>NC_084628.1:10391686-10441686 GCF_033978795.1 Nerophis ophidion | reverse complement strand
CCAGCTCAGTATGAAGGAAAAAAAGGCCGTCAGGGAGGCGAGAAATAATTTTTATTTCAACCGTATCTCCCGTCAAAAGCCTAAAGACTGACCACAGTCTTCCTGTTTTCACAATAAAAGTGCTATTGCATCCTGCCTGCTTTAACAAAATAAGAGTCTCTGAAAGCTAGAGCAAACAAGCCAGCAAGCCACGGAGTTTGCCGTCAATGTATTCATTGTAAAATGTATAAAACGGAGTATGGAAGATGGACAAACAAGATGTCAAAGCCAACCTCTTCAATGTGGTATTGGACAGGAGGGAGGACTTTTTTTCTCCTCAATGTAAAATCAAAAATGTGGAAGTTGTCAGCACTACTGTCAGTGTTGTCTGATTCTAACAAATGCAAGTCATCAGAATCAGGTGTTTCATCTGACCACAGAACTTTCCTTCAGAAGGTCTTATCTTTGTCCATGTGATGTCAGATGAAACAAAAATTGAGCCGTTTGGCCACAATACGTTTGGTGGAGAAAAGGTGATGCCTTTAATCCCAGGAACACCTCACCTACCGTCAAGGATGGTGGTGGTAGTATTATGCTCTGAGCCTGCTTTGCTGCCAATGGAACTGGTGCGTTACAGAGAGTAAATGGGACAATGAAAAAGGAGGATTAAATGGTAAATGGGTTGTACTTGTATAGCGCTTTTCTACCTTTTTTTAAGGAACTCAAAGTGCTTTGACACTATTTCCACATTCACCCATTCACACACATTCACACACTGATGGCGGGAGCTGCCATTCAAGGCGCTAGCCAGGACCCATCAGGAGCAAGGGTGAAGTGTCTTGCTCAAGGACACAACAGATGTGACTAGGAGAGTGGAAGGTGGGGATTGAACCAGTAACCCTCAGATTGCTGAAACGGCCACTCTACCAACATCACCACACCGTCCCCTCATTACCTCCAAATTCTTCAAGACAACTTAAATTCGTCAGCCCGGAGGTTGGGTCTCGGGCGCAGTTGGGTGTTCCAACAGGACAATGACCCCAAACACACATCAAACGTGGTAAAGGAATGGCTAAATCAGGCTAGAACTAAGGTTTTAGAATGACTTTCCCAAACTCCTGACTTAAACGTGCAAACAATGCTTAAGAAACAAGTTCATGTCAGAAAACCAACAAATTTAGTTGAACTGCAACAATTTTGTCAAGAGGAGTGGTCAAAAATTCAACCAGAAGATTGTGGATGGCTACCAAAACCGCCTTATTGCAGTGAAACTTGCCAAGGGACATGAAACCAAATATTAACATTGCTGTATGTATACTTTTGACCCAGCAGATTTGCTCACATTTTCAGTAGACCCATAATAAATTCAGAAAAGAACCAAACTTCATGAATGTTATTTGTGACCAACAAGTATGTGCTCCAATCACTCTATCACAAAAACATAAAAGTTGTAGAAATGATTGGAAACTCAAGACAGCCATGACATTATGCTCTTTACAAGTGTATGTAAACTTTTGTTCTTGACACCCCCTGCTCTAGAACTACAACTGGTTCGGAACTAACATTGTTCGGATTGTAATCATCCAAACATGATCAAGAGCAAAGTGGACAGTTGTTGACGTTGTGGTTTTCGAGAGCTAACAGAGACGAAAACAATTAAGCTAGCTAGATGCTTAGCTAACTAGCAATCGTGTTTTTATTCTCCTGATCGTATCTAATTTAGGAAGGAACAAGAGTGAATACCCGCGGCTGAGGCGAGCATTCAACAAATTTTGTTTTGATCGTATTTTTATTGATATTTTATTTAAAAAATACGCAAAAGTGGTATTTTGATGTGAAAATTAATGTTTAAAAACACAGATTTTTAAAAGAAAAAAATGCCTCAGTATGTTGCCTACAGCCACGTTATTTCAATTCAATATTTTTTGACGAAATAGAGATCCCTGAGGTTATTTCCTTTTGTATAATAAAGTGGATAAGAGGCATAGTATGATGCATTCAGAATAGATCATTCGTCTCTTAACCACCTTTTGGTAGGACTGGTTCTTCTTTAGGAAACAAAACAACACAAAAAGCAGAGCAACTGAGGGTGCGTGACGTGTAACTTGAGTCGCATATTTTTTCCCGACAAACGTTGGCCGGATTCTGAATCGTACGACTTGATTAAAAGCAAAGCGCTTTAATTAATTCTTCATATTTGGGATAGTTCCACCAGAATCCCGAGCGAAAAAAGTCAAGCGTAAGCCTTTAAGGACAACGCCCAGGATGGCTTCCTCTGGATACCTTTTCACTGCACAAACATGGCTGTGCTGACATAACACACACACACACACACACACACACACACACTGAGCTAAAAGCAAGCTACACATCCTTTACGTCGTTCGTACGATGTGAGGACCACAGAGGACTGCAATAACAATGATAGCGTGGCAAGCAGGATGAGAGGCAGGAAAACGAGGAAACGCTGCGTCTGATAAGTGTCCGAGAATGCCCTCGGACTCGCTATCTGCCCCAGCGGGGCCGACGTTGCGAGGCCTAAATGCGAGTGGACCGTAGGGGCGAGCTTGATAAGATTCTGCAGGGTCACCCCTCGACCCGGGCCTTTCCTGCTTCTCAGCAGCAGGTATTTGGACTGGCAGGGAAAGAGGGCGACTCCCTTCAAGGGCATTTCCCTTTTTTCGCAAGAGGTGATTTCTATTATGGGACGCCTGGCTGTGAATCTACATGCGGTCCGTTCTTTAGCGCAGCTGAAAAAAGTTGATACGATCACGTTCTCATTGTCCAAATTGAAACGCAACACCTTAAGTGACTCCATCGACCTCGCATATAACGCAATGTATTATTTCTTGTGCGTGCAGGTTCTGATATTCCATTTGTTTCGTGGTACCGATCCTTGATTAAAGATCAGGAAATGAAGAAGGTGAAAGCATCCTCTTCCTGTTTTCTTGGCAAAAAGAATGCCGCAAATGTTGAAAACCATGCATTTCAATAGCAGTGTCCATGAGTCTGTATTCATTACAATTTAGCTGACTTATGTCTTCTTATTCATATACTTTTTCGAATACACTTTTGAATGGGAAACATATTCTAAGTAACAAAGACTTAATTTAGAGTTATTTGGACACTAGAGGAACATATTCTAAGTAACACAGACTTAATTTAGAGTTATTTGGACACTCAGGGAACATATTCTAAGTAACAAAGACTTATTTTAGAGTTGTTTGGACACTCGGGGAACATATTCTAAGTAACAGACTTAATTTAGAGTTATTTGGACACTCGGGGAACGTATTTTAAGTTACAAAGAATTTAGAGCTTTTAGGACACTAGCGGAACATATTCTAAGTAACAAAGACTTAATTTAAAGTTATGTGGACACTCGGGGAAAATATTCTAAGTAACACATACTTCATTTAGAGCTATTTGGACACTAGAAGAACGTACTCTAAGTAACAATGACTTAATTTAGAGTTATTTGGACACTCGGGGAACATATTCTAAGTAACAAAGACTTATTTTAGAGTTGTTTGGACACTCGGGGAACGTATTCTAAGTAGCAAAGACTTAATTTAGAGTTAACGTATTCTAAGTAACAAAGACTTAATTTAGAGTTATTTGGACACTCGGGGAACATATTTTAAGTAACAGACTTAATTTAGAGTTATTTGGACACTCAGGGAACGTATTTTAAGTAACAAAGAATTTAGAGCTATTAGGACACTAGGGGAACATATTCTAAGTAACAAAGACTTAATTTAAAGTTATGTGGACACTCGGGGAACATATTCTAAGTAACACATACTTCATTTAGAGCTATTTGGACACTAGAAGAACATACTCTAAGTAACAATGACTTGATTTAGAGTTATTTGGACACTCAGGGAACATATTCTAAGTAACAAAGATTTAATTTGGAGTTGTTTGGACACTCGGGGAACGTATTCTAAGTAACAAAGACTTAATTTAGAGTTTTTTGTACACTCGGGGAAAATATTCTATGTAAAAAAGACTTAATTTAGAGTTGTTTGGACACTAAGGGAACATATTCTAAGTAACAAAGACTTGATTTAGAGTTATTTGGACACTAAAAGAACATACTTTAAGTAACAGAGACTTAATTTAGAGTTATGTGGACACTCGGGGAACATATTCTAAGTAACAATGACTTAATTTAGAGCTATTTGGACACTCGGGGAACATATTCTAAGTAACAAAGACTTCATTTAGAGTTATTTGGACACTCGGGGAACATATTCTAAGTAACAAAGATCTAATTTAGAGTTGTTTGGACACTACGGGGAACATATTCTAAGTAACAATGACTTAATTTAGAGCTATTTGGACACTAGGGGAACATATTCTAAGTAACAAAGACTTAATTTAGAGTTATGTGGACACTCGGGGAACATATTCTAAGTAACAATGACTTAATTTAGAGCTATTTGGACACTCGGGGAACATATTCTAAGTAACAAAGACTTCATTTAGAGTTATTTGGACACTCGGGGAACATATTCTAAGTAACAAAGATCTAATTTAGAGTTGTTTGGACACTACGGGAACATATTCTAAGTAACAAAGACTTAATTTAATAATTAATTATTATTTTGTTGGGTGGATTTTATTATAAATATTACAGATGTGTCTCACGCATCTTTTTTAATACTTTCTCAAATGTAATTTTTTTTTTAAAAAGGTCTCACATATAAATTATGTATATATATTCTAAATAGTATTTTTGTATGAAAAAACAATTTGTTACAATTAAAGCATTAACAATTACTGAATGATTTCATTAATTATTGTTTTGTTTAATGGATTTTATTATAAACATTACAGATGTGCCTCACGCATCTTTATTATATATTTTCAAATGTAAAAAATAAAAATATATCATATATATATATATATATATATATATATATACATATTATTTATATACATTTTTAATAGTATTTTGTATTTAAAAACAATTTGTTACTATTAAAGCATTAACAATTACTGAAGGATTTTATTAATTATTCTTTTGTTTGATGGATTTTATTATAAACATGACAGATGTGCCTCACGCATCTTTTTTAATATATGCTCAAATGTAAAAAAAAATTCATCATGTATAAATTTATATACATTTTAAATAGTATTTTGTATTAAAAAACAATTTGTTACTATTAAAGCATTAATAATTACTGAATTATTTCATTAATTATTGTTTTGTTTGATGGATTTTATTATTATAAACAAGAAAACTAAACAATTATAGTAAAAAAAATATAATAATTGTTATTTCATTCATTAGTGTATTTTAATAGATTTTTCCATTACAATATTTCATACAAAATAAATACATTTTTTATGATTAAAACTAAATAATTGCTATAATCAATGCTTATAATCAATACAAAGATAAAACACATTTTATAATAATATATTTGCTTCTAAAGCTGAACATTTAATTATTTCATTCATTATTTGTAATTGTTATTAATTTTTATTACCAAACGTAGATATTCCATATCAAATTACAATACGGCAGTGACAAGTTTGGTTGAATTCTGAATTGAAGGACCTCATCATGAGATGTGATCTTTTCAAAGACAATATACAGCATAGCTGGCGTGTTGGTTCGTCTGTTTTCCTTGTACAATTTCCGACTAAATTCTTGCCAGAACGGTCGACCATCAGTTTCCCATCAAAATAATGTGAAAAATGCAAGGCAATATGAAATAGCAGTTTGCTGCAGGATAAGCCTTTATCAGACTGTTTCACAGATCAGCGCTGCCAGATGTCGATGTTCATATTGCCGTTCAAGAGCGGCCAAATCCTTTGCAGGACTCTTTGGGGTTGAGTAAGCACAGGCGTCCCGCAGGAGATGAGCCCTAATGTGGCCCAGACTCTGGGGTGTAAAACGCAATGTTACAAGTAAAAGAGGCAGCGTATAAAACACGGAATGTAGCAACAATGAAAGGGTGTGAGTGTGTATGTGTGTCTGCTACTTGGTTTAGTGTGTTTGTGTGTGTGTGGCTTGTTTTAAGCAGCCCGTCCCGAGCTTAGAAGACCACAGATGGGTTGTCTGACAGTTTTTTTGTGTGGTAAAAGTGAAAATAATGGCCTTAAGATTCACGTTTGTTTCAACAAATGAATGTCCTTTGTGTTATTGATCATTATGTATGTTTTCATGTGGAAGTTCTGGCAATGTGTTTTTGTAAGTTAGGGTATGTACAGAGTTCAGTTCTAGTTGTCAGTGGAGTCTGTCATTAAGTTTGTTGTTGTTTTGTGTTGGCTGCTATGCAAACGCTGGGATTTATGACTTGGGACTTCATTCACATGGTCCATCTCTTCTTCAGGGTGTACGAGCAAACACGGCGGTTCATGTTCGGGGCACTCATTCTTGTCTGCGGTGACTTGCTTTCTGCTGTTTACATCTTGAAATAAATATGATGCAATGATAGATAAGAACTAAATCCTTAAATCCTGAGCCTAGTCTATAAAATCCGCTACACCTCCCTGATACCGAAGTACATGTCAAACTACTACCGCCATAACCACAACACCAGGGGCAGCTCCACAAACCACGTTAAACCCAGATTCCGATCTAACAAAGGTCTTAACTCATTCTCTTTCTATGCCACATCAATGTGGAATGCACTCCCAACAGGTATAAAAGTAAGTGCATCTCTATATTCCTTCAAAACCGCTCTAAAACAACACCTCCAGGCAACTTCAACCCTTTACTAATACCCTCCTCCATTCACATCCCATCTTCCCGGATTAAAAATAACCTAATCTAAATAATCAAATGTACTTCTAATATATACATATTTTGTTCTTATGCTATCTGAACTCACTATGTTCTCTGCTGGCTGTACATATCCTACTAAGTAAGACCTACACTGTTTCAATGTCAATTTCTCTGTTGATGCAATTGTTGATGACTGAAGTTCTGATATCAACCAAAGCTCCTCATCCCACCCCCCGGATTGTAAATAATGTAAATAATTCAATGTACATACTATGATGATTAACTTGTGTGATGACTGTATTATTCTGATAGTATATATTTGTACCATGAATTGATTAACGTGGACCCCGACTTAAACAAGTTGAAAAACTTATTCGGGTGTTACCATTTAGTGGTCAATTGTACGGAATATGTACTGTACTGTGCAATCTACTAATAAAAGTATCAATCAATCAATCAATCGAAAAGGATATGAAGGACATTTGTGGTGTGTATTTTAATTATCATTATTTTTTTAAATTAACCTAAATGACAGAGCTACACAAAAATCAGACGGATATAATTGAATGCAATTTTTGATACCAGCACCCCCTGCGATCCCGAAAAGGACAAGCGGTATAAAATGGATGGATGGATGATCTGAACGTAAACTAATGCAATAATTTATACTAAGACTTTTTTTTTTTTAAAGGAAAGTTTATACTTGCCCACTAGATGGCGCTACAGTTTCCCATTCAAAGCATGCAGCAATATTGTCCACCCTTTATTTTTTGCTGTATGGTTGTCTTTCCACTTCAATGAAGGTTGTTCCAAATAATTAAGTCATTTAAGGACTTAATAAAAATACTCCACTTTCGAATGTATTTTTTGGGAAATCGGGTAACATTTAACCAATCAAAAACCTTAAACATATAACTGATATTTATTTATCCCTTTAAGTAGTTTTAAAAGATTGACTTGTTTAAAAAAAACGATTTCACAGCGGTTTTTGCAGGGCTGACATTTTCGTTATTAGGGATGATCTTTAATTGTTAATATTAGTGGTTAGGTTTGTAGCAAAAAAACGTAATCAATCAATCAAAGTTTATTTACATAGCCCTTAATCAAAAGTATCTCAAAGGGCTGCACAGGCCACAACAACATCCTCGGCTCAGATCCCACATCAGGGCAAGAACAAACTTAACCCAATGGGAACAATGAGAAACCTTACCCCCATTGTTGCTTCACACACACTTCATACGGTTACATGCTCTAAATCAGGGGTGCCCACACTTTTTCTGCAGGCGAGCTACTTTTCAATCGACCAACTCAAGGGGATCTACCTCATTTATATATATCATTTATATTTATTTATTTATGAAAGAGACATTTTTGTAAACAAGTTAATTGTGTTTAATGATAATACAAGCATGTGTAACACAAATAGATGTCTTTCTTTCACAAAGACAAGAATATAAGTTGGTGTATTACCTGATTCTGATGACTTGCATTGATAGGAATCAGACAGTAATGATGATAACGCCCACATTTTCAAATGGAGGAGAAAAAAAGTTGTCCTTTCTGTACAATACCACATGAAAGTGGTTGGTTTTTGGCATCTAATTCATCCAGCTTCCATACACTTTACAAGAAAAACATTGGCGGCAAATTCCGTAGCTTGTTTGATTGACATTCACGGCACCCGAGGGTCTTGTGAGATGACGCTGGCTGCTGCCAGTTCATTATTATGAAAAAATGACAGAGAGGAAGGCGAGAAACACTTTTTATTTCAACAGACTTTCGCGCCGTCCCTTCCGTCAAAACTCTAAAGGCCGACTGCACATTTCCTATCTTCACAATAAAAGGCCTGCTTCATGCTGCCTGCGCTAACAAAATAAGAGTCTCGGAAAGCTGGCGTGCACAAGTGATGTGCACGCCAGCTTTCTGAGGGATCGCTTGTGCACGCCAGTTTTCCGAGACTCTGTATTTAGTTAGCGCAGGCAGCATGAAGCAGGGCTTTTATTGTGAAGATAGGAAATGTGCAGTCGGCCTTTAGAGTTTTGACGGAAGGTACGGCGCGAGAGTCTGTTGAAATAAAAAGTGTTTCTCGCCTTCCTCTCGGTCATATTTTCATAATAATGATCTTGCAGCAGCCAGCGTCATCTCACAAGACCCTCCGGTACCGTGAATGTTATTTAAGTGACGTCTTGGTGAAGATTGAAGATCACTAATTTTTAGGTCTATTTTTTTAAAAGCCTGGCTGGAGATCGACTGACACACCCCCCGCGGTCGACTGGTAGCTCGCGATCGACGTAATGGGCACCCCTGCTCTAAAAGAAACTATTATTGTAGGATTTGGTTCAAAGCAGGTTTTTAAAACACATGTAAAAACTTTATTTTGTTTTTTTTTGTACTTTTTACATATAGGATTAACATATCTGGAGGTTTCTCATTGTTATCCCACTGGGTTGAGTTTTTTCTTGCCCTGATGTGGGATCTGAGCTAAGGATGTTGTCGTGGCTTGTACAGCCCTTTGAGACTCTCGTGATTTAGGGCAATATAAGTCAACTTTGAGTGATTGATGATAGAACATATCTTGATGAAACCCTTTAATAACTTAGAAATGTGTTTTCCCACAAAAAATTAAATATAAAGTGGCCATAATATGAATTCAAATAATCATTTAAACTGTCATTATTCAGTATGAATATAAATATGTAAATTGGGTTTAACTGGATAGTACAAACCATAATAATACATTATTAAATTTAGAAATACATCATTAGTGCATCCACTGGGGTTTAAGTCTCCCCTATCTTTAAAAACTAGTTAAAAACTCAGTTTTTAACTTACATCGAGGGTCCTTGAACGCAACACAGCTATGTGCAATGACATGCACAAGTGAAACTTTTACATAACTTAGTCCTATGTTCTTTTTCTTATTTTTACCTTTCTTCTATCACCCCATCCTTGGTCCAAAATGCTGGTGCTGAGTGCGAATGCTAAAAAGGTGAGCTTTTATGACGTCTTTGTTGACTGAAGTGCTTGAAGTTAGGTTTGCTCTATTCAGGGGGAATTAAACACTTTGCATCTTTTGATAGGTAATCTTAGACATTCTTAATTTAAGTCAAGCAACCTTAGTATTGAATTTTAACAGCTATATTTATATTGACATACATGATATACTTTATTAATATTGTACATGTATAAATGATCAAAAACAAAGTATTAAACAAAAGGGCAGTGTTTAGGGGTACAACATCCCTACTTACCCCTCCACTTTGACGCCCAGCTAGAATATACTGATAGTGTTTTTCCAACCACTGTGCCGTGGCACACTAGTGTGACGTGAGATATTCTCTGGTGTGCCGTGGCAAATTATGCAACTTCACCCAATTGATCCAAAAAATATTTTTTGCAAACCAATCATTATAATCAGAAAATAATGTGCCGTTGTAGAGCTCGGCAGGGTAACCACATAATACCACATGTCAGTAGGGGGCAGCAGGTAGTTAATTGCTTTGTAAAAGTCGGAATGTGTCGGGTGAGACGAGGGTGGTTTGTTGTGATCCCAATATGGAATCCACAGCGGAAGGCAGTGTGCAGGTAAAAAAAAAAAAAAAAAGTATGTAATGCTTAAACCAAAAATGAACAAAAGGGAAAGGAAAAGGCCATGCAAAACGACAATAAAACTGAACTGGCTACAAAGTAAACAGGAACATAATGCTGGACGACAGCAAAGACTTACGGCGTACACGACATGACAAGCAACAATGTCCACACAAATAAGGATAGGGAGAACTTAAATAGCCTCGCTTGCTAACACAAAGCAAGTGCAGGGAATAACGCTCAAAGGAAGTCAGGAAACTGCTACAGGAAAACACCAACAAAACAGGAAGGGCCATCGAAATAACAGCGCAAGACAAGAACTAAAGCATTACACACAGGAAAACACCAACAAAACAGGAAGGGTGATCAAAATAACAGCGCAAGACAAGAACTAAAGCACTACACACAGGAAAACACCAACAAAACAGGAAGGGTGATCAAAATAACAGCGCAAGACAAGAACTAAAGCACTACACACAGGAAAACACCAACAAAACAGGAAGGGTGATCAAAATAACAGCGCAAGACAAGAACTAAAGCATTACACACAGGAAAACACCAACAAAACAGGAAGGGCCATCGAAATAACAGCGCAAGACAAGAACTAAAGAATTACACACAGGAAAACACCAACAAAACAGGAAGGGTGATCAAAATAACAGCGCAAGACAAGAACTAAAGCACTACACACAGGAAAACACCAACAAACTCATAATAAGTCCCAAATACCTGGTGGAGTTTCTTTTTTTAACGTTTTTTGCTGGTGGTTTGCCTGCGTATTTTTTTATTTAAAAAAATGTGCCTTCCCTCAAAAAAGGTTGAAAAACACTGTACTTGTAGGCCTTACTGCACCTCTAATAAATGCCTGGTACTCTCTGCAGCTGGGTAACACAACATTATATTGGGGAAGTAATGTATTTACGAAGACTTTGCTGAGAAAAATATGAAAGCCGTCATTTTTCGAACTTCAACACGTGTGGTAGAGACATAAATAGTGTCAGTCTAAGAGACGTTAAGGTGTCAGTCTTGTCTAGTCTTGCATTTATGAGGTAGAACGCCCTCTCGGCCCGTGTTATCATCACATCCCCGTTGTCTTTCCACCTTCCTGGCCCTCTCCGTCTCGCACTCAGGCCTTGTTTTGACTAACTGGTCCTGCAGTCCAAGTCTCCCAGGAGCCTGCACCACGCCCCAGACAAGAGTGGAAACATGGCTGGAGTCGCAGTCGAGAGCAAAGCCTGGAAAAACTAAGGCGAAGAAGGGGAGGCGGGGGTGGGGGGGTGCATGGGTCTGGCTCGCTTCCTCGCCCTCCGACCCACTCGCTCTGCCGTTTTGTATGTCTTACTGCTCGCTGCTTCTCGAATGGTGTTAAAAGCTCTCGGCGACGTGGTCGACTCCACAGAAGCGGATTGCGCTGTCAAAGATATTGCGGCGTACGCTCGATGTCGCAACATGGTGGTGCGCGGTTTAATAAAGTAATATTGCTGAGACAATAAATAAGCTCTGCTTCTTTAGACATGTTACTTTGCAACTTTAATATTTATATAAAAAATTAAAAAAAGGCCTTTTGGCTATTGCCAGGAAGAGAGTTTGTTTCCTTTTCAAAATCCAAACTTTTTTTTTTTTTTTCTTAACCGATATTCTCTTTCCTCTGATGACTACTTCTTCCTACATCCTCGTCCCCGCCATCTTCTGTGCCTGCTCGGGTTCCTTTCAAGGTGGTGTCGAGTGGATGTTGTGTTGGCTTGGGGGTGGTTAGAAGTTGGCGGTGAAAAAAAAAAAAAAAAAAAGGTCCGGTAAAACAAAGAGAGGTTGTCTACAGGCGAGGTAGGCAGGAAACACAAGTCTCCCAGGACTTTCCCTTCTACTCCTTGCTCTTCGCCTCTCCAGTCGGCCCGGCAGATTGGACCTGACAGGCCTTTGGAGCCACGGCTGAGCGCTTGTTCTTTGTCCCATTCCGCTCTTTTTTTTCAACCCTCTTTTTATCAGTCATAATTGCTTTTTGCAAGCTGCTATCCATATCTAGATCCCTTTATTGCCGTTTTATACTTATACAATATGACCCAGAGGAAATTAGTCCTTTGGTGAAATTATTGGCACTTAAAATATTTAAAAAGATGAATGAGATGAATTTAGAGGGCGTTATTGAATAATGTGTGACATTAAAAAGCCTTGAATTACTTGTTAAACTTATCAAATAAGTGCAAGTTCCACAGTTCAGTTATCTCTATTGTGGCTTACTTTTAGGGAAAGGGTGTAGTGTTGTTTAGGTGTCAACATATTTATCCACAAGGGGGCAGTATTGCACAGCACAATGCTGTTTATGTGTTGTGTGGAGTTGGAGTTACATGAGAGAGGATGCTGTTGTATTTGTAGTTATTCAATTGATAATATAAATACATTTATCCATCCATCCATTTTCTACCGCTTATTCCCTTTTGGGGTCGCGGGGGGCGCTGGCGCCTATCTCAGCTACAATTGGGCGGAAGGCGGTGTACACCCTGGACAAGTCGCCACCTCATCGCAGGGCCAACACAGATAGACAGACAACATTCACACTCACATTCACACACTAGGGCCAATTTAGTGTTGCCAATCAACCTAACCCCACTAAATACATTTAATAGAGTCAAATACAAAAAGGCAACAAGAGAAGTATCCTACACTTCTCTTGTGTAAAGTAAATCTGAACAGCCGATATCAACATCAACTATATGATTTGCTTGAGAAGCTGGACAGGACACAAAAAAAAAAAAAAAAAAAATTAGACCCATCAAATATTTGTGTTATTGTTTGTATGTTTGTATTAATTAGGGCAGCAGATATCAAATATGCCAGAAAAATACAAAAAATAAGCAGTGAAGTAATACAGTAATCCAGGGGTAGGGAACCTAAGGCTCTAGAGCCAGATGTGGCTCTTTTGATGACTGCATCTGGCTCTCGGGTAAATCTGAGCTGACATTTCTTGACACGATAAGTAATGAATAATTCCACTTGTAATCAGTATTAAAAATAATGTTCAAAATATAAAACATTCTCATGCATTTTTCATTCATCCATCCGTTGTTTACCGCACCTGTTCAAGAAGTTGCGTTAATGGTAAGAAGTTATTTATTTATTATTGGTTAGTTTGGAGCTTGCTCTCCTGAGGGTTCTTCAGACCACCAAGCACCGACATGAGAGCCTGTTTCAGGGTTACAATATTGTTTTATTTTTCAGTAAGTCTCTCAGTTGCTTTCCAGCAATTGTCTTTTTCTCTTTCGTTCTCGCTCGCACTCTGGCTCCAGCCTCAACCCCGTCTATCCTCCTGGCTGCTGCTTATGACATAGCGACAGGTGATTAGAAAACAAGGCCCAGGCGGGCCATCTACACACCTGTCGCTGATTTCGAGGCCGGTCCTGGCAACACCCCGCTTCGCTGCAGGCCCACAGGCTACGCCCCCTCCACAGTTAGCTTCCGAATAACAATATTATTACAACGAATAAGAGACCTATTATACTCTAGAAATGTTGGTCTTACTTAAAAATGCACGCGTTTAGTTGTGTTCAGTGTTAAAAAAAAAATATTATACGGCTCTTACGGAAATACATTTCAAAATATTTGGCTTCTTGGCTCTCTCAGCCAAAAAGGTTCCCGACCCCTGCAGTAATCCCTTGTTTATCGCTGTTTATTAGTTCCAGACATCCATCCATTTCCTACCGCTTGTCCCTTTCGGGGTCGCGCGGCGTGTGCTGGAGCCTTTCTTGGCTACATTCGGACGGAAGGTGGCATACACCCTGGACAAGTCACCACTTCATCGCAGTGCCAACACAGATAGACAGACAACATTCACACTCACATTCACACACTAGGGCCAATTTAATGTTGCCAATCAACCTATCCCCAGGTGCATGTAGTCGAGTGAACAAAAACAAATCAAGGCAATAATCGGCATCTTTTTTTGTACGTTTAAACAAAAATAGGCCGATACAGATCGGTGCATACTTTCCAACCCTCTCGATTTTCCCAGGAGACACCCGAATTTCAGTGCCCCTCCTGAAAATCTCCCAGGGCAACCATTCACCCGAATTTCTCCTAATTTCCACCCAGGCAAAAATATTGGGGGCGTGCCTTAAAGGCACTGTCTTTGTGTGCCGGCCCAGTCACATAATAATATCTACAACTTTTCACACACACACACACACACACACACACACACACACACACACACACACACGTGAATGCAAGCATACTTGGTCAACAGCCATACAGGTCACACTGAGGGTGGCCGTATAAACAACTTTAACACTGTTACAAATATGCGCCACACTGTGAACCCACACAAAACAAGAATGACAAACACATTTCGGGAGACCATCAACAACATAAACACAACAGAACAAAGACCCAGAACCCTTTGCAGCACTAACTCTTGTGGGACCCTACAATATACACCCTCCCATATAGATCGGTGGCTGATCGATTGATACATCCCAATTAATGTGTTTAGTTCTTTTAGCATTTTAATGCTTGAAAATGTTTACTTTTGGGCAAAAATATTGTAGAATATAAAAAAAAAAAAAAAACAGCAAAGTGGTGAAGTCGCATAATTTGAAGCGCTATGTTGCAGAGGGCTTAGTGCATGTGCCTCACAATAAGAAGGTCCCGAGTAGTCCTGAGTTCTTTCTGTGTGGAGTTTTCATGTTCTCCCTGTGACTGCGTGGGTTCCCTCCGGGTACTCCGGCTTCCTCCCACCTCCAAAAGACATGCACCTGGGGATAGGTTGCTTGGCAACACTAAATTGGCCCTAGTGTGTGAATGTGAATGTGAATGTTGTCTGTCTATCTGTGTTGGCCCTGCGATGAGGTGGCGACTTGTCCAGGGTGTACTCCCCCTTCCGCCCGAATGCAGCTGAGATAGGCTCCTGCATCCCCCGCGACCCCAAGAGGGACAAGCGGTAGAAAATGGACGGATGGATGTGGCAAGGGCTGTTTGTACTTTGATTTTTGCACAACTAGTTGCAGGATGTATTTGCGGTAACACTTTAGTATGGGGAACACATATTCACCATTAATTAGTTCCTTAATAACTTGCAAATTAGTAACATATTGGCTCTTAATTAGTCATTATTAAGTACTTATTAATGCCTTATTCTGCATGGCCTTATTATACAACGAGTAAGCCATTACCTCAGAATTTTTGCTTATTAGTATCAATCAATCAATCAATCAATCAATCAATCAATGTTTATCCATAAAGCCCTAAATCACGAGTGTCTCAAAAGGCTGCACAAGCCACAACGACATCATCGGCTCAGATCCCACATCAGTAACCCTAACCCTAACCTTTATATGTTCCCCTAGTGTCCAAATAACTCTAAATTACTTTTGTGTTACTTATTAGTGATTCCCAAAGCCCCAAAAAAGTCTGCGGGCTATAGAGCGTTTTCCGTTCGGGCTCCAGTACTCTGGAATGCCACCTCAGTAAAAGCATTTAAGTCTCACCTTAAAACTCATTTCTATACTCTAGCCTTTAAATAGACTCCCTTTTTAGACCAGTTGATCTGCCGTTTCTTTTCTTTTTCTTCTATGTCCCACTCTCCCTTGTGGAGGGGGTCTGGTCCGAATCCGGTGGCCATGTACTGCTTGCCTGTGTATCGGCTGGGGACATCTCTGCGCTACTGATCCGCCTCCGCTTGGGATGGTTTCCTGCTGGCTCCGCTGTGAACGGGACTCTCACTGCTGTGTTGGATCCGCTTTGGACTGGACTCTCGCGACTGTGTTGGATCCATTATGGATTGAACTTTCACAGTATCATGTTAGACCCACTCGACATCCATTGCTTTCCTCCTCTCTAAGGTTCTCATAGTCATCATTGTCACCGACGTCCCACTGGGTCATTATTGTCACCGATGTCCCACTGGGTGGGAGTTTTCCTTGCCCTTATGTGGGCCTACCGAGGATGTCGTAGTGGTTTGTGCAGCCCTTTGAGACACTAGTGATTTAGGGCTATATAAGTAAACATTGATTGATTGATTATAATACCTCGGTGTACACATGGACAACAAGCTGAATGGGTCAAAACACGCTGAGGCCCTCTACAAGAAGGGGACAGAGCCGCCTCTACTTCCTCAGGAGGCTAGGATCCTTCAACGTCTGTACAAAGATGTTCTACGAGTCGGTGGTGGCGGGCGCCTTCTTAAACGCTGTGGCTAAGAGTGAGGGACACATACAGTGAAGTGAAGTGAATTATATTTTATTTCTCTAGTGACTCAAAGCGCTTTACATAGTGAAACCCAATATCTAAGTTACATTTAAACCAGTTTGGGTGACACAGGGAGCAGGTGAGTAAAGTGTCTTGCCCAAGGACACAACGGCAGTGACTAGGATGGCGGAAGCGGGAATCGAACCTGCAACCCTCAAGTTGCTGGCATGGCCACTCTACCAACCGAGCTATGCCGCCCCAAAAAAATACAGACTGGAAAAGTTGGTAGAAAAGGCCAGTAACGTGGTGGGAGTGGACCTGGACTCTCTGGCGGTGGTGTCAGAGAGAAGAAGTCTAGCAAAACTCCTGGCCATTATGGACAACACCTCCCACCCACTACACTCGGACCTTGCAGAGAGAATGAGCATGTTCAGTGGAAGGCTCAGACTCCCAAAATGCACAGGAGGTCCTTCATACCGACAGCCATCAGACTGTATAATGCATATCAATCAATCAATCGTTTACTTATATAGACCTAAATCACTAGTGTCTCAAAGGGCTGCACAAATCATTACACAAACCACTACGACATCCTCGGTAGGCCCACATAAGGGCAAGGAAAACTCACACCCAGTGGGACATCGGTGACAATGATGACTATGAGAACCTTGGAGAGGAGGAAAGCAATGGATGTCGAGCGGGTCTAACATGATACTGTGAAAGTTCAATCCATAGTGGCTCCAACACAGCAGCGAGAGTCCCGTCCAAAGTGGAGCCAGCACATGTTCCTTCTTGACTGCTCTTAAATGTAGAATATATGCAGAATATGTTTATATTAGGGCTTCACGGTGGCAGAGGGGTTAGTGCGTCTGCCTCACAATACGAAGGTCCTGCAGTCCTGGGTTCAAATCCAGGCTCGGGATCTTTCTGTGTGGAGTTTGCATGTTCTCCCCGTGACTGCGTGGGTTCCCTCCGGGTACTCCGGCTTCCTCCCACTTCCAAAGACATGCAACACTAAAAAATTGGCCCTAGTGTGTGAATGTGAGTGTGAATGTTGTCTGTCTATCTGTGTTGGCCCTGCGATGAGGTGGCGACTTGTCCAGGGTGTACCCCGCCTTCCGCCCGATTGTAGCTGAGATAGGCGCCAGCGCCCCCCGCGACCCCAAAAAAAAGGGAACAAGCGGTAGAAAATGGATGGATAGATGTTTATATTATTCATATACAGTGGGGCAAAAAGTATTTAGTCAGCCACCGATTGTGCAAGTTCTCCCACTTCAAATGATGACAGAGGTCTGTAATTTTCATCATAGGTACACTTCAACTGTGAGAGACAGAATGTGAAAAAAAAAAATCCAGGAATTCACATTGTAGGAATTTTAAAGAATTTATTTGTAAATTATGGTGGAAAATAAGTATTTGGTCAACCATTCAAAGCTCTCACTGATGGAAAGAGGTTTTGGCTCAAAATCTCACGATACATGGCCCCATTCATTCTTTCCTTAACACGGATCAATCGTCCCGTACCCTTAGCAGAAAAACAGCCCCAAAGCATGATGTTTCCACCCCCATGCTTCACAGTAGGTGTGGTGTTCTTGGGATGCAACTCAGTATTCTTCTTCCTCCAAACACGACGAGTTGAGTTCATACCAAAATGGATACATGGATGATACAGGAGAATGTCATGTGGTCAGATGAAACCAAAATAGACCTTTTTGGTATAAACTCAACTCGTCGTGTTTGGTGCTGAATTTCCCCCAGGGATCAATAAAGTACGTTCTATTCTATTCTATGTTAATAAGCAACTAATTAATGGTGAATATGTTCCCCATACGGGCTTCACGGTGGCAGAGGGGTTAGTGCGTCTGCCTCACAATACGAAGGTCCTGATTAGTCCTGGGTTCAAATCCACACAGATGATCTTTCTGTGTGGAGTTTGCATGTTCTCCCCGTGAATGCGTGGGTTCCCTCCGGGTACTCCGGCTTCCTCCCACCTCCAAAGACATGCACCTGGGGATAGGTTGATTGGCAACACTAAATTGGCCCTAGTGTGTGAATGTGAGTGTGAATGTTGTCTGTCTATCTGTGTTGGCCCTGCGATGAGGTGGCGACTTGTCCAGGGTGTACCCCGCCTTCCGCCCGATTGTAGCTGAGATAGGCGCCAGCGCCCCACGTGACCCCGACAGGGAATAAGCGGTAGAAAATGGATGGATGGATGTTCCCCATACTAAAGTGTTACCGCATGTGCTTGCTTCGTCAAACCTGCAGTTCTTACCAAATGTTTCCGCTTCTGCCGATGGGAAAAGGGATTGCCTTGACCTCGAAAGCAGCGTGTCGATCCCAGCCGCAACCTCCGTCATCACTCTAACACATCGAGCGCCTCCTGGGAAAAAGAGAGACACTTGCAGTAGAATGCAGTAACATAAAAAAAAAAACAACAGAATCAATATTTTAATTGTGTGTGTTCTGGCAACAGTTTGAGCTGGGAGTGTAGAGGAGCCATGAAAAATGTGCACTCGGAGTAAAGCAGAGGGATCATCACATCCTCTGTTTTACCTGCGCGTGTCACGAGTGATTGATTGTTACTGGAAGCCACCCAGCTTCTGCGAGCTTGGCCGTTGGTCCAAAGCTGCGAGCCAGCTTGTGCGGTCGGAGAGAAGTGAGCACACATTGAAAATTGTCAATGTTGCCGTTAATTTGCTTCACCTCTTTCATCAGCGGTGAGGGTGTCGCAAGCTGTAATCCTTGTCAAACAGCGGGGCCGCAATCGTGTCAGTTTGTGCCAAACACAACCACGCTGCCACGTCCAGATATCCTGTCACCAGCCACTTCAAGCGGCCACGGCATGATTTATTAATGTACTGTTGGTATTGGACTTATGTTCCAGGGACAAATAGTCTGCTGCGCTGTGATGATGAATTGTTGCCACGTACAGGGAAAGACGCATACTGTCCTGTGTTCAACTTCATATTCAATGCCAGTCCTTGAAATGAATGCAAAATGTAAAGTGTGTCGTTTTTAGCTATTAAGTCACGGGTAAATGGGTTATACTTGTATAGCGCCTTTCTACCTTCAAGGTACTCAAAGCGCTTTGACACTACTTCAACATTCACCCATTCACACACCATGCAAGGGCCCTAACCACCACCCATCAGGAGCAAGGGTGAAGTGTCTTGTTTAAAGACACAACGGACGTGACGAGGTTGGGGATCGAACCTGGAACCCTCAGGTTAATCTCCCAACTCCGCCACAAGCCTGCATACTGCAAAAACTGAAATCTATGTAAGGTTAAATATCTCAAATAAGGGTGAAATTTGCTTAGTTTCTGTCTGATAAGATCATTCTTCTCACTAAGCAGATTTTATGTTAGAATGTTTTACTTGTTTTAAGTGTTTTGGTCCTAAATGATCTCAGTAAGATATTACAGCTTGTTGCTGAGATGTTATGACCTATATTAAATAAAACATACTTGAAACTAGAATCTAAAATTTTGCAAAGCTGTGTCATCAACACTCACAAGTAAAAAACTGCTTTTTCAAAGTGAAATTGTCTTATTTCAAGCACGAAAAAAAAAAGCATGACTTTGACACAATTGTGTCTCATAGTTAAAACAGATGACAGCCAAATGGACTTTGTTTTTTCATTTTCAATAAAACAATAGAAAACACCCGTATAGTACAGTAAACTGAGTTAGTATTTAAACATTTAACATGTGACATTTCAAACAATTTTGAATAGAAATAATTCATGCACATTCAGCATTCAGATTAATTCTTCAAAATTACAATAAAAAAAATTTGACCAGGGGCCGGGATGTAAATATATATATATATATATATATATATATACAGTGGGGCAAAAAAGTATTTAGTCAGCCACCGATTGTGCAAGTTCTCCCACTTGTTATATTCTTATTTTACTGTTATATTTTCATTCCCATTGTTGCTATTTATTTATTTATTTTATTCTTATTGTAATATTTCTCTATTTTGTTTCCATTTAAACCCCCATTATTTACTTTTTACTTGTATTTAAACTGATCTCAACTCTGTACACTGCTGCTGGAATTTTAATTTTCCTGAAGGAACTCTCCTAAAGGAATCAATAAAGTACTATCTATCTATCTATCTTAAAATGATGACAGAGGTCTGTAATTTTCATCATAGGTACACTTCAACTGTGAGAGACAGAATGTGAAAAAAAATCCAGGAATTGACATTGTAGGACTTTTAAATAATTTATTTGTAAATTATGGTGGAAAATAAGCATTTAGTCAACCATTCAAAGCTCTCATTGATGGAAGGAGGTTTTGGCTCAAAATCTCACGATACATGGCCCCATTCATTCTTTCCTTAACACGGATCAATCGTCCTGTCCCCTTAGCAGAAAAACAGCCCCAAAGCATGATGTTTCCACCCCCATGCTTCACAGTAGGTATGGTGTTCTTGGGACGCAACTCAGTATTCTTCTTCATCCAAACACGACGAGGTGAGTTTATACCAAAATGGATACATGGATGATACAGCAGGGGATTGGGAGAATGTCATGTGGTCAGATGAAACCAAAATAGAACTTTTTGGTATAAACTCAACTCGTCGTGTTTGGAGGAAGAAGAATACTGAGTTGCATCTCACAGTTGAAGTGTACCTATGATGAAAATTACAGACCTCTGTCATCATTTTAAGTGGGAGAACTTGCACAATCAGTGGCTGAGTAAATACTTTTTTTGCCCACTGTGTATATATATATATATATATATATATATATATATATATATATATATATATATATGTATATATATATATATTCCTTGCGCACTAATGACTCAAAGAGCACACACTTGGCGTGATCATGTCATGTTATCGATGGGAAAATGCATTTGTAGAAAATATGATTTGCCTGAGCAGCTAGGAGACCCCAAGAGTATAACAAGCACTTGCCTTGTTGCCTTCCATTAAGAAAAATAAACTAGTTTTTAGTGTAAGTTTGCTGGTTTCACGAAATGTAATGCCGAGCGCATATCATTATGTCAAGATAATGGCACTTGCATTTACTTCATTTAAGAACATTTTTCAACATCCATCTAATCTTCTTCCGCTCATGTGAGTTTGGGTCGCGGGGGCAGCAGCCTAAGCAAGGAAGCAAAGACTTCCCTCTCCCCAAGCACTTCATCCAGCTCCTCCCGGGGGATCCCGAGGTGTTCCCAGGCCAGCCGGGAGACATAGTCTTCCCAACGTGTCCTGGGTTTTCTCCGTGGCCTCCTACCGGTTGGACGTGCCCTAAACACCTCCCTCGGGAGGCTCTCGGGTGGCATCCTGACCAGATGCCCGAACCACCTCATCTGGCTCCTCTCGATGTGAAGGAGCAGCGGCTTTACTTTGAGTTCCTCCCGGATGGCAGAGCTTCTCACCCTATCTCTAAGGGAGAGCCCCGCCACACGGCGGAGGAAACTCATTTCGGCCGCTTGTAC
Organism: Nerophis ophidion; assembly: GCF_033978795.1. Classification (NCBI taxonomy): domain Eukaryota; kingdom Metazoa; phylum Chordata; class Actinopteri; order Syngnathiformes; family Syngnathidae; genus Nerophis; species Nerophis ophidion. The sequence continues at coordinate 10,419,727 of NC_084628.1, read as the reverse complement.
CCGTGATCTTATCCTTTTGGTCATGACCCAAATCTCATGACCATAGGTGAGGATGGAAACGTAAATCGACCGGTAAATTGAGAGCTTTGCCTTCCAGCTCAGCTCCTTCTTCACCACAACGGACCGATACACCGTCCGCATTACTGAAGACGGCGCACCGATCCGACATCACTATTTTTCAACATATTGAGAAAAAACGTCTCATATTTGTTTTTTCTATCAAGAAAAGTGCACTTCTTATTAGTGATAAAATACCTATCTTAAGGTATTTTGGGGTTCATTGAGGTTAGCTAATTTTACTTGTTTTGGAATGTCTTGACAAGCCAAATTTTCTTGTTCTATTGGCAGATACTTTTGCTTAGTTCAAGTAAAATACCCCCCATTTTTGTATTTTTTTTCTTGTTTTTGAACACTGACTTTTTGCAGTGCATGACCTGCTATGAGTTGATATCTTTTATTTTGGGGGTAATTGGGACTAAACACTAGCATTAAAGGCCTACTGAAATGAGATGTTCTTATTTAAACGAGGATAGCAGGTCCATTCTATGTGTCATACTTGATCATTTCGCGATATTGCCATATTTTTGCTGAAAGGATTTAGTAGAGAACATCCACGATAAAGTTCGCAACTTGAGAAAAGCCCTGCCTCTACCGGAAGTCGCAGACGAAGACGTCACCCGATTAGGGCTCCTCACATATTCACATTGTTTATAATAGGAGGCTCCAACAAAAAGTGCTATTCGGACTTTGAAAACGACAATTTCCCCATTAATTTGAGCGAGGGTGAAAGATATTGATAGCGACGGACTAGAAAAAAAACAAAAGAAAAAAAACGCGATTGCAATCGCGTTGCATTGAGACGGATTCATATGTTTTTAGAGACATTTACTAGGATAATTCTGGGAAATCCCTTATCTTTCTATTGTGTTGCTAGTGTTTTAGTGAGTTTAACAGTACCTGATAGTCGGAAGTGTACGTCCACGGCCGGGTGTTGACGCACAGTGTCTGGAGGAAGTCGACGGCAGCTGTACGGAAGGCGCAAGCTCAGCTGATCTCCGGTAAAAAGCGACTTTTTAACCACAATTTTCTCACCGAAACCTGCTGGTTGACAAGTGGTCGGGATCCATGTACGCTGTGATCCATAGGAAATTTTAAACAAGGAATCACCGTGTGTTTGTGTGGCTAAAGGCTAAAGCTTCCCAACTTCATCTTGCTACTGTGACTTCTCCAATATTAATTGAACAAATTGCAAAAGATTCAGCAACACAGATGTCCAAAATACTGTGTAATTATGCCGTTAAAGCAGACGACATTTAGCTGTGTGTGTGTGCGTAGCGCTCATTCTTCCTAAAAACCTGTGACGTCTTGCGTACACGTCATCATTACACAACGTTTTCAAGACGAAAATCCCGGTAAATTTAAAATTGCAGTTTAGTAAACTAAAAAGGCCGTATTGGCATGTGTTGCAATGTTAATATTTCATCATTGATATATAAACTATCAGACTGCGTGGTCGGTAGTAGTGGGTTTCAGTAGGCCTTTAAATGTAGGAAATGGTAATAGGCAGTTAAGGTAAAGGAATGAATACAACTGTGTAAATCAATCTGCGTTTTTACATGATTAATGCGATCATTTTTTGTGATTAATTACATGCGTTAACCCTTTACTGTAACTTTAACAGCCTTAATAATAATGATACAAAATCGTACTCTGGCGTTAAATTCCTAGCCACTCCTCTCGAAGCCAATACATTGTTACAAAAATAAAAGTGGAAAATTAATCAAATCAAATGACATTGAATTACAATTAGGACGTTGACAGTAAAAAACGTCTATATGAAGACTGATATTGAAAGACACATCATAACATTAATAAAAGCAAAAATGCTTGGTGTGCTGTTAGACCAGGGGTGCCCACACTTTTTCTGCAGGCGAGCTACTTTTCAATTGACCAACTCGAGGGGATCTACCTCATTTATATATATCATTTATATGTATTTATTTATGAAAGAGACATTTTTGTAAACAAGTTAAATGTGTTTAATGATAATACAAGCATGTGTAACACATATAGATGTCTTTCTTTCACAAAGACAAGAATATAAGTTGGTGTATTACCTGATTCTGATGACTTGCATTGATTGGAATCAGACAGTAATGATGATAACGCCCACATTTTCAAATGGAGGAGAAAAAAAGTTGTCCTTTCCGTACAATACCACATGAAAGTGGTTGCTTTTTGGCATCTAATTCATCCAGCTTCCATACACTTTACAAGAAAAACATTGGCAGCAAATTCCGTAGCTTGCTTGATTGACATTCACGGCACCCGAGGGTCTTGTGAGATGACGCTGGCTGCTGCCAGTTCATTATTATGAAAAAATGACAGAGAGGAAGGCGAGAAACACTTTTTATTTCAACAGACTTTCGCGCCGTCCCTTCCGTCAAAACTCTAAAGGCCGACTGCACATTTCCTATCTTCACAATAAAAGCCCTGCTTCATGCTGCCTGCGCTAACAAAATAAGAGTCTCGGAAAGCTGGCGTGCACAAGTGATGTGCACGCCAGCTTTCTGAGGGATCGCTTGTGCACGCCAGTTTTCCGAGACTCTGTATTTAGTTAGCGCAGGCAGCATGAAGCAGGGCTTTTATTGTGAAGATAGGAAATGTGCAGTCGGCCTTTAGAGTTTTGACGGAAGGTACGGCGCGAGAGTCTGTTGAAATAAAAAGTGTTTCTCGCCTTCCTCTCGGTCATATTTTCATAATAATGATCTTGCAGCAGCCAGCGTCATCTCACAAGACCCTGCGGTACCGTGAATGCCATTTAAGTGACGTCTTGGTGAAGATTGATGATCACTAATTTTTAGGTCTATTTTTTTTAAAAGCCTGGCTGGAGATCGACTGACACACCCCCCGCGGTCGACTGGTAGCTCGCGATCGACGTAATGGGCACCCCTGTGTTAGACAATCAACTGTCATGGTCTGATCATTATTGACGGGGGCTGCTGGAACCTATCTCAGCAGCATTCGGACGGAAGGCGGTGTACACCCTGGACAAGTCGCCACCTCATCACAGGGCCAACACAGATAGACAGACAACATTCACACTCACATTCACACACTAGGTCCCATTTAGTGTTGCCAATCAACCTATCCCCAGGTGCATGGTTTTTTTTTGGGAGGTGGGAGGAAGCCGGAGTACGCGGAGGGAACCCACGCAGTCACGGAGAGAACATGCAAACTCCACACAGAAAGGTCCCCAACCCGGGGCCCTGGTCTGATCATATTGATGGTATTTTAATTAAAAATGGGAAGAGGTTTAGCCATGGTCAGGAAGTGGTCCACCTACATGAAATCATCAACAAAGGGGCATTTCATACAGTCCTTGGTTTTCTGTCATCTTCATTACTCTCCTATACTATGGTCTGCTATGACTAAGTATGACCTGAACAAACTGCAACTTGTTCAGAGCAGAGCAGCTGGACTGGTACTTAAAAGTTCTTTGCGCACTAACATTTTATATATGCATTCACGCCTGTCAGTGGCCTTGTGGTTAGAGTGTCCGCCCTGAGATCGGTAGGTTGTGAGTTCAAACCCCGGCCCAGTCATACAAAGATTATAAAAATGGGACCCAATACTTCCATGCTTGGCACTCAGCATCAAGGGTCGGAATTGGGGGTTAAATCACCACAAATGTTTCCCCCGGGCGCGGCACCGCTGCTGCCCACTGCTCCCCTCACCTCCCAGGGGGTGATCAAGGGTGATGGGTCAAATGCAGAGAATAATTTTGCCACACCTAGTGTGTGTGTGTGTGATAATCATTGGTATTTTCAACTTTATCTGTTTAACAAAATATACATTGTAGTCTCCTTATGCTCTTTAGAACTATCATGTTAGATCTATCACCAGATTACCTTTACAAACAGTTTTTAAAAATCAACTAACGCACATATTCATGACACTCGGAGTATATTTTAGCGTCCCGGAAGATTTAGTGCTGCAAGGGGTTCTGGGTATTTGTTCTGTTGTGTTTATGTTGTGTAACGGTGCGGATGTTCTCCCGAAATGTGTTTGTCATGCTTGTTTGGTGTGTGTTCACAGTGTGGCGCATATTTGTAACAGTGTTAAAGTTGTTTATACGGCCACCCTCAGTGTGACCTGTATGGCTGTTGACCAAGTATGCATTGTATTCACTTGTGTGTGTGAAAAGCCGTAGATATTATGTGATTGGGCCGGCACACAAAGATAATGTCTTTAAGGCACGCCCCCAATTATGTTGTCTGTTTGGAAATAGGGAGAAATTCAGGAGAATGGTTGCCCTGGGAGATTTTCGGGAGGGGCACTGAAATTCGGGAGTCTCCCGGGATAATCGGGAGGCTTGGCAAGTATGACTGCTCTGTACTTCTCCCAAAGTCCTTATACCACTCCATACAGCGGCATTTTAAAAAGTCATACATTTTACTTTTTGAAACAGATACCGATAATTTCCGATATTACATTGTAAAGCATTTGTCAGCCGATAATATCGACCGTCTGATATTATCGGAGATCTCTAAATCCATTTTCCATCCATTTTCTACCGCTTATTCCCTTTTGGGGTCGCGGGGGGCGCTGGCGCCTATCTCAGCTACAGTCGGGCGGAAGGCAGGGTACACCCTGGACAAGTCGCCACCTCATCGCAGGGCCAACACAGATAGACAGACAACATTCACACACTAGGGTCAATTTTTTTAGTGTTGCCAATCAACCTATCCCCAGGTGCATGTCTTTGGAAGTGGGAGGAAGCCGGAGTACCCGGAGGGAACCCACGCATTCACGGGGAGAACATGCAAACTCCACACAGAAAGATCCCGAGCCTGGATTTGAACCCAGGACTGCAGGACCTTCGTATTGTGAGGCAGATGCACTAACCCCTCTGCCACCGTGAAGCCCCAGATCTCTAAATGTGTTACATTATTTCGGATCATTTAAAAGTCCAGAGCACAAAAACTGCTTTTAAAAACAGTACAGAGAACATGCCTGCCAGTCCCCAAATTATGTCCATTATTAATACCAACTCTTCTACAATGCCAACATTTATTTTCAATTCCGGATCTTAATGGCAGTGGTCTGGAACCATAAGATTTTGGATTTACGTAACTTTGTGGCACTGAATCAAAATATCATAGGAATTTTTGGTAGTCACGTATAAAAAAACACTGGTATAAGATTTTAAAAAAAATACTATAACAGGGTTTTATCAAAAGGGTGGCACTTTTCTCAGAGAGCATAATACTGTCGGGACTTCAATTACCTATTTTTTCTGAATATATTTCATGGAATTATCTCACTTTAAACTCCTTCAATGCATAGATGTTGATGTTGACATAATTAAGTTACGCAGCAGGTTTTAAAAATGTGTTTTCTTCAATCTGTTGCTCATCCCTTTAAGTCATTTAGTGACTCATTTCTTTCCTTTCCAGACCCAACGTATGACGCCGTACGGCGGACGGGATGGTCAAACAACATGCACAGTGCCAAAGGTGAGGACAAGAATCACTTACACAGTCGTTCCCATATCTGCTGGCGTCTCCATGGCAATCCATCTCTTCCTCACACAATCTTTCGGTTTCTCCGTCTTCGTCCACAGGCTCACCGGTGGTGACTCAGAATGTGACCAAGACCGCAGAGCAGCCCAGAGTCCAGCCGGGTAAGCGATTCAGTACCTTCGACACTGCAAACCAGAAATAAGCTTGTATTAGCCAAAGTTGATTAAAACACTTGATATTCATTAATAGTACCGCAAAGATCTGGTTCTGTTCTGATAACACTGCTGCTCCGTCTGTGCTAAAACTCTAGTTAATCCATGGTGTCCTCCTTTCCTCTATGAGTTGTGGTAACAATGCTTTGGAATACATGCTAATTTAATACAGACATCATCAACCTTGAAAAAATAAATTGTTGGTCCCGTTCGTGCCTCTGCAAAGACCTTGTACCATGTCTTTCAACCAATTATGCTCACATTTTACACACATATGCTTGTCAGTCCCTTAAAGGTGTGAACCACATTTTGTGGTGATTTGGCCAAACAAAAACTATATTTAAAGGGGAACATTATCACAATTTCAAAAGGGTTAAAAGCAATAAAAATTAGTTCCCAGTGGCTTGTTGCATTTTTTGAAGTTTTTTTTCAAAATTTTACCGGTCCCGGAATATCCCTAAATAAAGCTTTAAAGTGCCTTATTTTCGCTATCTTCGAAACCACTATCCATTTCCCTGTGACGTCATACAGGGCTGCCAGTACAAACAACATGGCGGTTACCACAGCAAGATAGAGCGACATTAGCTCGGATTAAGACTCGGATTTCAGCGGTTTAAGCAATTCAACAGATTACGCATGTATTGAAACAGATGGTCGGAGTATGGAGGCAGATAGTGAAAATTAAATTGAAGAAGAAATTGAAGCTATTGAGCGAATAGCTATTGACGCTATTCGGCCATAGCGTGAGTGCACCTAATGAAGTGGCCCATAGCATGGCTGCCTTATTAGCATCGCTGGTAAAATGTGCGGACCAAACGATCAGGACTTTCGCATCTTGTGACACTGGAGCAACTTAAATCCGTCGATTGGTAAGTGTTTGTTTCGCATTAAATGTGAGTACCTAGTTTCAAATGTACATACAGCTAGCGTAAATAGCATGTTAGCATCGATTAGCATAGCATGTTAGCATCGATTAGCTGGCAGTCACGCCGTGACCTAATATGTCTGATTAGCACGTAAGTCAACAACATCAACAAAATTCACCTTTGTGATTTTGTTGACTTAATCGTTGCAAATGCATCTGCAGGTTATCCATACATCTCTGTGCCATGTGTGTCTTAGCATCGCCGGTCAAATGTGCAGACACTCTGGCAAATTCAATGGGGGTCTGTCGGCAGATTTCTTGCCAGTGGTGCAACTTGAATCCCTCCCTGTTAGTGTTGTTACACCCTCCGACAACACACCGACAAGGCATGATGTCTCCAAGGTTCGAAAAAATAGTCGAAAAAATGGAAAATAACAGAGCTGAGACCCGGTGTTTGTAATGTGAAAATGAATATGGCGGGTGTGTTACCTCGGTGACGTCACGTTCTGACGTCATTGCTAAAAGACCGATGAACAGAAAGGCGTTTAATTTGCCAAAATTCACCCATTTAGAGTTCGGAAATCGGTTAAAAAAATACATGGTCTTTTTTCTGCAACATCAAGGTATATATTAACGCTTGCATAGGTTTGGTGATAATTTTCCCCTTTAAAGCTCAGTAAAATGGCAGAACTATCTTCTTCAACTACAATGTTTTTTTAACAGGGACGTGCCAATTGATCAGCCACAAACACAGATGAACACTGATGAGTGGCTCGCAGCTAATTCAGGGTCTTCACATTTATTGCGGCCAAAAAATGCATTTATTAGCATTTAATGTATCATTTTCATGTACTAGAGGACAATACTAAATATGACACACAGCGATAGCAAGCCTGGATCATGCATGCCAATAGCGAAGATAACCACTTATCTATGTTAAAACAACAACCAAGAAAAAAGTGCTTAGTAAAGTTTAACGAGTGTAGATGGAACAACACAACAGAATAAAGTAAGCAGATATTAACAGGGAATTAACAAGTGGATCAATAAGAGTTAGAGAGGGGATAATAAGACAAGAACTGTTGGTGTGTCAGTATTGTCACATCCAGTACACGACCATTGTCGATACCAAAAGGTAGTATAAGTATGTAATCGATACGAGAGTGATTAGATCCATATTTGCATTGTCTCAAAAATAATGTTTTCATCCTTTTTGTTCATGTTTACAATCTCAGGGAATAATTCCCTGAACACTGAATGGCTTTGAGGGCAAAATTATTAAAATGAGGAGTTGAGTTAAGTTTGACTTTGAGTTTATTTCGAACATGCAAGCATTCAACCTGAACAATTTCCAGCTTCTCTTTTCAACTTTTCAAGTAGATTGTAGTTTTTGTTGAGTTAGTGTTTACTATTCGCATTGTTTTGGCAAACATTGTATGCAATGAAATAGAAGAAAGAACAACAAGTGGAACAACATTTGTTTTGATAATGTGCTGAAGTTCATTTCAGTCATCAATTGGTCTTTAAATGTGAAATTAACAAGTCATACACTTTAAACCAGTTATTTTCAAACTGTAGTAGTGGTACAGCAAATAATCAATTCAATATTCAAACCCAGTGTTACTGTTCAAACTGTGTTCATTGTTACAGTGGCCAAAATATTGAATGTAATTCTTAAATACAACCTCTGCCTTGTTTTTAATGGATACTTAGGCCTACCACCCTACTGCATTTTTATGGTGGTCATTATGGTGGTACTTTGAGAGTCAAGTATTTTTTGAAGTGGTACTTGGTGAAAAAAGGTTTCTGAGCCACAAAAGTCCATTACATGCAAAGTGATATACGTCAAGCTTTTATGTGTGTTACAATTCTAAAGATCATGGCTTGACCCTCAATAGAAAATCTCAGAAAATGTGGGGCTTTGATAAGCTATAAATTATAATCATCAACATGGTATCAAAAGAACGCTTGCATTATATCGCAAGTTCCATGTTATGAACCTATGTCATATATTAGATTAACCTTGCTGGAATAAACAAACCTTTGCATGATATTCTATTTTCTTTTAGTGTCAGCTAGATTTTAAATATTGTGTTTTTATATTGGTAAAATTCCAACAACACCCATCATAAATAAATACACAAATGTACAGTTAATACAGTTAATCGGTAGGGGTGCTCCAAAAATGTATTTCACATCCGAATCGTGATTTTTATTCATTCCAATTCAAAATAATCACTATTGTTTATCTATTTTAATTTTTTTATAAATGTCTGTAATGATGTCAATGAGGGATTTTTAATCACTGCTATGTTGAAATTGTTACTAATATTAATATTGTTGGTATTATTCATTTTTGTTTCACTACTTTTTGATTGTTCTGTGTCATGTTTGTGTGTCCTCTCAATGGGGCGGTAGAGTGGCCATGCCGGCAACTTGAGGGTTCCAGGTTCGATCCCTGCTTCCGCCATTTTAGTCACTGCCGTTGTGTCCTTGGGCAAGACACTTTACCCACCTGCTCCCAGTGCCACCCACACTGGTTTAAATGTAACTTAGATATTGGGTTTCACTATGTGAAAGCACTTTGAGTCCTTCGAGAAAAGGCGCTATATAAATATAATTCATTTCAATTGCTCTGTTTATTGATATTTTGAATGTTGCTGGTTCAGGTTTGGTTTTGGAATTGGATTGCGTTGTTATGGTATTACTGTGTAGTGTTTGGTTGGATTGATTAATACAAATAAAAATAAAAAAAGAATAAAAAATATTTTTTGTAAAGGACGTTTTTAGGCCATCTCCAAGTTTACTTGCTGCGCATTTAAGTCAAACGTCAGCAACCAAATGGAGGTTTTGTAAGATGTTTTGAAAAGGTTTTTATCATGTTTACTATACCAAACGAATATTGTGAGAATCAGTTTGACTCAAGAATTGTGTTGAATCAAGAATGGATAATCAATTGAATAGTCACCCTAAAAATCTAAATCAAATTGAGTCATGACTTTCCCAAAGAGTCCCAACTCTAGTGATCGGTATTGGTATCGGCCAATGTCACCCACGGATGATCAGTATTCTCCAGTTTTGAATGTACTGTAAGTCAATAATCTTTTCAATCTCCCATCAATCCGCAGATCCATACCAGATACTTGGTCCAACCAGTAGTCGCCTTTCCAATCCAGGTAAGAACGTGGAACGTCATAGGTAGAGATGTCCGATAATGGCTTTTTTGCTGATATTCCGATATTGTCAACTCTTACTTACCAATTCCAATATCAAGCAATACCGATAAATACAGTCGTGGAATTAACACATTATTATGCCTAACTTTGTTGTGACGCCCCGCTGGATGCATTAAACAATGTAACAAGGTTTTCCAAAATAAATCAACTCAAGTTATCGAAAAAAAATGCCAAGATTGCACTGCCAAATTATTATTAAAGTCACAAAGTGCATTTTTGTTTTTAAACACGCCTCAAAACAGCAGCTTGGAATTTTGGGACATGTTCTCTCTGGGTCCTGGGTCAGCGGGGGGTGTATATTGTTGCATCCCGGAAAAGTTAGTGCTGCAAAGGGTTCTGGGTATTTGTCCTGTTTTGTTTATGTTGTGTTACAGTGCGGATGTTCTCCCAAAATGTGTTTGTCATTCTTGTTTGGTGCGGGTTCACAGTGTGACCTGTATGGCTGTTGACCAAGTATGCTTGCGTTCATTTGTGTGTGGGAAAAGCCGTAGATATTATGTGATTAGACGGCACGCAAAGGCAGTGCCTTTAAGGCACGCCCCGAATATTGTTTTCTGGGTGGTAATCGGGAGAAATTCGGGAGAATGGTTGCCCTGGGAGATTTTCGGGGGGGGCACTGAAATTCGGGAGTCCATCCATCCTTTACCGCTTATTCCCTTTCGGGGTCGCGGGGGGCGCTGGCGCCTATCTCAGCTACAATCGGGCGGAAGGCGGGGTATACCCTGGACAAGTCGCCACCTCATCGCAGGGCCAACACAGATAGACAGACAACATTCACACTCACATTCACACACTAGGGCCAATTTAGTGTTGCCAATCAAACTATCCCCAGGTGCATGTCTTTGGAAGTGGGAGGAAGCCGGAGTACCCGGAGGGAACCCACGCATTCACGGGGAGAACATGCAAACTCCACACAGAAAGATCCCGAGCCTGGATTTGAACCCAGGACGGCAGGACCTTTGTATTGTGAGGCAGACGCACTAACCCCTCTTCCACCGTGAAGCCCAAAATTCGGGAGTCTCCCAGTAAAATCAGGAGGGTTGGGAAGTATGACTAATGTGAATCTCTGTACTTCTTCCTACGTACGTGAACAACTCCGTACAGCAACATTTTAAAAAGTCATACATTTAACTTTTTGAAACCGATAACGATAATTTCCGATATTCAATTCAATTCAATTCCTTTTATTGTCATTGTCATAAATAACACTTAAGTCATACATGTCAACGAGATTTCGTTTAAGCTTTGTCCAGCGGCATAGAAACTGCATTGATGTGCAGGTTGACCATAGTTAACAGTTTAGCTTAGCATTTGTTTCTGAGAACACGTATAGAGGGACGTCGGGGGGGTAATATTACATTTTAAAGCATTTATCGGCCGATGATACCGGCAGCCTGATATTATCGGACATCTCTAGTCATAGCCAATCTGCTGCTCAAACGTGGTCGAGTCCAACTGAAGTTTTTCTCTATTCCCCAGGTTCAGGACAGATCCAGCTTTGGCAGTTCCTCCTGGAGCTCCTTTCCGACAGCGCAAACGCCGGCTGCATCACCTGGGAAGGCACCAACGGCGAGTTCAAGATGACGGACCCGGACGAGGTGGCGCGGCGCTGGGGCGAGCGCAAGAGCAAGCCCAACATGAACTACGACAAACTGAGCCGGGCCCTGCGCTACTACTACGACAAGAACATCATGACCAAGGTGCACGGCAAGCGCTACGCCTACAAGTTTGACTTCCACGGCATCGCCCAGGCGCTGCAGCCGCACCCCACCGAGTCGTCTATGTACAAGTACCCCTCGGACCTTGCCTACGTGCCTTCTTACCACACCCACCAGCAGAAGGTCAACTTTGTGTCACCTCACCCGCCGTCCATGCCGGTCACTTCCTCCAACTTCTTCGGACCCACCGCTCCTTACTGGAGCTCGCCCACCGCTGGCATCTACCCCAACCCCAACGTCCCCCGCCACCCAAACGCCCACGTTCCCTCCCACCTGGGCAGTTACTATTAGACAGCGCTATCTAACCACCCACTAGCCAAGCCCACCATTGCGGAAGGCAATGAGGAAGGATGATTATTTTATATTTTTGAAGAATAACTGGATGCTACGGTCCAGAAATGGAATACTACTTACCTTTAGAAGACTTGATGTTTTGGACATGTATCTTCCACATCCTCCTGAAAGCTATCCAAGTATTCCCGGGGCCAAAATTTAAGGACAGAAGAGCAGAATCAGAATTCTTCTGCCAACTCCGCTCACTACCAGACATGGCCCTTTATTTACGGGTCTCAATCTACATCCTCCGGAGTACTTTATGCTTCGAAGCATCTGCTCTTTCCACCATCTACAACCTGCTCGGGGTTTGATATTCCCACCACATCTACAGCAAGTCTTTGTGTGTGTCCCATCTGTAGGATTTTGCGTGTGTGTCGAGTTAGTTTTTTAGGAATTCGCTGGAAAAAAAAAAAGAAAGAAAAGAAGCCCTCACACACTGAAGACCTTTCTCGGCACTGAATGAAAGTTGGCAACTGGAATATGCCATTCACAATTTAATTTATCCTCCAAACTGGAAGGCAAGAGAGAAGGAGTCGAATTGCAGAGAAGGAAGCGCTGTATGTCTGCTGAACTGTTAACTTTCAAAAACGCTCCCAGCGTGGTGGGGGTCCGCACGACGTGTGCAGCTCCGTCGCGCCGAGGAAAGCGGAGAGTTGACACGTAAATCGCGAGTTGGAGCCAGGCCGGGGCGCTGGGCTATTAAACGTTTACCGCGTCGTCGCCGCCAAGCCATGTTTTGTCTCTCGACCGTGTCAGTATTAATGTGAACCGTTGTCCAGTTTGTGTGTCTAATAGGAGGATGCAAAAGTCAAAGGTTGTCAGATTTTTTTATCTTGAAAAAACAGCCAAATATATTGTTTTTTTTCTTTAAATTATAACTAGAAGAACACTTGGAGAGCGCAAACCTCTACCAGGATCTACTGTACCGCCCGTTAGTGTAAAAACTCCGGAATCCAGAGCGTGATCTGCAACACCCCCAAAATGTAATCACTCGTTCCTTATTTCAATTCTAATATTTTCAGATTATTTTTTTTTTTTTGTTAACAGTATGGAAAAAACTGAGTGAACATTAATAATAATTGGATTAGATTTATATCGCGCTTTTCTATTGTTAGATACTCAAAGCGCTCACAGAGAAGTGGGAACCCAACATTCATTCACACCTGGTGGTGGTAAGCTACATCTGTAGCCACAGCTGCCCTGGGGTCGACTGATGTGGCGTGGCTGCCAGTTTGCGCCTACGGCCCCTCCGACCACCACCAATCATTCATTCATCATTCATTCACCACTGTGAGCGGCACCGGGGGCAAGGGTGAAGTGTCCTGCCCAAGGACACAACGGCAGCGATTTGGATGTCAATATGTGGGACGTGAACCTGCAACCCTCAGGTTTCTAGCACGGCCGGTCTCTACCCACTACGCCATGCCGCCCCACATTCTTATCAGTCATCCACTGTCTATGTCTCTGAGGGGGCACACATGCTTAAACATAAGGAAACATAGTAGAAATGACCTGAATCAGGCCTAAAATCCAATCATTTATCCATCAATTTTCTACCGCTTGTCCCTTTTGGGGTGGCGGGGGGTTGCTGGCGCCTATCTCAGCTGCATTCGGGCGGTAGGCGGGGTATACCCTGGACAAGTCGCCACCTCATCGCCGGGCTAACACAGATAGACAGACAACATTCCCACTCACATTCACACACTAGGGCCAATTTAGTGTTGCCAATCAAATGTCCATCCATCCATTTTCTCCCGCTTATTCCCTTTCGGAGTCGCAGGTGGCGCTGGTGCATATCTCAGCTACAATCGGGCGGAAGGCGGGGTACACCCTGGACAAGTCGCCACCTCATCACAGGGCCAACACAGATAGACAGACAACATTCACACTCACATTCACACACTAGGGCCAATTTAGTGTTGCCAATCAACCTATCCCCAGGTGCATGTCTTTGGAAGTTCATTATCTAATTTCGGAAATTTCCACAAAGTTCCATCCGCTCATAATATTTTGAGTTATTTTACTAGCTAACTGGCAGACAGACAATTGCATAAATTCCTGCCAGAGGAACAAATCCCTTTTCCTGCTGTCATTATTGAGATATGGTAAATGGTAAATGGGTTGTACTTGTATAGCGCTTTTCTACCTTCAAGATTCTCAAAGCGCTTTGACACTACTTCCACATTCACCCATTCACACACTGATGGCGGGAGCTGCCATGCGAGGCCCTAACCACCACCCATCAGGAGCAAGGGTGAAGTGTCTTGCTCAAGAACACAACAGATGTGACTAAGGATTGAACCAGGAATCCTCAGGTTGCTGGCACGGCCACTCTCCCAACCGCACCATGACGACCCCAAGAAATAGAGTCCTATTCAAGAATGTCCACAGTCCGTCCCGATTCATTTGTGGCCCAAAGCTCAGCTTTTACTCGACCACAATATGTTCTAAAAATTGATCTTATGAAGTTTTTTTTCTCTAAATATAACATAACTAGAAAAGCACTCTGCCAAGCCCTACTGTACCCAATAGTACAAAAACTCCGGAATTCAGACCGTGATAAGGAACACCCCCAAATTGTAATCACTTGTTCTTTATCCCATATCTGATATTTCTTGAAAATATGACCAAAACTTTTTCAACTATCCATCCATCCATCCATCCATCTTCCTCCACTTATCCGAGGTTGGGTCGCGGGGGCAGCAGCCTAAGCAGGGAAGCTCAGACTTTGCTCCCCCCAGTCACTTCGTCCAGCTCTTCCCGGGGGATCCCGAGGCGTTCCCAGGCCAGTCGGGATACATAGTCTTCCCAACGTGTCCTGGGTCTTCCCCGTGGCCTCCTACCGCTCAGACATGCCCTAAACACCTCCCTAGGGAGGCGTTCGGGTGGCATCCTGACCAGATGCCCGAACCACCTCATCTGGCTCCTCTCGATGTGGAGGAGCAACAACTTTACTTTGAGTTCCTCCCAGATGACAGAGTTTCTCACCCTATCTCTAAGGGAGAGCCCCGCCACACGGCGGAGGAAACTCATTTCGGCCGCTTGTACCCGTGATCTTATCCTTTCGGTCATGACCCAAAGCTCATGACCATAGGTGAGGATGGGAACAGATCAACCGGTAAATTGAGAGCTTTCCCTTCCGGCTCAGCTCCTTCTTCACCACAATGGATCGATACAGCATCCGCATTACTGAAGACGCTGCACCGATCTAAAACAAAATGGAAGAAACAAAGTGGACCTCCTTGTCATCCACTGTTTTTGTTTCTGCGGGAACACACACAGACGTAAACTTAAGGTAACATAGTAAAATGATAGGGATCAGGCCCAAAATATAATCAATAAAAAAAAGTTAAAGTACCAACGATTGTCACACACACACTAGGTGTAGTGAAATTTGTCTTCTGCATTTGACCCATCCCCTTGTTCCACCCCCTGGGAGGTGAGGGGAGCAGTGAGCAGCAGCAGTGCCGCGCTCGGGAATCATTTTAGGTGATTTAACCCCCAATTCCAACCCTTGATGCTGAGTGCCAAGCAGGGAGGTAATGGGTCCAATGTGTATAGTCTTTGGTATAACTCGGCCGGGGTTTGAACTCACGACCTACCGATCTCAGGGCGGACACTCTTACCATGAGGCCACTGAGCAGGTCTGTTTTCTTTTTCTCATTTCGGAAACTTCCAGAAAGCTCCATGAAAATCTTTCCCAGAGCCGTTTGAGTTATTTTGCTAACCAACAAACAGACAAAACAATGACATGAACTCCTGGAGGAGGTACAAATGCCTTTTCCTGGTGTCAGGAGTGTCTAAAGTCTGTCCCGAGGTACATTTGTGGACCAAAACTCAGCTTTTATTCAGCCACGGCATATTCTAAACACGCATCAAAATAATATTTATAAATACCGTATTTCCTTGAATTGCCGCAGGGCATATAGTATGTGCCTGCCTTTAATTACTGCCGGGTCAAACTCGCTTCCCAAAATAATTACCGCATGCTTAGTATTACCGCCTGGTCAAACTTGTGACCCCTGTCATCATTTTCAAAATGGAGGAAGCTGATTTCAATACCACTAATTTGAAATCGCATAAAGGGAAGAAGATTAAAAGCTATTCAGTAGGATTTAAGGTCCAAGCTTACATCACACTCAAATTTTTACTGCATGCCTTTGGTAAGTGCCGGAGTGAAAAGAGGTTTTAAAATAATTAGCGCATGCTTACTTTTACCGCATGCCTTTGGTAAGCGCAGGAGTGAAAAGAGGTTTTAAATTAATTCAAGGAAATACGGTAATTTGCTTTTTCAGCTATAAAACTTATTTAAATACATTTAAGTACCGAGCATATTCTCCTGAAGAATGAGTGCCCTCTGCCGTAAACATTTGATCTTGGTCTTTTTATTTCGTCAGAGTCATTTCGGTTTATACAAAACATAAATGTCCACTGCAGGGGATGCTTTAACTAAATTGCATTTGCATTTAGCGCATAATCAAGTCAAGAAAAGCTGTCGAATATGATTAACTGGCTTGAGCATACACTGAAAAAAATAACTCATAAGATTTACTTGAAAAAATTATTGTAAGTATTTGCACGCAAATGATTTAAGTAAAATTTAATGCTGCAATATCGAGTAACACTCACTTGCCAGTATCAAGTCAATTCTACTTACCGAATAACATAACAGTTGTGAAGATATTAAGTAACGGTTACTTAATTACATCCAAGTTTTAAGTTATATTTATTTAAAAAAATTAAGTAAAGTGTACTTGTTTTTCATCGGCAGGAACATCATTTTACTCCAAATTTTAAGTACATGTTATATATCGTATTTCCTTGAATAGCCGCCGGGGCGCTAATTAATTTATAACCTCTTCTCACTCCTCCGCTTATCAATGGCATGCAGTAAAAAATAGAGTGTGATAAAAAAAATGTAATAAAAAATTATCCTGCGGCCGCGGCCCGGTGGTTGGGGAACACTGCTCTACAACATTTCATCGCGCCCACTTTTACACCATGCTGTCTGCGTGTCAGAAGGACGCATGTGTTTTGCTGCTTCTCATACGAGATTGCAATGCATACTTGCTCAACAGCCATATCTTTTACACTGACAGTTGTGATATAAACAACTTTAACATTCTTACTCATATGCGCCACACTCTGTGAACCCACACCAAACACATTTCTGGAGAACATCGACTCTGTAACACATTATAAACGCAAGATAAGAATTACCCATAATGCCACCTTGCAGTGCTCTGTGTTGTGATCCTAACGGCCGGAGCAGAGCCAGTCGGCCAGAGCTTGTCGTGCTGTGCGCATGCGTTTCAAAACACTAGATTTTCAGAGTAAAGTTTATGTAATATTTTAGGTTTATGTACGTACAACTATTAAACATTTAAATAGTATGAGGAAACATAAGTAAAACTTACTCTTCCCCCATAATTCATGTATTAGGTTAATAAAATGTTTAATTTTACTTAAGAAACTCTAGTTCTTACTGAATGTTAAAAATAATAGGTATAAATTACGACAGTTACTCTAATAGAGTTTACAGCACCAATAAGTCACTTTTTTCAGTGTACTTAATTTTTGTCCCATGCGGCGGTAAAATTTTGGACACCTCTGGTCCCACGGGACTCGTTAACTAGCATCCCTAACTTCTGTACAGTTATTTGGTCTCTCTTGCCTGATGAAAAATCTGACAATTTGTGATATTTTTTGTAATGACAGCCACGGCATTATCATCTCCTTTTTGGGGCGAGTCAGGATCTTGTAGGTCACACTGAGAAGTGTCTTTCTCAAAAAGTTGCATTTTACCAGGGCTGGATCCTAGTTTGAGAGCAGCATGTATGCTTGAATGTTAGTTTCTCACTGATCTATAGGCCAGAGACAAAAAACAAAACAAAACCAAAAAAAAAACTTCAATATAGGACCTCCTCATGTCATCGCATCATATCAGAACATTTTGGTCTTCAGGTGTTCAAGCAAATGCCCTTGTAACACTTCAAAGTAAGTGACGTCGGGCTAAGTTTATCAGAGAACAAAAACTTTTTTTTTTTTTTTTTTTTTTAAATATGACGAGATGAAACAAAGAATTCCTCAGATTCGCAAACGCTGTGCGTTTGTCAGACCTATTTTTTATTGTTTTATATGCATCGGTCAGCTAGGCATTAAAGCAACTTACTGTATAAATTATGCAGAGTTATTTTCATATGTGACACAGTATTAAAAAAAAAGAGACAAGAGAATTAATACGAGTTGACCTCGGTCAAAAATGCAAACCTTTGAAGTCCATTTCTGCTAAGTAGTTTGTTCGGCATTTGAAGTGTTTTTATATTTGTACATTTGGGCAGTACATTTTTTTTTTAACTTTTTTTAATTTTCTTTTTATTGTTAGTACTTCTTCTGAGATGAATTGTGTACCATCCTAAGTGCCTTTTGTGTGCACGAGCTATTTTGTAATTCTCCCTCAAATCACAAGTGACTGCTTTTGCATGCAAGAACCAGGGACTTTTTGACTCTGTATGCAACATGTGATTCCAATGCTTCTTTTAACCACCAAATAGTCCTGGAATCTGTGGAAATTAATATTGTTATTTCATGCAGATATTAACATCCACCAGATTCCTGCTGAAATAAATCAAAAGGAAACCAAAAAATGTCCACTCCAGCCTTATTATTATTATTTTTTTTGACAAGCAAAAAAACAATCAAAAAGGGATCTATGCTACTTCTTATAAGCAATGTATTTTGGATATCAAATATATATATATAAATATATATGTTTGTGCGTGTGTATAATTTCACAATTAACCAATGCCTTATTATTATTATTATTGTCATTCCTGCAATGTATGAAGTCATACCTTTTGAAAAAGGGCTTTTGTATAGGAAATTGTGACAAATAAATGTTTTTACCTCTCAAGTTCTCTCCTGATACCCGTCAATGGCTTCAGCAGCGTTTCCATGGTAACACAGTCTCTTTGTTTGGAGAGTGACTGGCCTTAAGAAAGTTGTTTTGATTTCCGCCTCCCTTTTTATTACATTTACACGACAATTTGTAATAAAATTTCTTGCCATTCAGTGTCTTTGTCATCGTGACGCATGTGTTTTACAGATCAATCGCAACCGCCAGGCTGTGTCGTCACTATCTCAATCAACAATGGAAACCGAATCTTAGAGCAACGCAATTTAATTCATGCACAGAAGGCCTTTTGCTGCAAACCCTGTTTCCATATGAGTTGGGAAATTGTGTTCGATGTAAATATAAACGGAATACAATGATTTGCAAATCATTTTCAACCAATATTTAGTTGAATATGCTACAAAGACAACATATTTGATGTTCAAACTGATAAACATTTTTTTTTTTGCAAATAATCATTAACTTTAGAATGTGATGCCAGCAGCACGTGACACAGAAGTTGGGAAAGGTGGCAATAAATACTGATAAAGTTGAGGAATGCTCATCAAACACTTATTTAGAACATCCCACAGGTGTGCAGGCTAATTGGGAACAGGAGGGTGCCATGATTGGGTATAAAAACAGCTTCCCAAAAAATGCTCAGTCTTTCACAAGAAAGGATGGGGCGAGGTACACCCCTTTGTCCACAACTGCGTGAGCAAATAGTCAAACTGTTTAAGAACAACGTTTCTCAAAGTGCAATTGCAAGAAATTTAGGAATTTCTACATCTAAGGTCCATAATATCATCAAAAGGTTCAGAGAATCTGGAGAAATCACTCCACATAAGCGCCATGGCTGGAAACCAACATTGAATGAGCGTGACCTTCGATCCCTCAGACGGCACTGTATAAAAAACCGACATCAATCTCTAAAGGATATCACCACATGGGCTCAGGAATACTTCAAAAAACCACTGTCACTAAATACAGTTTGTCGCTACATCTCTAAGTGCAAGTTAAAGCTCTGCTATGCAAAGCGAAAGCTATTTATCAACAACATCCACAAACGCCGCCGGCTTCTCTGGGCCCGAGATCATCTATGATGGACTGATGCAAAGTAGAAAAGTGCTTTGTGGTCTGCTTTCCTCCTCTCCAAGGTTCTCATAGTCATCATTGTCACCGACGTCCCACTGGGTGTGAGTTTTCCTTGCCCTTATGTGGGCCTACCGAGGATGTCGTAGTGGTTTGTGCAGCCCTTTGAGACACTAGTGATTTAGGGCTATATAAGTAAACATTGATTGATTGATTGATTGACGAGTCCACATTTCAAATTGTTTTTGTAAATATTCGACATTGTGTCATCCGGACCAAAGGGAAATCGAACCATCCAGACTGTTATAGGCGCAAAGTTCAAAAGCCAGCATCTGTGATGGTATGGGGGTGATTTAGTGCCCAAGGCATAGGTAACTTACACATCTGTGACGGCATCATTAATGCTGAAAGGTACATACAGGTTTTGGAACAACATATGCTGCCATCTAAGCGCCGTCTTTTTCATGGACGCCCCTGCTTATTTCAGCAAGACAATGCCTAGCCACATTCAGCACATGTTACAGCAGCGTGGTTTCGTGAAAAAAACAGTGTGGGTACTTTCCTGGCCTGCCTGCAGTCAGACATGTCTCCCATCGAAAATATGTGGCGCATTATGAAGCGTAAAATACAACAGCGGAGACCCCGGAATGTTGAACGACTGAAGCTCTACATAAAACAAGAATGGGAAATAATTCCACTTTCAAAGCTTCAACAATTAGTTTCCTCAGTTCCCAAACGTTTATTCAGTGTTGTTAAAAGAAAAGGTGATGTAACACAGTGGTGAACATGCCCTTTCCCAACTACTTTGGCATGTGTTGCAGCTATGAAATTCTAAGTCAATTATTATTTGCAAAAAAAATAATAATGTTTATCAGTTTGAACATCAAATATATTGTCTTTGTAGCATATTCAACTGAATATGGGTTGAAAAGGATTCGCAAATCATTGTATTCTGTTTATATTTACATCTAACACAATTTCCCAACTCATACGGAAACGGGGTTTGTACACATATGCTGTCAAACTGTACGCACTCAGGCACATACACAACACAACCTAATTTACAACTGGAGTATTCCATCCGTTATGTTCAAGTTGCATTTTGTTTGCAAAATTAAAAGGATAAGTGTTTTAAGCTCAATAGAACCCACATAACCAACAGCAGCAGCTGTGAGATGTCATGTTACCTTATTTTTCCAGCCCCAACCAAAGTGGAATACTCAGCTGGGAAATGAAGCAATACAAACTTTGCAACACAATCATATGCACTAAGCCCAAAGGATATCAGTGGCAGACTCAAGAGACAAAACAAATACTACACAATGATTAGGAAATAAAATCACATCATGTGTGTATGGGCTGCGATGTACCACCCCAAACAAACACGGTCGTCTGCGACACTTATCCAGCTCTGCTGCTGGCAAAAAAACGCAGAAGGACTGCGTGCGCGTCCATTTGAATAGAAAGATTATGCAACAAGCCAACATGTTTGCTCATCTCGCGATTCAGGTCTTGCTACAGTCACATTAATTTGCCGCTCAAGGTGAATTGTAACGCTTACAGTAGAGAGCAAACAGCACCGAGAGCAATTGTTCTCAGTAAACTTGGTGAAAGTCTAAACATCCAAAACTCAAACTCAAGGCCCAGGGGCCAGATCTGGCCCGCCACATCATTTCTCGTGGCCCGCAAAACCCTGGCATGAATATGCGTCTTTTCCTTTTTGGCAGTAATAATACATCTACTTCTAACAATTTCATATTTTTCCAAACTTGATTTAAGATAGATGGATGGATGGATGGATGGATGGATGGATGGATGGATGGATGGATGGATGGATGGATAGATGGATAGATGGATAGATGGATAGATAGATAGATAGATAGATAGATAGATCCGGCTTATTAGTGATTCCTAGAGCCCAAAAAAAGTCTGCGGGCTATAGAGCGTTTTCCGTTCGGGCTCCAGTACTCTGGAATGCCCTCCCGGTAACAGTTCGAGATGCTACCTCAGTAGAAGCATTTAAGTCTCACCCTAAAACTCATCTGTATACTCTAGCCTTTAAATAGACCTCCTTTTTAGACCAGTTGATCTGCCGCTTCTTTTATTTCTCCTATGTCCCCCCCTCCCTTGTGGAGGGGGTCCGGTCCGATGACCATGGATGAAGTACTGGCTGTCCAGAGTCGAGACCCAGGATGGACCGCTCGCCTGTATCGGTTGGGGACATCTCTACGCTGCTGATCCGCCTCCGCTTGAGATGGTCTCCTGTGGACGGGACTCTCGCTGCTGTCTTGGATCCGCTTGAACTGAACTCTCGCGGCTGTGTTGGAGCCACTATGGATTGAACTTTCACAGTATCATGTTAGACCCGCTCGACATCCATTGCTTTCGGTCCCCAAGAGGGTTGCCCACATCTGAGGTCCTCTCCAAGGTTTCTCATAGTCAGCATTGTCACTGGCGTCCCACTGGATGTGAATTCTCCCTGCCCACTGGGTGTGAGTTTTCCTTGCCCTTTTGTGGGTTCTTCCGAGGATGTTGTAGTCGTAATGATTTGTGCAGTCCTTTGAGACATTTGTGATTTGGGGCTACATAAATAAACATTGATTGATAGATCGATAGATATAAGGGGTGTGGGAAAAAAATCGATTCGATTACGAATCACGATTCTCACGTTATGCGATTCAGAATTGATTCTCTTTTTTTTTTTAAATCGATTAAAAAAATGTATATATTATTTATTTTTAAATCAATCCAGAAAACTAATACACAGCAATACCATAACAATGCAATCTAATTCCAAAACCAAACCTGACCCAGCAACACTCAGAACTGCAATTAACAGAGCAATTGAGAGGAGACACAAACACAACACAGAACAAACCAAAAGTAGTGAAACAAAAATTAATATTACCAACAACAGTATCAATATTAGTTATAATTTCAGCATAGCAGTGATTAAAAATCCCTCGTTTACATAATCATTATCCATCCATCTTCTTCCGCTTATCCGAGGTCGGGTCGCAGGGGCAACAGCCTAAGCAGGGAAACCCAGACTTCTCTTTCCCCAGCCACTTCGTCTAGCTCTTCCCGGGGGATCCCGAGCCGTTCCCAGGCCAGCCGGGAGACATAGTCTTCCCAACGTGTCCTGGGTCTTCCTCGTGGCCTCCTACCGGTTGGACGTGCCCTAAACACTTCCCTGACCAGATGCCCGAACCACCTCATCTGGCTCCTCTCGATGTGAAGGAGCAGCGGCTTTACTTTGAGTTCCTCCCGGATGGCAGAGCTTCTCACCCTATCTCTAAGGGAGAGCCCCGCCACACGGCGGAGGAAACTCATTCCGGCCGCTTGTACCCGTGATCTTATCCTTTCGGTCATGACCCAAAGCTCATGACCATAGGTGAGGATGGGAACGTAGATCGACCGGTAAATTGAGAGCTTTGCCTTCCGGCTCAGCTCCTTCTTCACCACAATGGATCGGTACAACGTCCGCATTACTGAAGACGCCGCACCGATCCGCCTGTCGATCTCACGATCCACTCTTCCCTCACTCGTGAACAAGACTCCTAGGTACTTGAACTCCTCCACTCATTAGACCTTTACAAAAATAAAAACATAAAAATAACAATAGTGTCACAGTGGCTTACACTTGCATCGCATCTCATAAGCTTGACAACACACTGTGTCCAATATTTTCATAAATATAAAATAAGTCATATTTTTGGTTCGTTTAAAAGTTAAAACAAATTTACATTATTGCAATCAGTTGATAAAAGATTGTCCTTTACAATTATAAAAGCTTCTTTTTTTTTTTAAATCTACTACTCTGCTAGCATGTCAGCAGACTGGGGTAGATCCTGCTGGAATCCTATGTATTGAATGAATACAGAATCGTTTTGAATCGGAAAAATGTCTTTTTTGAATCGAAAAAATAGATTCATAATCGAATCGCGACCCCAAGAATCGATGTTGAATCGAATCGTGGGACACCCAAAGCATCGCAGCCCTAATAGACAGACAGACGGATAGATAGATAGATAGATAGATAGATAGATAGATAGATAGATAGATATAGTACTATATTGATTCCTTCAGGAGAATTCCCTCAGGAAAATTAAAATTCCAGCAGCAGTGTACAGAATTGAGATCGAATTTAAAAAGTAAAAAGTAAATAATGGGGGTATAAATGGAAACAAAATAAAAAAATCTTACAATAAGAATAAAATCAAAAAGCAACAATGAGAATAAAAATATAACAGTAAAATAAGAATGTAACTAGCTAAGCTAGGCAGTAGTCATCATGTTATGAAAAAGTATTGCACTGTTGTATTATAATATAATATTGTTATATATATAATATTGCAACACATATTAAATGTTCATACATTCCAAACATTTTTCATGATTTTTAAGCAGGTTTTCCATTAAATTGTTCAATGTAAAAAAAATGTTTACAGTTAAAAAAATTTAACGGTGGTATCGTTTTTCCATTTACATTAATCGACTGTATAAAATACTTTAGTTTACAGCAAAATTAAAATCTTATGTTTTTATGTGTTATGAATTTGCACTAAATTAGTTTTGGTTTACAATTCCGTTGTACAATAAAGATCTATTCTGTTCTATTTCATTCCAAAAGCATTGGTACCGTTTCCATTTCCATTCATGTCTATGAATGTACTCATTAATCCAGGTCAGTGTAATCCCAGGGCATTCATTCGATCGCGACTGGACTGTTTGGTTTGTCTTAGAAGATGTTTCGCCTCTCATGCTCAGACTTAGATGAAGCCTAGTGAGGTATTGGCACCATCCGCTAGACTATATCTGACCAATCTAAGTCTAAGACTACATCTGACCAATCTAAGTCTAATACTACATCTGACCAATCTTAGTCCAAGACTACATCTGACCAATCTTAGTCCAAGACTACATTTGACCAATCTTAGTCCCAGACTACATTTGACCAATCTAAATCTAAGACTACAGCTGACCAATCTTAGTCTAAGACTACATCTGACCAATCGAAGTCTAAGACTACATCTGACCAATCAAAGTCTAAGACTACATCTGACCAATCTAAGACTACATCCGACCAATCTAAGTCTATGAGCATGAACTGATGAAGCCTACTCAGGATGAGAAGAGAAACGTCTTCTAAGACAAACCAAACAGTCCAGTTGCGATTGATTGCATGCTCTGAGAAGACATTTTCTTTTGTTTACTCAAAATGATTTTGTTTTCAGTAAAATGTACTTATTTTTTTACAGCGTACATAAAAAATACATAGATAATTACATATATGTGTATATTATTTACTGTTGCAAGCAGCCCTCTGAGGACTGCCATAGACGCCATGTGGCCCTCAATGAAAACGACACCCCTGATCTAAACAGTGACTATGAGTCTGCTTTAAAGTGCATGCACATGGAAACATCCATGTGGAAAACCAAAATAATTAATACTTAATAAAGATACTCTATGGAGATGCTGAGAAAATATTCCAGTGTCAACTGACATTTTTTTGGGATGTGAATTTTGCAACAACTCACAATTCAATGCGGATACCTTTCACATTTGAAAATATATGGTATCAATTCCCGCTACCTGGGAATCGATACCAGGACTCAATGGTGCCAATTTTCGGTACTTTTGTTTGTAAAGTGGGTCCAAGACAATGACTTATGTTTTGTGTGATCAGCCGTGTACCTTTTTAAAACAATGAAGGTATGTAAATCAATCAATCAATCAATGTTTACTTATATAGCCCTAAATCACTAGTGTCTCAAAGGGCTGCACAAACCACCACGACATCCTCGGTAGGCCCACATAAGGGCAAGGAAAACTCACACCCAGTGGGACATCGGTGACAATAATGACCCAGTGGGACGTCGGTGACAATGATGACTATGAGAACCTTAGAGAGGAGGAAAGCAATGGATGTCGAGCGGGTCTAACATGATACTGTGAAAGTTCAATCCACAATGGATCCAACACAGTCGCGAGAGTCCAGTCCAAAGCGGAACCAACACAGCAGCGAGAGTCCCGTTCACAGCAGAGCCAGCAGGAAACCATCCCAAGCGGAGGCGGATCAGCAGCGCAGAGATGTCCTCAGCCGATACACAGGCAAGCAAGGGAGAGTGGGACGTAGAAGAAAAAGAAAAGAAACGGCAGATCAACTGGTCTAAAAAGGGAGTCTATTTAAAGGCTAGAGTATACAAATGAGTTTTAAAGTGAGACTTAAATGCTTCTACTGAGGTGGCAAACATTTACTGAATTTTTCTGTGTAAATAACTCATTTCGCGATGTATATATTTGCGTCTTAGAGCCGGTGCGGTTAATACGAGAAAATAATGTATCCTAAAAATTTGTGGGTGCGCTCTATAATCTGGAAAACACAGTATTTTCCATTTTTTTTAACCATCCCTACTCCACAGGTCATTAATTATACACAAGGATGGCATGAAAAACGTATTTTAAATAACAATCAATGCATGGAGATGTTCGATACATTTTTTTAATGATTACGAATCACAATTCCAACTGTATCAATAATTTCCAGTGTGCATGGTGAGAAAAAAAAAAGTTTTATATTGAGAAAAATAGGGGTATATTAGAACTGGACAAGGAAAAAACATAGTAAACTGTCGCTTGAACATGATTTGTTTCTCAATTAATCCATTTGTAAATTCCATGCCCATTTTCTTCCAGGCAAATTGCACACTGCAAGAATCATTTTTGCTATCTTTGACTACTACACAAATGTATTTATGCACCAACCATCTTCATCATTCAATGTTACCAGAACCAACAGAAACTATTGATTCAAAAATTACATTCTTTTTCTACGCAATATTTCAATTATTTCTTTGAAGGACAGAAGGGCTGTCAATTTGAGAAGACAAATCTGGTATTTAACAGAACAAACTCCAGGGGGAACACTAACATCACAAGAAAGCCCAGAATGTCACTGTCACAGAAAAATAGGTTTTATTCTTCTCGTGGTTTGCATTTCACATAAGGCCGTTAGCACAGTGGGTCTCAAACTTTTTTCACCAATTACTATATTGGAAGATTAAATACCACCATAATGACCAACAGAAAAAAAATACAATAGTGTGGTAGGCCTAAATATTCACGAAAAACAAGGCACATTTTTTATTTAACAAGTATATCATATATGTATACAACACAACAGTTTGAATAGTTACACTGTGTTTGAATATTCAATTAAGTGATTCTTTGGCATACCACAAGATGGAGCCTGCATACCACTGCTTTTAAAGGATAAAACCATATTTGGTAACACTTTAGTATGGGGAACATATATATATATATTAACCATTAATTAGTTGCTTATTAAAGTAACAAATAATTATTTTAGTTATT
Organism: Nerophis ophidion; assembly: GCF_033978795.1. NCBI lineage: Eukaryota > Metazoa > Chordata > Actinopteri > Syngnathiformes > Syngnathidae > Nerophis > Nerophis ophidion. The sequence goes on along the minus strand of NC_084628.1, from coordinate 10,392,471 downwards.
TGGACACTAGGAAAACATAAGGGTTAGGTTTACTAATAAGCAATAATTCTGAAGTTATTGAGGGAATACTCTTAGTTAATGGCTTACTGGTTGTATAATAAGGCTATGCAGAATAAGGCATTAATAACTACTTAACCCTTGTGTGGTGCTCGGGTCTGTGGGACCTGTTTTCATTTTTTATTAAAAGAAAAATGATACAATTTTCCAAACTGAGACTCACTGACTTTGGCTCATTTTCTGTGATGAACATATATCAGAATACATATTTAATGACCACACACCATACAATCCCCCTACACATTTCTATTACATATAAGATGTCTGGGTTAATAGAAGTGTGGAAATTGATGTTCTGTGTACCACACACACACTCTCACATCCACCCACCCACCCACCCACACACACACACACACACACAGCAGGCCTAGACAGGAGGAGGACAGAGTGTAGGTACACAGAACATCAGAAGGTCAAATGTGCGAGAAAATGAGAGCAGACAGTGTTGACAAAAAATGTTGCAACCTTGTGTGTCAAACACTTGTATGTTAAAATACTGAACAATTTTTTATTGGGATAAGGTAAAAATATGTTCAGTATTTTATCATAAAAGTGTTTGATTGTGAGGCATTAAAAGCCACAAAATGCAACGGGTCCATCAGACCCACAAACGCTGGCTGATTAACAACAATATGAACATTACACAAGGGTTAATAATGACTAAATAAGAGCCAATATGTTACTAATTTGCATGTTAATAAGCAACTAATTAAAGGTGAATACGTGTT
>NC_084628.1:10341686-10386686 GCF_033978795.1 Nerophis ophidion | reverse complement strand
GCAGGGTAAAACGATATCCGAGGGATATGACAAATCTTAACAGTGGTGGAAATAAACATTTTGCTAATGAACACCGATACAGTTAAATGAGGTAATGGATGTCATGATAATTGCTTCGGTCTGTAAATAAGCAAAGTGAGCTAAATGATAATGAAGAAAGCTTACCTCTAGAGATTTGAAGGCACATCCAGGTAAATGTTGATCTCAAAACTCCAGCTCTTTGGTCCTGAATAACAGAATGGAGGTGTGTCCGCGTCTAATGCCTGCTCCACCTGACCCGTGTACATTTATACAGTCCTCTTGCGGCGGATGGGCCAGGTGATGTTTACGCCCACAGACACATCCCCCGCACCCCCACCACCCAAAAACAGACATGCATACATGCATGCATGCATGCATGTATGCATACCCTTCCCCCTGGCTGTAATAAGGTGTGTTTACCCCACAGACGCCTGGCACCAAAGGGCCAAGCTGACCTCGATACACTCCCCACGCAGCCATCAGGAGAGCTGGCGGGGCGGGGGTTGCCTCACCAGTTTATGATATCACATAATTCAGGATAAAAGGCCAAGCGAGTGTTTATAATATAAATGAAGAAGCTGCGTACCGTTATATGCAGGTTACGTTTATCTGTGTCCAAGTAGCGAACACACTCTGGGTTATTATTTACTGTAGACACAAACGAGTGCTTGGCCGCAGTTCATTTGTTTTCATACCGCCATCGTGCGGCACCCTTGAATTAATAGTGGAGTGTGCTGAAAAAAAGGTCAGCATTTTTTTTTTTTTTTTTTTTTTAATAAACCTCCATTCTTAGGAAAAAATCAGGACATAGAGTCGCCGCTGTCACTCAAACACCGACACAATGCCTTGACGCCAACCACAAGGCAATGTCATGAAATGTGAGCGACAGAGCAAAATAGGTGACGAGTGAGACAAAAGATACTGAGGAGATAAAAAAAAGAAGTAAAGCTCCAGCTCCAAAAGAGCACCTAATGATATGCTGAATGTTGTGAATCACTGTCAGGAGTCATTTTTCAGCACCACTGTTCAATTAAAAAGTTATAAAAAAAAAAGGCTACTTTAGAACTTTACTCATGTTCTGCATCCACAATGCGGTACTGATGGCAAAAGGTTCTACTATGTTTTTTTTTGTCAATCTGTGCCCCTTGTAAAAGGATGTCAAGCATTAGGCTTTCAATGGCTCTTTTGATTTGATTGTTTGATCAAGCCTGTCATTCGCCATGCCTTTTATTATGAAGCCAGCAAATAGCCACCGTGTTGCCGTACGGATGGCTGAGCTGGTTTGGCGACTTTAAACATGTTGTACGCTGCATTTAGTGGATTTGATGATTGGTTTATGGATAGTTTTGTTGATATTCTTATATACACCTACTGATCATGTATGCAACCATTTAGGAAAAAACATGTTTTTTAACCCATATCTTATTCCTGAAATGATGCCCACTGGCAAAACATGCAACTCTACTACATTGCCTGGCTATTGTTTTTTTCTGAGAAATGTGTTACTAAAACCCATCAGTGGCATTTTAATGTCTCACACAAATCAATGCTCTCTCCAGAACACCAGCTGTAACTTGAGGGCAGGAATATCCAACTAAATCAGAGGTCTGCAACCCAAAATGTTGAAAGAGCCATATTGGACCAAAAATACAAAAACAAATCCGTCTGGAGCCGCGAATAATTAAAAGCCATATTACATACAGATAGTGTGTCATAAGATATCAATTGAATGATGAGGACTTAAAATGAAACTAAATGAGCTCAAATACACCTACAAATGAGGCATAATGACGCAATATGTACTACAGCTAGCCTAGATAGCATGTTAGCATCGATTAGCTTGCAGTCATGCAGAGACCAAATATGTCTGATTAGCACTCCACACAAGACAGTAACATCAACAAAATTCACCTTTGTGCATTCACGCACAACGTTAAAAGTTCGGTGGACAAAATGAGACGGAAAAGGAAGTGGAGTTAAACACGTCCTAGAAAGTCGGAGAAAGTTGTACATGTAAACAAACCACGGTGAGTTCAAGGACCGCCAAAATTAGTAGGACAAAACGCCTCTCGCCAAATACTCGAATCAGTGAAGCATCTATCCATCCATTCTCTACCACTTTTTCCCGTTCGGGGTCGCGGGGGGCGCTGGCGCCTATCTCAGCTACAATCGGACGGAAGGCGGGGTACACCCTGGACAAGTCGCCACCTCATCGCAGGGCCGACACAGATAGACAGACAACATTCACACTCACATTCACACACTAGGGCCAATTTAGTGTTGCCAATCAACCTATCCCCAGGTGCATGTCTTTGGAAGTGGGAGGAAGCCGGAGTACCCGGAGGGAACCCACGCATTCACGGGGAGAACATGCTAACTCCACACAGAAAGATCCCGAGCCTGGATTTGAACCCAGGACTGCAGGACCTTCGTATTGTGAGGCAGTGAGCATGTTTAGTATAAACAGTGTGCTTTATAACAATTAGAGAGGTTTGTGTCATGTTTGTCCTCCTGCAGAAACTATATTAAAACAAAAAAAAAATATTTCCACCTCATTTTTTTCCCATTTTTCAGACATTTTTGAAAAACCTCCAGAGAGCCACTAGGGCGCCGCTAAAGATGCGGCTCTGGAACCGCGGGTTTCCGACCCCCGAACTAAATTGTTTTGGGGGCCACATTTTCTGAAACCAGCTATCTGTCTTTTTCACAGCCAAAACTATTAGTATTGTTTTGTATATTCTGGAGAACCAGTGTCTTGTTCAGTATACATTTGATTTTACTCAAATTGCTGACCATCCCCACTTAGGATGGTCTCCTGCTGGCCCCACTATGGACTCGACTCTCACTTTTATGTTAGATACACTACAAACTGGACTTTCACAATATTATGCTAGACCCACTCGACGTCCATTGCATCCGGTCTCCCTATCTGCGGTCCTCTCCAAGGTTTCTCATAGTCATTCTCATTGACATCCCACTGGGTTGTGAGTTTTTCCTTGCCCTTATGTGGGATCTGAACCGAGGAGGTCGTTGTGGCTTGTGCAGCCCTTTGAGACTCTGATTTAGGGCTATACATATAAGCATTGATTGATTTATAGTTATTTTGCCAGAGTTACATGAGCGCTCTGCTGTTTTTGAGAACATTTTGTAAAAAAGCAGGTCAAAGATCATCTCTACTGTACGACACCACTCTAGAGCTTGTAAGAATCTGCTGCAAAATTGTGAGCCCCTCAAGTTTTTTTTAAATGAAATGGCGAGCCATCATTTGAAAAAGGAAGGACATCAAATAATATCTTGAGGAACGCCACTGGTATAGCTAAAGAAGATAAACGGATTGTAAATAATGTAAATAATTCAATGTATATACTCTGATGATTAACTTGTGTGATGACTGTATTATGCTGATAGTATATATTTGTACCATGAATTAATTAACGTGGACCCCGACTTAAACAAGTTGAAAAACTCATTCGGGTGTTACCATTTAGTGGTCAATTGTACGGAATATGTACTGTACTGTGCAATCTACTGATAAAAGTCCCAATCAATCAAAACAACTGACTACTGAGTGCTCTTAAGCTCCAGCAACACCTAAGCCGAAAAAATCACATCACCAAAAAAAAAACACCAGCAAAGCAACTGCCAAAATAAAGAGAAATTAAAGGGTGCCTTGAGGAACGCCTCAGTTATGTAAATCACAGGTTTGGACCCAGTGTTCTATGTTTGCTAGCAAAGTTAAAAGTTAATGCAAATATCTGCCAATTTAAAGTGGTCAAAGTTCCTTTATTTAACAGGAGGCCTAAATATTTTCAGGAATTGCTGCAAAAATATGTGTCTCCTAAGTTTTAAACCAAACTCAGTAGCCGGTAGAGCAGGCCTTTTTCAATTATTTTGACTCGGGAGCCAAATGTTAAGGAAAAATGTGTCTGGGGGCGGGTATATCTATTTTTAGGAACACTAATACAAAACCTCACAATAATGTCTGATTGAATGCTAAAAAAAAACGCCTTTAAAAACGGAATGGTATTAAAATAGTTTTTACTGAATGAGACACCTAGAATGTACATGTAAATAAAGAATGTGGGATTGACAATATTCACTATGAATGATAAAACACTGAATATTAACAACATATGAATACATGACATATTTTACAATGAAGCGAAAACGCAACAAAAATGCAACAAACAGCAAAATATGAATGCGAAGGTTAAAAAAAAAAAAAACACTTACAATCTGATATATCACAAAGCTTTAGAACTTTGTCGTAAAAAATGTACTTCAGTGTCTGTCCCTGACTCCCGCATTTCAGGCTGGCCACTCTGGAAACACTCTGTGGAAACGCTCCCCACCCACACTGCTTGGTGCCTGGTGTGAGGTGCTGTGACTTAGATTACCATATTAACTAATTAAATTATTATAATAACTAATTAGATGACCATAGTAACTAGCATAGCATGCAAAAGCGCAGATTTCAACCATTGAAATACTTTGTATGGTTCAAGACTTACGGTCATTTCAAAACATCACTGCACATCGTAATGGCAGCTACAGTTTCCATCTTAAAGATCTAAAAATAATATTTTGGAATGTCGGGCGGGCCAGATTGAAAAGCTTGACGGGCCGCATCTGGCCCCCGGGCCTTAATTTGCCCAGGTCTGCGATAAGGTGTCATTCACAGGGACCGTCAGTTGAATAGCACTGCTTTAGAGTGTCACCATAAAATTTGGTAAACACCTTTTGGGTACTGATAAACACATGTCTACAAGTTTTGAGTAAGATTGGTTAGAAATATGGCAACAATCAAGCAAAAATAATTGTACTATTTGGCCATAAGTCATTGACTGTCTGTCTAATGACTATCAAATATTGTCGATATCTGAATGACATATAAGGTACCATGAATTGATTAACATGGACCCCGACTTAAACAAGTTGAAAAACTTATTCGGGTGTTCTGATTGATTGATTGATTGGAGACTTTTATTAGTAGATTGCACAGTACAGTACATATTTCGTACAATTGACCACAAAATGGTAACACCTGAATACGTTTTTCAACTTGTTTAAGTCGGGGTCCACGTTAATCAATTCATGGTACAAATATATACTATCAGCATAATACAGTCATCACATAAGTTAATCATCAAGGTACATATGTTGAATTATTTACATCATTTATACTCTGATGATTCACTTGTGTGATGACTGTATTATGCTGATTGTGTATATTTGTACCATGAATTGATTAACGTGGACCCGACTTAAACAAGTTGAAAAATGTATTGGGGTGTTACCATTTAGTGGTCAATTGTAGGGAATATGTACTGTACTGTGCAATCTACTAATAAAAGTCTCAATCAATCAATCAGTGTTTCTCCAAACATTTTGAACACAAACAATAGGGGGTGCCACAAATGTCATTTACAGTCATGTCCAAACGAGCCTTAGACAGTAAGTTATTTATCACATTTTGCATTGTATTTTGCACAAGAACCTAAACCTCCTTCAGTAGAATTACATTTTGCATTAGGTAAATATTCAAAAAAGTGATAAACAATTGTAGTGCAGTACAACCCCCTGGGCCCCCACCTCCTCCCGCCCATTAGCAAAGGGCACTTTGATGAACAAAAGAGGTTTCTGTATCAGTTTCTGTCAATTCGCTTTTGGTCGCCAATTGATCGCGCATAAAATCAAAACATCTAGGTGAGTAGGTATTTACCTTTCCGAGTCCTTGTTTTCAGCTTTTTAAAAAACATAAAAAATATTAAATGGTTTGAATGTTTTTGCAGTTGTTCAAAAATGAGGTATTTTTTTATTTTACTTTTAAATGTCCTGGGATAGTCCGAGGCGCATGCACTGATAGCAGTCATTTTACTGGGTCATCATATCACTGAGCATTCATATTCCATATCCATCATTCGCCGGGTAAAAATGGCAACGTGCTAAATGCCAACCGTTTGCAATCTCCAGCAGAAGAAATGTGCTTGTACAGTATTCACGGTAGTTCACAGCTACAATTTGGGAATCATTTGTTTAGGAACACTTTTGTCTGTAATATTCCGTGTTGGGGTTGTGGAGGTCAGAACGACTGTGGGGTTTGCGAATTAAGTATTGATGTCTTTGGGTGCTACGTGCATATCAATAGAAGCCTGCAGGCGACAACTTCAGGCTGCCGGGCCTGTACGAGCATACGGAGGAGACGACGGGCCTAAAGGGTTTGTGGGAATTTTCCACTCGCTTGTCCGCTCACTGGTTGGCCTCAGGGCCTAAATGTTTTTGGAGGTTTTTTCCATGGAAGCAACATGTAACCTTAGATGCCCCTCAGAATGTTGTAATGAGGATAGAGTATGTTTTGAGTACAACGTGATGCAGAAAAGTGCTTTGGTTTGATTGATTGATTGATTGAGACTTTTATTAGTATATTGCACAGTACAGTACATATTCCGTACAATTGACGACTAATGGTAACACCCGAATGAGTTTTTCAACTTGTTTAAGTCAGGGTCCACGTTAATCAGCTCATGGTGGAGTTAGTTATGCATTTTATTCTAGTAACAGGGATTATCACGGGAGTTACTACTGTGGTACAGTATTTTAACAAAGCAAGGATGTAATTTATATGATGATTTATCCAAATAATAATGCATTTAAAGTCTGTAAATTCATTATTTTTGTTTACATAGTTGCACCAAAAATGTTTCTAAAGTGTTGCACGATTATAAAGGTACACTGCGATAAATCAAACACACTAAAACAGTGGCTCTCAAATGGGGGTACTTGAAGTTATGCCAAGGGGTACTTGAGATTTTTTTCAAATATTCTAAAAATGGCAACAATTTAAAAATCCTTTATAAATATATTTATTGAACAATACTTCAACATAAAGTGAATTTAAGTTCATAAACTGTGAAAAGAAATGCAAGAATGCAATATTCAGTGTTGACAGCTAGACTTTTTGACGACATGTTCCATAAATATTGATGTGAAAGATTTCTTTTTTTGTGAAGAAATGTTTAGAATTAAGATCATGAATCCAGATGGATCTCTATTACAATCCCCAAAGAGGGCACTTTAAGTTGATGATTACTTCTATGTGTAGAAATCTTTATTTATAATCGAATCACTTTTTTTCAACAAGTTTTTAGTTATTTTTATATCTTTTTTTCCCAAATAGTTCAAGAAAGACCACTATAAATGAGCAATATATAGCACTGTTATACAATTTAATAAATCAGAAACTGATGACATAGAGATGTATTTAACTTCCTTATCTCTTTTTTTTAACCAAAATGCTTTTGCTCTGAACTTGAATTAAAAACATGTCCAGCACTAAAAGATAACATTAAAACAGTTGACAATAAAACATCAACACTTATGTGTTGTAATAAAAGTGATCAGTAAATAAATACTAAGGGCAATTTCACATCAGGGCTATCATGATTTATGCAATATTGTTGATTTTGCTCAAAAAGTATTAATTCAAATCTTTTGACAAAGTTTTATTTATCAACGAGAAACAATGTTAGAAACCCTACTATTTTCAATCTTTTGTGTTTCTTATGCTCCACTGTTTAGTATTTTATCTGTTTTAAAGTCTAGGCTTTTATTGTTTTAAATATTGGTTTGTACTGTAGGGGTTGAATATTGAGTTAAAAATGTGTTAGAAATGATCATTTATTATTAATATTTATTATTTCTGGCGGACGTTGGTGCGTCCTACTCTGTTCAACGGTCCTTGATTCTTATAGAAAGGTCTCTCTGTTGATGTTAATGGCGCGTGTTTTCATGTTAGGGAAGTGAAGTGTGAAGTGAATTATGTTTATATAGCGCTTTTCTCTAGTGACTCAAAGCGCTTTACAAAGTGAAACCCAATATCTAAGTGGGCGGCACTGGGAGCAGGTGGGTAAAGTGTCTTGCCCTAGGATACATCAGCAGTGACTAGGATGGCAGAAGCTGGGATCGAACCTGGAACCCTCAAGTTGCTGGCACGGCCACTTTACGAAACGAGCTATACCGCCCATGTTAGCAGTTATAAATCATGGTTTCCGATCATTTTAATTTCAAGCAGTAAAAATAACGGCCCGCAATTTCACTGCAGTTATCATGAATACTGTTTATCGTTATGTCACTAATATATACAGTAAAAACATGCATTAAATATTATAAATAAAGGATAAATGGGTTGTACTTGTATAGCGCTTTTCTACCTTCAAGGTACTCAAAGCGCTTTGACACTACTTCCACATTTACCCATTCACACACACTTTCACACACTGATGGAGGGAGCTGCCATGCAAGGCGCCAACCAGCATCCATCAGGAGCAAGGGTGAAGTGTCTTGCTCAGGACACAACGGACGTGACGAAGTTGGTACTAGGTGGGATTTGAACCAGGGACCCTCGGGTTGCGCACGGCCATTCTCCCACTGCGCCACGCAATGCTGAAATTGAATGATTTGGTAATTTTGAAACAGCTAAAATTACGCACAAATAAAACTATAACTTGCTACCCAAGAATGTACAATTTTTTTTTACCCAAAAACTGAAAGGTGCAACTTAAAACATGTATATGCTCGTACAACATTTAAAACTTTTAGCATACCAGTATGTGGAATTAAATTATGGATTATGCAAATAAATCAAAGCACTGAAATAATCCACTTCGAGAAACTGCTCAAACTCAAAGTGTTTACAAAGTACAAAGAAGAAGGATGCTGATAAACATCTTGAACCTTGATAGAAACATGAGAATCCTATTCATCTCATTATGTGAATCCCAACCTATTTAACTATTTATTAATGAAAATCTTATTAATCATTTATTGATTTACTTGTGTATTTACTTATCTATTTGTTTGTGTTAAAGATGGCCTACAGGAAGTGAGGAAACAAAAGTGTTAGAAATTGTTTTCAAATTAAAAAGGGGTTGGTTTATGTATGCTCTGCTTCTTCCTACTCCTTTCTGAACAAAACTGGAAATATATGATGGACCATTTTGTACTGTATGCCTGTTTGAAGGAAATTAACAGCACAACCATAAGCGTTAAACTATGCATTGTTACAAAATACATTAATTAATTAACTATTTAAATAGAAACAATCGCTGAATAAGACAACTTTTCAATAACTTATTCGCATAATTTTACATTATTTGTGTTTAGTACCATTTACTAATTTAGGAGACGTACCACTCAACCTTTAGATTTAATACACTTTTGTTTGCCTGCAAAGCACTTTAATCATATCAATATGTGGAGCAAAATTATGAAAATAACTAAGTAAAACACTACGGTGCATTACTATTGTTCATTTAATCAATTAATTGTAATTTAATGTTATTAATTTACACACTCAATGTATTTATTATTTGCTAGTAATAAGTCATGTTTTTATTACATAACTTGTAATTAAATGTGTGTGTTTGATATGTATATTCCTTTTTTTAATACTATCGTTACATACAGTCATGGTCAAACGTTTACATACACTTGTGAAGGACATAATGTCATGGCTGTCTTGAGTTTCCAAAAATTTCTACAACTGTTTTTTTTTGTGATAGAGTGATTGGAGCACATTCTTGTTGGTCACAAAAGTTTGGTTCTTTTATAAATTTATTATGGGTCTACTGAAAATGTGAGCAAATCTTCTGGGTCAAAAGTAACATACAGTAACATATATTATCAATGTTGATGATGTAAAACCGTTACAATCAAATCAAATTAGCTTAATGACATGGCCTCTTAACTTCATGTGAGTGATTATGATTGACGACACCATGCCTACCGTCAAGCATGGTGGTGGTAGTATTGTGCTCGAAGCCTGTTTTGCTGCCAATGGAACTGGTGCTTTACAGAGAGTAAACGGGACGATGAAAAAGGAGGATTACCTCCAAATTCTTCAGGACAACCTAAAATCATCAGCCCTGAGGTTGGGTCTTCCAACAGGACAATGACCCCGAACACACGTCAAAAGTGGTAAAGGAATGGCTAAATCAGGCTAGAATTAAGGTTTTAGAATGGCCTTCCCAAAGTCCTGACGTGTGGACAAGTCCATATCAGAAATCCAACAAATTTAGCTGAACTGCACCAATTTTGTCAAGAGGAGTTGCCAAAAATTCAACCAGAAGCTTGTGGATGGCTACCAACAACGCATAATTGCAGTGAAATTGCCAAGGGACATGTAACCAAATATTAACATTGCTGTATGTATACTTTTGACCCAGCAGATTTGCTCACATTTTCAGTAGACCCATGATAAATTCATAAAAGAACCAAACTTCACAAATGTTTTTTGTGACCAACAATTATGTGCTCCATTCACCCAATCACAACCAAATAAGAGTTGTAGAAATTATTGGAAACTCAAGACAGCCATGTTATTATGTTCTTGACAAGTGTATGTAAACTTTTGACCACAACTGTAAGTGTGAACAGAGGAAGAGAACGGACAGGGCATAAAATAAACTAGTTTGTTTTGGAATTACTTTTCGATATGTTAACATGATTTAAAGACAAAAAAAAAAACTAAACCTTAACTATAACCACCAAGATCGTTAAAAATTGCATTTTGTAGTATTGGTATTTAAGCTGGGCATGATATCGATATACTTGGTACATCGTGGGTTTGAAAATGACTATCGTGATATTCGAGTATATGTTCTCAGCAGTTGCTTTTAGCTGCGGGCATTACACTACAGGCTCTTCTCACTCTTTGTTGTCTCTGCTTCTCACAGAGAGCTAAAACAAGCGCACCTTCTTACATACGTCACGTGTGCGACGTCATACGCCTTCGCGGAGCAGAGAGGTAGCGGCATGGTAACTAACGGAGTGGTGTGAGTGGTAATACGAGAGAAAGAAGGTGCGAATCAGGTAACAAATGAAGGAAAAATTACTTCTCAAGAAAAACAGCACAGGGTCCATTGTCTGACGGTGGTTTGGCTTCTAGCGGGAATATGTTGAATAGACAACCGTATTATGTTAAATATGCGGCAAAAGCGTACAAAAAGTAGCAGCTCTACTAATGTAGCATCATTTGAAAAGTCACCTGCTAGAGAACAAAGAGTGCTTGAAACTCCGCATGTCAACATCTCCGTTTGGTGCCACACCAACAAAATGCCGAAGCAACTATTTCCACATCAACACCGTATGAAAAAAATAGTCAACAACAGATGCAGATAACGTCCGCAGGAACCTACCACATAGCAAACGACATACACTATTTGATTTCCTATTATGCAGCTCATTTTTCTTTGACAGTTATTGTAACATCTTGTGTGACATCATGCACAAAAGTGCACTATTTGATTTAAACTATTGTAGTGGCGTTCTGTACAAAAAAGTGCACTTTAATTTGGTGTTGTTTTGTGGGGCGGTATAGCTCGGTTGGTAGAGTGGCCGTGCCAGCAACTTGAGGGTTGCAGGTTCGATTCCCGCTTCCGCCATCCTAGTCACTGCCGTTGTGTCCTTGGGCAAGACACTTTACCCACGTGCTCCCAGTGCCACCCACACTGGTTTAAATGTAACTTAGATATTGGGTTTCACTATGTAAAGCGCTTTGAGTCACTAGAGAAAAGCGCTATATAAATATAATAATTCACTAATGTTGTTTTGATATGTCATCTTCGTGACATCATGCACTAAAGTGCACGAATAGCTTGTTTTAAAATGTCTCTGACAATCTTGCACTTTCTGTATTGAAATGACATGAATGTTTGTGCCACTGCTTAATAACTGTTTAATAAATACAGTTTTGGTAAATTGACTTAGTTGTGATTTCCCTCTCTGCATGAAAGTTTAAAATGAGCATATATTAATGTAGTATGAAGAAGAACGTTTCAATGGAGACACATAGAATCATCATACTGTTGTGATTTTATGCATCAAGTGCTCATTCAAGGATAAGGCAAAATATCGAGATATATATGGTGTATCGTGACATGGCCTAAAAATATCAAGATATTGAAAAAAGGGAGGAACTCAAAGTAAAGCCGCTGCTCCTTCACATTGAGAGGAGCCAGATGAGGTGGTTCGTGCATCTGGTCAGGATGCCACCCGAACGCCTCCCTAGGGAGGTGTTTAGGGCACGTCCAACCGGTAGGAGGCCACGGGGAAGACCCAGGACACGTTGGGAAGACTATGTCTCCCGGCTGGCCTGGGAACGCCTCGGGATCCCCCGGTAAGAGCTAGACGAAGTGGCTGGGGAGAGGGAAGTCTGGGTTTCCCTGCTTAGGCTGCTGCCCCCGCGACCCGACCTCGGATAAGCGGAAGATGATGGATGGATGGATGAAAAAAGGCCATATCACCCAACCCTAATTGGTGTACTCAATTCATTCTAATTGTCCCTTTAATGCTCATTAGGATTTAAAAAGTAAGGAAACCCAACTCTCTCGGGTAGATTATAAAAATGTAAAAATCTAAGTTAAAAAAGCAATAAAACATCTAATTTGGAGTCTGACTTGCATGTTGAGTTGAAGGATTTTCCCCCATCAATCAGTCGTAGCACAAAAAAAAAAAAAATCAAGTGTATCATTTCGGTAGCACTCAATATTCACTGCCCATGTTGTGATTCTGTCTTCCTGTCACCAATTCCTCCCACTCGAAGGACTTCGGCTTGATTAGGCAGCTCCCTGGCCGGAATAATAAAGCAAATGAAAGGAGGGGGGGGATAAAGTAGAATATATATATAGCAGTCTTAAGAGCTCCAAATCACTTCACAAATCCACTTCTCACGTCCAACTTGAACTGTAAGAAGTAAAGTGACACCCAGCAACAAAGCCGCACCATTGTTCTGCTTCTCATCATCATATCACGTTCCCCTCGTCTCACACTTTCACAGCTACTTCATTATTTTCATAATAATTGTCTTTTTTTTTTTTTTTTGGTTCAAAGTCATTTTCTTCCAAGGAACGCCGTGTGCTGAAGCAGCTTATACTGTAATGACGGCGATACGGAGAGCCGGAGAAGACTGCAGGAAGGTTATCTTCCTCGCATATCAAAGCATTCTCGGTTCTGTCACCGCTTGAAGGTTTCCGGAAATCTCTGAAATGATTGCGCCGAGAGGTACAGTCTAGGATGATTTTGTCTCAGCAAAAACAAACAATCTGACAGCGGCTCTTTAGCCGTTATTGATACGCTTGTCTGAAATGAAACCTTTACTACGAGTAATAGGTTTAGTTGTTAAGTTCGGTTTCAGTTTATTTCAAACATGCATACAACACAATGAATGTAATGCATCACATATTTCCGGTTGTTTCATTACAGCACGTCCGAAAAGGAGAAGGAAGAAGCTGAGCTTATCTAATCCTACCTATTTTCATCCATCCATCCATCCATCCATCATCTTCCGCTCATCCGAGGTCGGGTCGCGGGGGCAACAGCCTAAGCAGGGAAACCCAGACTTCCCTCTCCCCAGCCACTTCGTCTAGCTCTTCCCGGGGGATCCCGAGGCGTTCCCAGGCCAGCCGGGAGACATAGTCTTCCCAACGTGTCCTCGGTCTTCCCCGTGGCCTCCTACCGGTTGGACGTGCCCTAAACACCTCCCTGGGGAGGCGTTCGGGTGGCATCCTGACCAGATGCCCGAACCACCTCATCTGGCTCCTCTCGATGTGAAGGAGCAGCGGCTTTACTTTGAGTTCCTCCCGGATGGCAGAGCTTCTCGCCCTATCTCTAAGTGAGAGACCCGCCACACGGCGGAGGAAACTCATTTCGGCCGCTTGTACCCGTGATCTTATCCTTTCGGTCATGACCCAAAGCTCATGACCATAGGTGAGGATGGGAACGTAGATCGACCGGTAAATTGAGAGCTTTGCCTTCCGGCTCAGCTCCTTCTTCACCACACGTCCGCATTACTGAAGACGCCGCACCGATCCGCCTGTCGATCTCACGATCCACTCTTCCCTCACTCGTGAACAAGACTCCTAGGTATTTGAACTCCTCCACTTGGATAGCAATTTTATCCAATTTACTTGTTCTCTGTAACAGAACAGTGAACAAAAATTAAACAAATAACAGGCATGAAGTTTGGTTCTTTTATGAATTTATTATGGGCCTACTGAAAATGTGAGCAACTCTGCTGGGTCAAAAGTATACATACTGCAATGTTAATAAAATATGTCCCTTGGCAGGTTTCACTGCAATAAGGCGCTTTTGGTAGCCATCCACAAGCTTCTGATTGAATTTTGACCTCTCCTCTTGAAAAAATTGGCGCAGTTCAGCTAAATTTGTTGGTTTTCTGACATGGACTTGTTTCTTCAGCATTGTTCACATGTTAGAGATAATTAAAAAGGAGGATTACCTCCAAATTCTTCACAACAACCTAAAATCATCAGCCCGGAGGTTGGGTCTTGGACGCAGTTGGGTGACGCCAAACACACATCAATAGTGGTGAAGGAATGGCTAAATCAGGCTAGAATTAAGGTTTTGGAACGACCTTCCCAAAATCTTGACATAAACGTGTGGACAATGCTGAAGAAACAAGTCCATGTCAGAAAACCAACAAATTTAGCTGAATTGCACCATTTTAGTCAAGAGGAGTGGTCAACAATTCAACCAGAAGCTTGTGGATGGCTACCAACAGTGAAACTTGCCAAGGGACATGTAACCAAATATTAACATTGCTGTATGTATACTTTTGACCCAGCAGATTTGCTTACATTTTCAGTAGACCCGTAATAAATTCCTAAAAGAACCAAACTTCCTGAATATTTTTTGTGACCAACAAGTATGTGCTCATATCACTCTATCACAAAAACATAAAAGTTGTAGCAATTACTGGAAACTCAAGACAGCCATGATATTATGTTCTTTACAAGTGTATGTAAACTTTTGATTGCGACTGTACATAAATAATCTTTGGCTAGATAAAAATGATTTAAAAAAAAAAAAAAGAAGGTTCAAGATGTTCATCATAATTCTTGTTCTGTGTACTTTTTGAACACTTATAGTTTGAACAGTCTCTTAAACTGAATTATATTGGTGCATTGTTTGATTGTTTTGGTTGATCCATTTCATAATATGCTAAAGGTTTTAAGTGTTGTACGAGGATAAAAATATTTTAAATTCCGTTTTCCTCTAAGGTTATATTTCTTTTCTTGAGAAGAATTGTTGTGCATTCTTGGGTAGCAGGTTATAGTTTGCTGTGTACATCATTTTCGGTTTCAATCCGGTTTCAGGGCAAATCACTCTACTGAGACAGCCCTCGCAAAAATGACTAATGATCTATCTCTAACAATGGATTCTGGTGCGTCAGAATCCATTGAGGTCCTCTCCAAGGTTCTCATAGTCATCATTGTCACTGGCGTCCCACTGGGTGTGAGTTCTCCTTGCCCTTATGTGGGTTCTTCCGAGGATGTCATAGTCGTAGTGGTTTGTACAGTCCTTTGAGACATTTGTGATTTAGGGCTATATAAATAAACATTGATTGATTTTAGCTTTTTGTAAATGCACCAAATCGTTGAATTTCAATATTTTTGATTCAAATTGATTGTGGTTAAAACTGAGATTATTTGAAACATTAACAGTGTTGCATTTAGGAGGAACTGCACTTTTTGGGGGTGGGGGGATTTTGCCTATCATTCACAATCACTATGTAAGACAAGAACACGTAGGTCTTTCTTATTGACTTTTCCTCTGAGAAGTACTCTAAATCCAATTCCACCAAATGATACGCGAACAGATGAACGACAGGTTGTCCACAAAGCCTGAGTAGATGGTTAAAAAGACTATTTTTTAAAAGAAAACTATTTTATTCAAGTCTAATGATCCATACATCCACCCTTTTTTCTACCGCTTATTCCCTTTCGGGGTCGCGGGGGGCGCTGGCGCCTATCTCAGCTACAAACGGGCGGAAGGCGGGGTACACCCTGGACAAGTCGCCACCTCATCGCAGGGCCAACACAGATAGACAGACAACATTCACACTCACATTCACACACTAGGGCCAATTTAGTGTTGCCAATCAACCTATCCCCAGGTGCATGTCTTTGGAAGTGGGAGGAAGCCGGAGTACCCGGAGGGAACCCACGCATTCACGGGGAGAACATGCAAACTCCACACAGAAAGATCCCGAGCCTGGATTTGAACCCAGGACTGCAGGACCTTCGTATTGTGAGGCAGATGCAATAACCCCTCTTCCACCGTGAAGCCCAAGTCTAATGATGAGTAATATTTTCAACATGATGCATGTGATTTTCAATGCAAAATTTGATGTGCTTTGCAAAAATTCAGGTGAACTCGATAGAATAGGCCTGACATGCCCATTGTACCGTGACTTTATGGACACCCTGTAGTTGGTTGTACCCGAACCAAGACGCCATTTAACAACCGGGGGTTACATTTTTTTATCAGAAACTGAATGATATGAAAAGTGGGGCATTCAAATTTTACCAGTTAATATAAATGATGTATTGAATATAAAAGGTGAATCCAAGAGAACTTCTTGTCATGAAATTCAAAGCCAGAAGTGACTTTTCATCAAACAGAGTCATGTAAAAAAAATTAAAAATAAAAATCCCAGGTGTAATCATACCGCAGGTGACTGTTTAACAGTGAACACCCTTTGAGCAAAAAAAAGAGGAAAGCAGTCACACAAGACTCAAAAGAAAAATGTGAAAATCAAGATTTTCCGAACCATAGGGCGGACCAGATTATAAGGCGCACCGCCAAAGAATGGACCGGATTATAGGGCCTTGAGGTCTACTTAACATATGATGGTGGTTCTTTGGTCAAAATGTTATATAGGTAATCAATCAATCAAAGTTTACTTTTATAGCCCTAAATCACGAGTGTCTCAAAAGGCTGCAAAAGTCACAATGACATCCTCAGGGCAAGAAAAAATTCAACCCAATGGGATGACAATGAGAAACCTTGGAGGGGACCACAGATGTGGGGACCCCCCCCAGGCGACCGGTGCAATGGACGCCGAGTGGATCTAGCATAATACTGTGAGAGTTATTTTGATGTACGGATCATAATCAAGTCGCTTTCTGACAGTCGCTTCCGTATGCACCGTTTTGTGGGTGGTCTTATTTATGTGGCTCACATTCAACAGCGTATTCTCCCCGCCATCTTTGTTGTAGCGTGCAAAGACGGGAGTGGAAGAAGTGTCAAAAGATGGAGATAACTGTTTTAATGACATTCAGACTTTACTTCAATCAACAACGGAGCAGCATATCCTCATCCGGATACAACCACACCGATAATGCATCCCGTGAAAAAACGTCCAACCGGAACTCTCTAATAACTAAAGTTCCTTGGGTGGATAATTTAAACTCACGACACCGGTATGTTTTAGCGCTTTCAAGGCGGGTTTACTGACAGATATAAGTAAGAACTTTACACTACTTTTTTGTTGTCGGTTCAGGCTAGGCGATATGGACCAAAACTGATGTCCCGGTATTTTTAGGCCGAATGGCGATATAAGATATATATATATATATATATATATATATATATATATATATATATATATATATATATATATATATATATATATATATATATATATACCGTTATCTAAACAAAACGTGCGACATGCTGAAGGTTGCCTAAGTGTGTTAAGGCTAGATAACCAGTGTTGAGTACTCAGATTATTTTTGTTGTAAGTGGTAACATAACTAGTTAATTTTTAAAATAATTAGTTAGCCTTTACTATTTCAAAGCCGTTTTCGTTACATTTGTTCATTGTTAGGTTTATAACCTCGCGCTTGTGCGCGTGGATGGATTTCGCTTCTACTCGCTTACTGCAGTGAAGGCCACTGACTGTTCGGTTTGAAACTACTCCGCCACCCAGCTGCTATATTAGGTTAGTCCAAACTTGCTATTGGGAGAGGAACTTTCGAGCCAAGGAGTCTGCTAAACATTTGACACACCGAGCGAGGAACAAAGAAGAGCTGCTGGGCTAAGTTGCTAAAATAATAATAAGTGATGGTCGTCACATGGATAGATATAGGTTCTAATGCAAATGGGTGTATGTGTGACTAAACATTGCATTACTCAGGAGTTGAGAGGTCGGCACTGAAGCCACTATATTCTTTCGAAAAGCTTGTGTTGCGTCAGAGAAGCCTATGTAAACTCGCAGGGGCGTAGTCGAGCCAAAGCCGCAGAGAAAAGCAAACGGCCACAACAAAAGCACATCAAAAGATGGCGGTATTGTCTCAAATACATATATCTCTTTCCCAAAAAAATACGTTGTGTCCTGAGCAAGACACTTCACCCTTGCTCCTGATGGGTGCTGGTTGGCGCCTTGCATGGCAGCTCCCTCCATCAGTGTGTGAATGTGTGTGTGAATGGGTAAATGTGGAAGTAGTGTCAAAGCGCTTTGAGTACCTTGAAGGTAGAGAAGCGCTATACAAGTACAACCCATTTATCGTTTATTTATTTATTTATTTACTTTATATTAGAAATGGCAACAGCGGAGGATGAATGTCACAAAACAAGAAGATAGAGAAAAAAGAAGAAGTTTATCGACTACGGTGTCGACACGGACTACAAAGGCGCACCCAAATACAGATCAGCAGGTATCAGAATGTAGGAAAAGTTGCTTTTGCATAATAATGCCAAACAATACGCCAGATAATATCCCGCCATCAGTGTGTGAATGTGGAAATAGTGTCAGCGTGCTTTGGAGTTCCTTAAAAAAAGGTAGACAAGCGCTCACATGCCTGAACATAACCAGGGCAACAAGCGACATTGCGATTGTTATCCAACCAGCCCAACGCCAAACAATGCAGACTTTCATAGGGCGTCTGTGTTGGTGTCAGCAGAAGCATCATCATTAATGTCAGAGGTCAGGGTGGGAGGGAGGCGGGGACGGGGGATAATTGTGGAGTCGCAAAAACAACACATCCGATCGTGTGGTCACATACCCATCGGCCGTAATGGTGTTTTTCTTTCTGCTTCACCGTTCTATATTTTTTTCAGACTGCATATGAAGAAACACAATGTGCAGATTTTTTTTTAAATTATGTAACAGCGCTGCTCTGTAGAGACACACGCACATGATTCATAATTTAATGCCTAATACTTATTCTTGGAAGTTCCTATGTACAGAAATATAGGTTGGGGTATTAACGCTGTAATTATTCATTATTATTTTTGCTCTGCTTGCATTTAAACGTTGACGTTGATGACTTCTTTAAAAAGCTCAAATAGATCTTGAATAATTCACACAAATGTTTACCTCTCCGGTTCAAGCATTCACCAGCCCTGCAGGCTGTTTTTGATGCCGACCTCCAAGCCTCCCAACACTGCATTTAAAATTGTCATTTGGTTAACTCGCTAAATATTTAATAAGCCTCAATTCAGCAGCGTGGTGCGTTGTTCCGGCATAGCTTAAGCTTCTGCCATCACGTCCTTGCTCTACATACTTATTGAGGCTGTCCTCCGAGAGCCATTGATGTCACCCAGCCCCCAACTTGTCCAGGGACTTCGAAGCAGAGAGGTAAGTAGGGATGTTGTACCGAGGCCTTAAGCACAGGGGGCCCCTGGGCTTTTGTAAAGTACTTTTTTTTCCCCCCTGTCATTTAAACATGTGAATTATGAAAAATGAAAAATGAAGTCATAAATGTTAACATAAAATACATTTGGCTTTCAAAGTGCAATATTAACGTTGCTTGAATCAATTCAAGAATGCCGAAAAAGCAAGGTGGTTTGTTCCGCCTGGATACCGAAAAACCTGGCATGGAACATTTGACTCAATCAATCAATCAATCAATGTTTATTTATATAGCCCCAAATCACAAATGTCTCAAAGGACTGCACAAATCATTACGACTACAACATCCTCGGAAGAACCCACAAAAGGGCAAGGAAAACTCACACCCAGTGGGCAGGGAGAATTCACATCCAGTGGGACGCCAGTGACAATGCTGACTATGAGAAACCTTGGAGAGGACCTCAGATGTGGGCAACTCCCCCCCTCTAGGGGACCGAAAGCAATGGATGTCGAGCGGGTCTAACATGATACTGTGAAAGTTCAATCCATAGTGGCTCCAACACAGCCGTGACAGTTCAGTTCAAGCGGATCCAAGACAGCAGCGAGAGTCCCGTCCACAGGAGACCATCTCAAGCGGAGGCGGATCAGCAGCGTAGAGATGTCCCCAACCGATACAGGCGAGCGGTCCATCCTGGGTCCCGACTCAACACAGATGTCATAATGTCAGGAACTGTGAGCAGAGCAATAATTATATTGGTGCTTCCTCTTGTCTATGAACCGTTTCAGCAGAAAAGTGTTAATTCTAAGGTCTGCTTTCAATGAAGAGTGTCAAGACTTGGACTTTGGAGCAGCTTACTGTGAGGCTTTCGCAGCTCGCTGCGATTAATGTTCTCCCGGGGTGCAAAACAACGTGAATGTAAAGGCATGATTTAATTTGACTCAAAAAGGAACAAACAAAAGGCACGCACAAGGCGGAGAACAAACTTGGCTAAGAAAACAAAAACTAGCACAAAAGCAGAACTATGGACATAAAAACAAAAACACTTACTGTGACGTGAAAAAACGAGCATGGAATAATGGCATGGAATGAGCATAAAAAGAGTCTCATAAAGAGTATAGTATGAATAATGTCAGGGGTATCAGGAGTGATGTCGCCAGGCCGACTACCTGGCAACTACAGGCTTTAATGGTGGTGAAATGATTAACACAGGAGTGTAAGTCCTAAACCAGTGGTTCCCAAATGGGGGTACGCGTACCCCTGGGGGTACTTAAAGGTATGCCAAGGGGTACGTGAGATTTTTTTTTTTTAATATTCTAAAAATAGCAACAAATCAAAAATCCTTTATAAATATATTTATTGAATAATACTTCAAAAAAATATGAATGTTAGTTTATAAATTGTGAAAAAAAATACAACAATGCAATATTCAGTCTTGACAGCTAGATTTTTTGTGGACATGTTCCATAAATATTGATGTTAAAGATTTCTTTTTTGGTGAAGAAATGTTTAGGATTAAGTTCATGAATCCAGATGGATCTCTATTACAATCCCCAAAGAGGGCACTTTAAGTCATTGATTACTTCTATGTGTAGAAATCTTTATTTATAATTGAATCACTTGTTTATTTTTCAACAAGTATTTCGTTCTTTTTATGTCTTTTTTTCCAAATAGTTCAAGAAAGAACACTACAAATGAACAATTTTGTGCACTGTTATACATTTTAATAAATCAGAAACTGATGACATAGTGCTGTATTTTACTTAATCTTTTTTTTTTTCGACGAAAAATGCTCTGATTAGGGGGTACTTGAATTAAAAAAAATGTTCACGGGGGTACATCACTGAAAAAAGGTTCAGAACCACTGTCCTCAACAAATCAGGTGCGTGAGTCCAAATTAATCAGGTGAACTAATTGTTGGTCATGGTGACAAAACAAACAAGAGTGCACAAAGAGACCAAAACTCAAACAGAACATAACTAAACAAAACGTTACAACAGAACATGACAAAGAGGTCCTCAAGAAAACGTACACTTTTTTTTTTTTTTACACTACCGTCATCATTGACGAGTACCTCAATTTCAAATGTCACATTAGCCATCTGTTAAATCAGGGGTGGCCACACTTTTTCTGCAGGCGAGCTACTTTTCAATTGACCAACTCGAGGGGATCTACCTCATTTATATACATCATTTATATTTATTTATTTATGAAAGAGACATTTTTGTAAACAAGTTAAATGTGTTTAATGATAATACAAGCATGTGTAACACATATAGATGTCTTTCTTTCACAAAGACAAGAATATAAGTTGGTGTATTACCTGATTCTGATGACTTGCATTGATTGGAATCAGACAGTAATGATGATAACGCCCACATTTTCAAATGGAGGAGAAAAAAAGTTGTCCTTTCTCTACAATACCACATGAAAGTGGTTGGTTTTTGGCATCTAATTCATCCAGCTTCCATACACTTTACAAGAAAAACATTGGCGGCAAATTCCGTAGCTTGCTTGATTGACATTCACGGCACCCGAGGGTCTTGTGAGATGACCATGGCTGCTGCCAGTTCATTATTATGAAAAAATGACAGAGAGGAAGGCGAGAAACACTTTTTATTTCAACAGATTTCGCGCCGTCCCTTCCGTCAAAACTCTAAAGGCCGACTGCACATTTCCTATCTTCACAATAAAAGCCGTGCTTCATGCTGTCTGCGCTAACAAAAAAAGAGTCTCGGAAAGCTGGCGTGCACAAGTGATGTGCACGCCAGCTTTCTGAGGGATCGCTTGTGCACGCCAGTTTTCCGAGACTCTGTATTTAGTTAGCGCAGGCAGCATGAAGCAGGGCTTTTATTGTGAAGATAGGAAATGTGCAGTCGGCCTTTAGAGTTTTGACGGAAGGTACGGCGCGAGAGTCTGTTGAAATAAAAAGTGTTTCTCGCCTTCCTCTCGGTCATATTTTCATAATAATGATCTTGCAGCAGCCAGCGTCATCTCACAAGACCCTCTGGTACCGTGAATGTCGTTTAAGTGACGTCTTGGTGAAGATTGATGATCACTAATTTTTAGGTCTATTTTTTTTTAAAGCCTGGCTGGAGAACGACTGACACACCCCCCGCGGTCGACTGGTAGCTCGCGATCGACGTAATGGGCACCCCTGTGTTAAACAAATTGTCCAAATATGTTGCCCGGTTCTTTAACCGTCATTATTTTCCTCTTTATGCTCTACTTAGTCTGTACAAAACTCTCTTTGAACCACATCTAAACTACTGTAATGTCATCTGGTGTAACACCTTCCCTAGCTACCTTCACAAATTAGAATCCATGCAAAAGAAAATCATACGGGCCCTGTAATGGTATAGTTTAATGCCCCCACCCGACGTCTATTCCATAATTATCATCTCTTAAGACTGACAGAGTTAAATATTTATCACAATGCTTGTCTAACCTAGGCTGACCATATTGTGAAATCCCAAAAAGAGGACACATTTTTGCGAGCCAAGGCGGGCAGCACGCCAAGTTGAAAATTTGCCAATAATACATGAACTTGCTTTATAAATACATTTATTTAAATAAAGCATTTTTTCTTGTCTGCTGACAGCAGTGTTGGCGCTAGGAATTTTAAAAATGGGGTCCCAAGAACCCCATCAAGTCATAAAAATGGGATACCACAGTAAATTTTTGGAAACAAATGATAAACGTATGCATTGTCCTGTTATATCTCACATAATATGCTGTGTTTTAGAAAAAGGTTGTCATAAACAAGCCTTCTCGGTAAGGTTTATTCAGGTGTACTGGAGAGGAGGCTACGCCGGATAGTCGAACCTCGGATTCAGGAGGAACAGTGTGGTTTTCGTCCTGGTCGTGGAACTGTGGACCAGCTCTATACTCCCAGCAGGGTTCTTGAGGGTGCATGGGAGTTTGCCCAACCAGTCTACATGTGCTTTGTGGACTTGGAGAAGGCATTCGACCGTGTCCCTCGGGAAGTCCTGTGGGGAGTGCTCAGAGAGTATGGGGTATCGGACTGTCTTATTGTGGCGGTCCGCTCCCTGTACGATCAGTGCCAGAGCTTGGTCCGCATTGCTGGCAGTAAGTCAAACACATTTCCAGTGAGGGTTGGACTCCGCCAAGGCTGTCCTTTGTCACCGATTCTGTTCATAACTTTTATGGACAGAATTTCTAGGCGCAGTCAAGGCGTTGAGGGGTTCCGGTTTGGTGGCCGCAGGATTAGGTCTCTGCTTTTTGCAGATGATGTGGTCCTGATGGCTTCATCTGACCGGGATCTTCAGCTCTCACTGGATCGGTTCGCAGCCGAGTGTGAAGCGACCGGAATGAGAATCAGCACCTCCAAGTCCGAGTCCATGGTTCTCGCCCAGAAAAGGGTGGAATGCCATTTCCGGGTTGGGGAGGAGACCCTGCCCCAAGTGGAGGAGTTCAAGTACCTAGGAGTCTTGTTCACGAGTGGGAGAAGAGTAGATTGTGAGATCGACAGGCGGATCGGTGCGGCGTCTTCAGTAATGCGGACGTTGTACCGATCCGTTATGGTGAAGAAGGAGCTGAGCCGGAAGGCAAAGCTCTCAATTTACCGGTCGATCTACGTTCCCATCCTCACCTATGGTCATGAGCTTTGGGTCATGACCGAAAGGATAAGATCACGGGTACAAGCGGCCGAAATGAGTTTCCTCCGCCGTGTGGCAGGGCTCTCCCTTAGAGATAGGGTGAGAAGCTCTGTCATCCGGGAGGAACTCAAAGTAAAGCCGCTGCTCCTCCACATCGAGAGGAGCCAGATGAGGTGGTTCGGGCATCTGGTCAGGATGCCACCCGAACGCCTCCCTAGGGAGGTGTTTAGGGCACGTCCAACCGGTAGGAGGCCACGGGGAAGACCCAGGACACGTTGGGAAGACTATGTCTCCCGGCTGGCCTGGGAACGCCTCGGGATCCCCCGGGAAGAGCTAGACGAAGTGGCTGGGGAGAGGGAAGTCTGGGTTTCCCTCCTTAGGTTGTTGCCCCCGCGACCCGACCTCGGATAAGCGGAAGAAGATGGAATATGCTGTGTTTTAGAAAAAGGTTGTCATAAACAATACTTTTAATTCATAAAAAGAAATAATATAAAAATAAGACAAACTTGTATGCATATGTAAATGTATTCAGTTATAAACATTCATTCACTTTCTTCTTTTTTCTACGTTTTTATTTAATAAATGTAGGTGTATTTATTTCAGTATAAAAATGTGTAAAAAGTGTTTTGCTTCGGTCATGAAATGATGATAATGGTGTGCCAGGGCATACATACTTTTTATATTTAACACTTATATCTCTGGAGTCTACATCAACTTCAGATCTATTCCTCATTTCAAAATGAGGAATTTTTTTTAATGTTGTCTTTTTGTTTTCCGCTTTTTAAAAAGCGGAAAACAAACAAACAAACTTTTTAAACTTTTAAAAGTTCGGCCCTCATTGCTATGGCCGTCGCCCATCCATTTAAAACATGGCCAATAAGTAGAAATACTTTGTCCCATCTTGGGTAATTCCTTTAAGTTAGAACTCGGGTGCTATGTGTTGAAATCACAGGCGTAAGTTATTCTGCAAAAACTGGGTCATAATGATAGTCACAGCTACCAACATTAGCCATGTTGTTAGCATTGCATTGTCATTCAATAGCGCTCATGCCAATGGCTCAACGATGTCATGTGGAGTTAATGTCGTGGAAGATGAAGTGTGTCTTAGGTCAACAGAGTTCAATTCCATTTTGCTCACAGAGCTGCTGACAGTCTTGTTAGCATAGGGTTCTGCACTGAGTCCGCTGCTTCGTCCTTCTGTTGTCTTATCGTATTGCTCATGTCAAAAGTTAACCAATGTGGAGAGGTGTTATTAATAAGGCATGAATCGAAAGATGAAGTTCCAACGAAAAATGTTATTTTGACCAAAAAATGTCAAACTTTGTATCACGGTGACGATAACACTAATTGTTATTCATTGTATATGAATAACAATCAGTATTGTATATGCCGATTTCAAAAAGCCACGGCCCCCTGACACCCCTTCTTAACTGTCTATGCGACGTCAAGGCTTGGTTAGCCCAGAATTTTTTAATAATGAATGAGGGAAAAACAGAAATTTTAGTTTTTGGTCCGGCCCTCACTGACTTGGGACCATTGCAAAATTATGTGCGTCCCAAAGTCACCAGCCTTGGCGTCACTATAGACAGCGATTTTAAACTAGACAAACAAGTCAATGGCGTTTTAAAATCGTGTTTTTATCACCTTCGTCTTTTAGTAAAGGTTAAACCGTTTTTATCTTTTAACCTTTTTGAACAAGTCGTGCATGCTTTTATTTCAAGTGGCCTGGACTACTGCAATGCACTTTATGCCGGCATTAGCCAAAAAGCTCTCTCCCGGTTGCAGTTAGTCCAGAACGCGGCAGCACGACTTTTAACAGCGGCCAGGGAACGCCAGCATATAACCCCAATTCTTCAGAGTTTGCACTGGCTCCCTGTTCATTTTAGAATTGATTTTAAAACATTGCTGTTTGTTTTTAAATCTTTACATGGACTGGCACATCAATATATCTCGAACCTCATCCAAATTTACATTCCTGCGCACGCTCTGAGGTCCGAGAGCCAGCTCCAGCTCGTGGTGCCCAAGACCAGACTTAAAACCAGGGGAGACAGGGCCTTCTCTGCGGTCGGCCCTAAGCTCTGGAACACTCTGCCGCTCCATGTTCAAACTGCTTCCACAGTGGAGTGTTTTAAGTCTCGTCTTAAGACCCACTTTTATTCTTTGGCTTTTAACACTACGTGAGTTCTGTGGTCCTCTGTCCTCTGTTCTCCTCTGTGTTTTTTATACACTTTGATTTCTATTTTACTGTTTTTATTTGATTTCACCCTTTAAAATAGTTTTTAATCATATTTGTTTTTATATTGTTTTTATATTTATTTATTTTTTGTTTTTATTCAGTCATTGGTGGAACATAATATATATACATATATACGTATTTTATTTTATTTTATGTATTTATTTATTTATTTTTAATTAATTAATTTATTTTTTTTTACAATTGTTTTTAACATGGCTGTGCAGCACTTTGGAAACGTTATTGTTGTTTAAATGTGTTATATGAATAAAGTGGATTGGATTGGATTGGATTGTTAACCCGGAAAGAAAAATATCGCTTGGTGACTATCTCGTTATCGCCACAACATGATACAGTAATAGAAAATAAGACATACACTTGGTTTGCTCAAAAAAAATCTATTCACATTCGTATCGCAATTTTTATTCATTCTGATTCATAATTTTCCAAAATACATTTTTAAACAATACATGTTATTTAAAAATAAATAGTTTAGGCCGACCTGGTGCTTACTGCCTGTGCGTTTACATTATTCTTCAGCAACCAAAAAAAGCTTTTATAACCTGTAACCGGTTTTTAAAAACTATATATATATTTTTTAACAATCAACACATTGCGAAAATCAAAAAATTTAAAATAGATTCTGAATTAAATAGTCACCCCAAGAATTGCAATGGATTCCTGAGGAATTGTATGATTCCCATTACTAACAACTATCCATCCATCCATTTTCTACCGCTTATTCCCTTTTGGGGTCGCGGGGGGCGCTGGCGCCTATCTCAGCTACAGTCGGGCGGAATGCGGGGTACACCCTGGACAAGTCGCCACCTCATCGCAGGGCCAACACAGATAGACAGACAACATTCACACCCACATTCACACACTAGGGCCAATTTAGTGTTGCCAATCAGCATGTCTTTGGAAGTGGGAGGAAGCCGGAGTACCTGGAGGGAACCCACGCATTCACGGGAAGAACATGCAAACTCCACACAGAAAGATCCCGAGCCTGGATTTGAACCCAGGACTGCAGGACCTTCGTATTGTGAGGCAGACGCACTAACCCCTCTGCCACCGTGAAGCCCTACTAACAACTACTGCACTGTAATACATAGAACAGAAAAATATAAATAAAGTAAATTTAATTTAAAGGGGAACTCCACTTTTTCTTTTTTTACCTATTGTTCACAATTATGAGAGACATGGCAATGGATGGATTTTTTTTTATATGCAATACAAATATATAAACGTAGATAAAAATACGCTTAGAGCTCCATTATTCCGCCCATATAATCCGATAAACATTTAAAAAGCGCCAACAATACTTAATTTTCATTTTGTGGCTTGAATATTAACCAAGTATTAGTGATATTGTTATTAAAAGCGCTAATGCAGACAAACTATTTATAGCGGTGCCGTCACAGACATCTTACAAGTAGACGCAGCGTGGAGCGCTACTGCCTACTGGCGCTGACGAGACGCAGGGCCGCCATCTTGGAGTGGTGATCCGCTCCACTCAGTGTAGTTCATTAGGCAGGAGCAATGAACTGTCAGCACATTTAATTCATCTTACCTCACTGAATACCACTGATTTTCAAGCGTTTTTTTGTCATACTTCTAGCTATGATAAAGGACACATGTTTTGACGTGTTTCATTATTCATAGTTTGCTTAACTGTAATGGAATATTCTTATATATTATAAGTGACCAGAAGTCCGAGATCAACACTGGGAATATAATCTCAGAGAAGGCTGGTGAATTTTGTTTTAAGTGAGGCTGAAAGTTTGTAAACCAAACCCCTATAGGGGGGGTAATCCTCCCTCAGAAGATTTATTTGGGATTTTCACATACAAATGAAGCATTCTGATGAATTCTGACAAAATAATGAAGACAAAATAGATAATTTCATAGGTTTGCAAAGAACTATATACAATATGCACACTGAAGGCATGTAATAAATACCATAGGTTTGCAGATAGCTTTGATTTTACAATCTCTATCTTCATCATTTATTTAAACTTTATGTTATTCAAATATGACATTTTTAAAAATTGTATTAATTTCATTGACAAGCAATTCTATGATGGTCATACTCTTGTTTGCTAGCGGCTACAATCTCAGTACTATTGAAGATCTTTGCTCCTTCACAACTCTGTGGTAATATTCTTTTCACAAAATACAACCAATCGTATGTTAATGTTAAATCTTACTTGTGAAAAGTAATCCCCCCGATTCCTATGTTCAACAGTCCGCTCATTTGGGAAGGAAAACGCTAAACATAGCGTATTTGTTTTTTACCTGTCAACTGTCAGTTCAGGCTGCCCGCCGGCTCCTCATCACCCCTTCAAGATGGCAGCCGAATTTCTCAGATGTCTATGGGTGCCGTGATCACAAGCTTGCATGTGTGCCGATCATCGAGTGGTCTGCTGCTTCCTCGCTTCCCGGCTCCCTGTAAGTTTATTGTAGATCATAAATCATGCATCTCAACTGAAAAGTAGTGGCCGAAAATATCCATCCATCCATCCATCTTCTTCCACTTATCCGAGGTCGGGTCGCGGGGGCAACAGCCTAAGCAGGGAAACCCAGACTTCCCTCTCCCCAGCCACTTCGTCTAGCTCTTCCCGGGGGATCCCGAGGCGTTCCCAGGCCAGCCGGGAGACATAGTCTTCCCAACATGTCCTCGGTCTTCCCCGTGGCCTCCTACCGGTTGGACGTGCCCTAAACACTTCCCTAGGGAGGCGTTCGGGTGGCATCCTGACCAGATGCCCGAACCACCTCATGTGGCTCCTCTCGATGTGGAGGAGCAGCGGCTTTACTTTGAGTTCCTCCCGGATGGCAGAGCTTCTCACCCTATCTCTAAGGGAGAGCCCCGCCACACGGCGGAGGAAACTCATTTCGGCCGCTTGTACCCGTGATCTTATCCTTTCGGTCATGACCCAAAGCTCATGACCATAGGTGAGGATGGGAACGTAGATCGACCGGTAAATTGAGAGCTTTGCCTTCCGGCTCAGCTCCTTCTTCACCACAACGGATCGGTACAACGTCCGCATTACTGAAGACGCCGTACCGATCCGCCTGTTGATCTCACGATCCACTCTTCCCCCACTCGTGAACAAGACTCCTAGGTACTGGAACTCCTCCACTTGGGGAAGGGTCTCCTCCCCAACCCGGAGATGGCATTCCACCTTTTTCCGGGCGAGAACCATGGACTCGGACTTGGAGGTGCTGATTCTCATTCCGGTCGCTTCACACTCGGCTGCGAACCGATCCAGTGAGAGCTGAAGATCCCGGTCAGATGAAGCCATCAGGACTACATCATCTGCAAAAAGCAGAGACCTAATCCCGCGGCCACCAAACCAGAACCCCTCAACGCCTTGACTGCGCCTAGAAATTCTGTCCATAAAAGTTATGAACAGAATCGGTGACAAAGGACAGCCTTGGCGGAGTCCAACCCTCACTGGAAATGTGTTCGACTTACTGCCGGCAATGCGGACCAAGCTCTGGCACTGATCATACAGGGAGCGGACCGCCACAATGAGACAGTCCGATACCCCATACTCTCTGAGCACTCCCCACAGGACTTCCCGAGGGACACGGTCGAATGCCTTCTCCAAGGCCGAAAATATATTTCGACAAATTGGGACAATTTGACAGCCGTTTCGGACCTGGAACTGGCGAGGACGACACAAAAAGCATATTCATCTAAATGGGAATATATGAACATCCTAGCAGTCGGCATCTTAATGACAGCAGACATTCGACAGTTAGTGTTGTTTTATTATGTTTGTTGGCTCTCATAAAATCTGCAGTGAGTAGGAATCAGTGATAAAAAAAAAAAAAAAGCTATTGTGATGCTTTTTTGAAATTAGTGCTCAAAGGCCTACTGAAATTAGATTTTCTTATTTAAACAGGGATAGCAGGTCCATTCTATGAGTCATACTTGATCATTTCGCGATATTGCCATATTTTTGCTGAAAGGATTTTGTAGAGAACATCGACGATTAAGTTTGCAACTTTTGGTCGCTAATAAAAAATCTTTGCCTGTACCGTAAGTAGCAGACGATGTGTGCGTCACGTCACGGGTTGTGGAGCTCCTCACATCCTCACATTGTTTACAATCATGGCCACCAGCAGCGAGAGCGATTCGGACCGAGAAAGCGACGATTTCCCCATTAATTTGAGCGCGGATGAAAAATTCGTTGATGAGGAAAGTGAGAGTAAAGGACTAGAAAAAACAAACAAAAAAAAACTAGACAGATTCAGATATTAGAAAAATTTACTAGGATAATTCTGGAAAATCTTTTATCTGCTTATTGTGTTACTAGTGTTTTAGTGAGATTATATGGTTGTACCCGTACAACCTGAAAGTCGGAGGGGTGTGGCCACGAGTAAGGTGACCGCCAGTGTCTCCGAGGGAAGCCACGTTTCCCGATGAGGTGAAGGCAGCCGGGCTGAGATTTTTTACTTTTTTTCCCTCCTCCACGGTGTAATCATCCGACGGTCGGGGGCGGGTGGTGGGAGGAGGCAAGATAGTACGCAGCTGCAGGAGGAACGACGCAAGCTCTCCGCTCATGTCTAGGGTAAGAGCCGACTTATTACCACCATTTTCTCACCGAAACCTGCCGGTTGACATGTGGTAGAGAACCATGTTCGCTTGACCGCTCTGTTCCATAGTAAAGCTTCACCATCATCTTTCGGGAATGTAAACAAGGAAATAAGGATACACCGGCTGTGTTTGTGTTGCTAAAGGCAGTTGCAATACACCGCTTCCCACCTACATCTTTCTTCTTTGACGTATCCATTATTAATTGAACAAATTGCAAAAGATTCAGCAACACAGATGTCCATAATACTGTGGTATTATGCGATAAAAAGAGACGACTTTTACTGTAGCTGTGAACGTGCAGGACCAAAATGTCCTCTACAATGCGTGACGTCACGCGCAGGCGTCATCATACCGCAACGTTTTAGCATCATACTTCCGCGCCAAATTTAAAATTGCTATTTAGTAAACTAAATTGGCATGTGGTATTGGAATGTGTTGCAATGTTAATATTTCATCATTGATATATAAACTATCAGACTGCGTGGTTGGTAGTAGTGGGTTTCAGTAGGCCTTTAAAATGATCAAATTACGTAAATATTATATATTATAAATGTGCCCGTTACTACATTACATCATGTATATAAAACCCTAATGGATGTTTTTGGATGTTTTTAGGGGCTCCCATAGTCAAAATTGTAAGCTGACTTTTGATCAAATGTATTTGATATTTAAAATGCATTAATATTAATAATAATAATACATTTTATTTGGTATAGCGCTTTTCAGGGTACTCAAAGACGCTTTACAGGATAAAAATTAAAATATAAAACAGTTAAAAGTAATGATACATAAATATAAAAGCATCCCATCCATCCATTTTCTACCGCTTATTCCCTTTTGGGGTGGCGGGGGGCGCTGGCGCCTATCTCAGCTACAATCGGGCGGAAGGCGGCGTACACCCTGGACAAGTCGCCACCACATCGCAGAAATATAAAAGCAGTAGATTGTAAAATACATAACACTGGACATTACAAGACGGGACATTACAAGACACAGAACACTAATCACAGGTTGAAACAAATCTATCCATGTTCACGTCTTTCGTAATGATCGTGAACGATAGGCAAAATTCCCCCCCAAAAAGTGCAGTTCCCCTTTAAGAGTGTATTTAGGTAAAAAAAAAAAAAAAACACTTATGAGATGCACTCATAAAAAGCCTTAAAAATGCCTGTTTCTGATACTCCAAACCATATGCCCCTCAGTTATCAAACAATACAGTATGCAGTATTGTACTTTAAAAACTTACATCACGTTTTGGCAAACAATTGTCCTGCTGGAAAATGTTGAGTGAATTGACTTATGAAACAGAGGAATTTACAATTTAAAGCAGAGAAAGAGATCCACTAACAATGAGGTGGTGCCATACTTGCCAACTCTCCCGGATTTTCCGGGAGACTCACGAAATTCAGCGCCTCTCCCGAAAACCTTCCGGGACAAATTTTCTCCCGAAAATCTCCCGTAATTCAAGCGGAGCTGTAGGCCACGCCCCCCAACATTGAGTCGGACCTGACTCAATGTTGTGACCCTCTTAAACAGGACAATACGGCCATCTACTGTACATAGAATAGAATGTAAATAAATTCTACATTTAAGTGCAGTCAAGGAACATGCATTAGGGACTCTGTTGTTCTGAAGCCCACAGTAAAGAGACATAATTTCATCACGTCGCCTGGTTATTGACTCCAACCCAATATATTACACCGTCGACGGGCAAATTGAAGAAATACGCTTGCAAGTTCCAGAACTATTGGAAACAAGAATTTCAGTTTATCCAGGAGAGTTTGAAGGGGGAGGGGTATGTTGCCTGTAAATTTTGTAGAACAGACTTCTCCATTGAACACGGCGGCCGAACGGATATTCAGCCATGAAGGGTCAGCGAAGCACAAAGCGTCCGCAGCGCAGCATCGTTCACAAACCAGTATTATGGCCCGGATCACAAAGTGGAGACCCGATGGTGTATCTTATGCTGAGACAAAGATGGCTATGCTAATAGCTGGAAGCAACATCCCGTTCTCATTTGCGGATGTCTGCAACAAATCCGTGAAGGATGTTCCCGGATTCGGAGATCGCTCGCCAATACGCAAATGGCAGAACAAAGGTTACTCAAATAGTGAAAGGTAAGTGTTGTTGTTTTTTTTTTTTTTGTAACAAGCAAGCACAGTACAGTTAGTAGAACAACTGTTTTTATTACTGTTTATTTGATAGGTGTCGTCGGAAATTCAATTATTTATTTTATTTATATATATAATAAAATAAATATATATAGCTAGAATTCTCTGAAAGTCAAGCATTTCATATATATATATATATATATATATATACATACATATATATATATATATATATATATATATATATATATGAAATACTCGAGTTGTTGAATTATACGCCACCCCTATTAACCACGTCCCCCGGCCCAACCACGCCTCCGCCCCACCCCCGAACATTCTAATTCATCCCAAAGGTGTTCTATCAGGTTCAGGTCAGGACTCTGTGCAGGCCAGTCAAGTTCATCTACAACAGACTCAGTCATCCATGTCTTTATGGACATTGTGCACTGGTGCACAGTCATGTTGAGAGAGGAAGGGGCCCGCTCCAAACATTTCCCACAAGGTTGGGAGCATAGAATTGTCCAGAATGTTTTGGTATCTTGGAGCATTCAAAGTTCATTTCAGTGGAACTATGGTGCCAAGCCCAACTCCTAAAAAACAACCCCACACCATAATTCCTCGGCTGACCCCTCTCTGTCAATTTACGTGGCCTACAACTTTGTGGCTGAGTTGCTGTTGTTCCCAAACTCTTCCATTTTCTTATAATAAAGCGGACAATTTAGTTCGGAAGATTTAGGAGCCAGGAAACTTCACGACTGGATTCGTGCGCAGGTGGCATCCTATGTCAGTTCCACGCTGGAAATCACTGAGCTCCTGAGAGCGGCCCATTCTTTCACAAATGTTTGTAGAAACAGTCTCCATGCTGAAGTGCTTGATTTTATACACCTGTTGCCGGGCCAAGTGATTAGAACACCTGATTCTGATCATTTGGATGGGTGCCCAAATACTTCTGGATATATATATATATATATATATACATATATATATATATATATATATATATATATATATACATATATATATATACATATATATATATATATATATAT
Source organism: Nerophis ophidion (assembly GCF_033978795.1). NCBI lineage: Eukaryota > Metazoa > Chordata > Actinopteri > Syngnathiformes > Syngnathidae > Nerophis > Nerophis ophidion. The sequence goes on along the minus strand of NC_084628.1, from coordinate 10,352,620 downwards.
ACATATATATATATATACATATATATATATATATATATATATATATATATATATATATATATATATATATGTATGTGTATATATATATATATATATATATATATATATATATATATATATACACACACACACACATATATATATATATATATATATATTCTGTGTGTGTTAGCTTGAACAATGACAAATCTGTTATTTTGGGTTGTCAAGTAGTGCAATTAACTGAACAGTGTGCCAAGGACAATGATTAAAGGGCACGGTACGTGTATCTCGCTAAAATTAAATGAGCAGGTAAGCTCACCCATTGTGTGCAACAAAAGTAGTGGTACAGTAAGCGGTCTTGCTCCTGCTCTACAGTCTATAATTGTAACAATAATTCAGAACAGAGTGAGAGTTCCTAATTGGATTCCCGGCTTTAGTCATCTTCGTCATGTCCGTTGTGTCCTTGAGCAAGACACTTCACCCTTGCTCCTGATAGATCGTGGTTAGGGCCTTGCATGGCAGCTCCCGCTATCAGTGTGTGAATGGGTGACTGTAGAAATAGTGTAAAAACTGCTTTGAGTACCTTGAAGGGAGAAAAGTGCTATACAAGTATAAGCGAAAGCCTGGAAGTAATATGCTTCAGTAAAGTACTTTATCTGTTTTATTAGATGTAATTATCCTTTTTGCTGTGACATAAAAAATAAATGTACTGCATGCAAATGCATATATTTATATCTAATATTATATAATAATGTAACAAATATTATATATTTTTTTTCTTTGAATCAAAATAAATACTAAAATCTGATGAATCTGTAATAACGATGTTGTTCATGTTAATAATGTAATGGTAGTTGCATTTGTATAAATTTAGGGTGTAAAGTAGTTATAATCTGTTGCAATAATGAACTATTAGTTTCGGGTTTCCTAATGAACATTCTATCCATTTTATACCGAGTGTCCCTAGGGGGGTCGCGGGGGGGCTGCAGCCTATCACAGCTGCAAGGAAGGCAGGGTAGACCCTAGACATGTAGCCACCTCATCGCAGGCCATCACAGTTATAAATAAATGAGTTGTACTTGTATAGCGCTTTTCTACCTTCAAGGTACTCAAAGCGCTTTGACACTACTTCCACATTTACCCATTCACACACACATTCACACACTGATGGAGGGAGCTGCCATGCAAGGCGCCAACCAGCACCCATCAGGAGCAAGGGTGAAGTGTCTTGCTCAGGACACAACGGACGTGACGAGGTTGGTACTAGGTGGGAATTGAACCAGGGACGCTCGGGTTGCGCACGGCCACTCTCCCCCATGCGCCACGCTGTCCCTATTGTTGTTATAATATAATAATATACATTATGACCTCCTTTTGTTAAAGTAAACGAAAAAATACCTGATTGACTTTTATGATTTCAGAGCAACTTATCCATTAAATTGTACTTCGTAAAAATGACAATATATTTTAAGGGGGAAAAACTGTTCAGTTGCCAGAATTTTACACTTAAAAAAATACATGGTACTGTTCTTCCATTTATAATACACCATCAAAACAACAAGTGTATATTTTACATTTTATAAAAAAAAGAAAAAAAAGGCTGCTTATTTGCCAGAATTTTGCCATAAAATACAGTGGTACAATTTTGCCATTTACAGTAATATGCTGTAAAAATACAGAAAATTTAATGATAAAACTCTGGCGACTAAGCTGCCAGAGTAAAGTTTTGTTTTTTTTTTTTTACAGAGTATGTAAAAAGGTATAATGATTAACTGCATATGCAATTGTATAATTATATCATGAGGCGAATCTTGATACATTTATATAGATCTTTTTTACTCACTGTTGCTAGCGGCCTTCAAAAGACAGCCATAACTGCGATGTGGCCCTCAGTTAGAATGAATTTGACACCCCTGTCTTAGAGGGTCAACATGCATTGTGCTTGGCTAGATTATGTTTTAATTTTGGCTTATGCAAAAACATTGACTAAAAAAAGAATTCACTGCAACGCTATGTAAATCCAGCTTTAATAACTAAATTCAGGCCTTGAAAAGGGCACCAATTTGGAGATAATGCCAATTAGGATGGTCGGTTCTTATTGGAGTGTTTACTGCGTGCCTATAGGGGAACATTATCACAATTTCAGAAGGGTTAAAAATAATAAAAAATCAGTTCTCCGTGGCTTATTTTATTTTTTGAAGTTTTTTTCCAAATTTTACCCATCATGGAATATCCCGAAAAAAGGCTTTAAAGTGCCTGATTTTCGCTATCTGTAAATCCACCCGTACATTTTCCTGAGACGCCAATACAAACAAACATGGCGGATAGAACAGAATGATATAGCGACATTAGCTCGGATTCAGACTCGGATTTCAGCGGCTTAAGCGATTCAAAAGATTACGCATGTATTGAAACGGATGGTTGGAGCGTGGAGGCAGATAGCGAAAACGACATTGAAGAAGAAACTGAAGCTATTGAGCGAATAGCTATTGAAGCTATTCGCTCCAAAGCTATAGCTATAGCTATTGAAGCTATTCGGCGATCGCCTTCTAACCAACGATTGTGTCTTTTAAACACTGGAGCAATTTAAATTTGTCGATTGGTAAGTGTTTGTTTGGCATTAAATGTGGGTGGAGGGAAAGGCTGGATGCAAATATAGCTACAAATGGGGACGGCGTGGCGCAGTGGAAGAGTGGCCGTGCGCAACCCGAGGGTCCCTGGTTCAAATCCCACCTAGTACCAACCTCGTCACGTCCGTTGTGTCCTGAGCAAGACACTTCACCCTTGCTCCTGATGGGTGCTGGTTGGCGCCTTGCATGGCAGCTCCCTCCATCAGTGTGTGAATGTGTGTGTGAATGGGTAAATGTGGAAGTAGTGTCAAAGCGCTTTGAGTACCTTGAAGGTAGAAAAGCGCTATACAAGTACAACCCATTTATCATTTAAATGTACATACAGCTAGCCTAAATAGCATGTTAGCATCGATTAGCTGGCAGTCATGCCGTGACCAAATATGTCTGATTAGCACATAAGTCAATAACATCAACAAAAGTCACCTTTGTGATTTCGTTGACTTTATCGTTGGAAATGCATCTGCTTTGAGTGTCGCAGGATATCAATCATCAATCAATCAATGTTTACTTATATAGCCCTAAATCACTATGGTCTCAAAGGGCTGCACAAACCACAACACGAACCACTACGACATCCTCGGTAGGCCCACATAAGGGCAAGGAAAACTCACACCCAGTGGGACGTCGGTGACAATGATGACTATGAGAACCTTGGAGAGGAGGAAAGCAATGGATGTCGAGCGGGTCTAACATGATACTGTGAAAGTTCAATCCATAATGGATCCAGCACAGTCACGAGAGTCCAGTTCAAAGCGGATCCAACACAGCAGCGAGAGTCCCGTTCACAGCGGAGGCAGCAGGAAACCATCCCAAGCGGAGGCGGATCAGGAGCGCAGAGATGTCCCCAGATGATACACAGGCGAGCAGTACATGGCCACCGGATCGGACCGGACCCCCTCCACAAGGGAGAGTGGGACATAGGAGAAAAAGAAAAGAAACGGCAGATCAACTGGTCTAAAAAGGGAGTCTATTTAAAGGCTAGAGTATAAAAAAATGTTTTAAGGTGAGACTTAAATGCTTCTGCTGAGGTGGCATCTCGAACTGTTACCGGGAGGGCATTCCAGAGTACTGGAGCCCGAACGGAAAACGCTCTATAGCCCGCAGACTTTTTTTGGGCTTTGGGAATCACTAATAAGCCGGAGTCCTTTGAACGCAGATTTCTTGCCGGGACATATGGTACAATACAATCGGCAAGATAGGATGGAGCTAGACCGTGTAGTATTTTATACGTAAGTAGTAAAACCTTAAAGTGACATCTTAAGTGCACAGGAAGCCAGTGCAGGTGAGCCAGTACAGGTGTAATGTGATCAAACTTTCTTGTTCTTGTCAAAAGTCTAGCAGCCGCATTTTGTACCAACTGTAATCTTTTAATGCTAGACATGGGGAGACCCGAAAATAATACGTTACAGTAGTCGAGGCGAGACGTAACAAACGCATGGATAATGATCTCAGCGTCTTTAGTGGACAGAATGTGGACAGATATCCACGGCGTGGCGCAGTGGAAGAGTGGCCGTGCTCAACCCGAGGGTCCCTGGTTCAAATCCCGCCTAGTACCAACCTCTTCACGTCCGTTGAGTCCTGAGCAGGACATTTCACCCTTGCTCCTGATGGGTGCTGGTTGGCGCCTTGCATGGCAGCTCCCTCCATCAGTGTGTGAATGTGTGTGTGAATGGGTAAATGTGGAAGTCGTGTCAAAGCGCTTTGAGTACCTTGAAGGTAGAAAAGCGCTATACAAGTACAACCCATTTATCATTTATTTATTTATCTCTGTCATAGCATCGCTATCGTCGGTAAAATGTGCAGAACAAACGAAGGACTTTCGCATCTTTTGACACTGGTGCAACTTGAATCTGTCGATTGGTATGTGTTTGTTTGGCATTAAATGTGGGTGGAGGGAAAGGCTGGATGCAAATATAGCTACATATGAGGCATAACGATGCAATATGTACATACAGCTAGCCAAAATAGCATGTTAGCATCGATTAGCATGCAGTGATAATCGATGCACACTCCACGTGAGTCAACTTGAATCCGTCCCTGATCGTGTTGTTACAGGCTCCGACAACACACCGACGAGGCATGATGTCTCCAAGGTACAGAAAAAAGTCGAAAAAACGGAAAATAACAGAGCTGATTTGACTTGTGTGTGTAATGTGTTTGAGAAAATGGCGGATTGCTTCTCGTTGTAACGTCATGGGTGAAAGGTCATTGCTCTGACAGCGAAAAAATTCACCCTTTTAGAGTTGGGAAATCTTTTAAAAAACATATGGTCTTTTTTCTGCAAAATCAAGGTATATATTGACGCTTACATAGGTCTGGTGATAATGTTCCCCTTTAATGAAATTAAACAGTGGATGTCCGCTAATGAGAATCAGCACCTCCAAGTCCGAGTCCATGGTTCTCGCCCGGAAAAGGGTGGAATGCCATCTCCGGGTTGGGGAGGAGACCCTGCCCCAAGTGGAGGAGTTCAAGTACCTAGGAGTCTTGTTCACGAGTGGGGGAAGAGTGGATCGTGAGATCGACAGGCGGATCGGTGCGGCGTCTTCAGTAATGCGGACGTTGTACCGATCCGTTGTGGTGAAGAAGGAGCTGAGCCGGAAGGCAAAGCTCTCAATTTACCGGTCGATCTACGTTCCCATCCTCACCTATGGTCATGAGCTTTGGGTCATGACCGAAAGGATAAGATCACGGGTACAAGCGGCCGAAATGAGTTTCCTCCGCCGGGTGGCGGGGCTCTCCCTTAGAGATAGGATGAGAAGCTCTGCCATCCGGGAGGAGCTCAAAGTAAAGCCACTGCTCCTTCACATCGAGAGGAGCCAGATGAGGTGGTTCGGGCATCTGGTCAGGATGCCACCCGAACGCCTCCCTAGGGAGGTGTTTAGGGCACGTCCAACCGGTAGGAGGCCACGGGGAAGACCCAGGACACGTTGGGAAGACTATGTCTCCCGGCTGGCCTGGGAACGCCTCGGGATCCCCCGGGAAGAGCTAGACGAAGTGGCTGGGGAGAGGGAAGTCTGGGTTTCCCTGCTTAGGCTGTTGCCCTCGCGACCCGACCTCGGATAAGCGGAAGATGATGGATGGATGTCCGCTAACTTTTTGCAACTCAACGCCAAGAAAACGGAAATGCTGATTATCGGTCCTGCTAGAAACCGACACTTATTTATTAATACCACCTTAACATTTGACAACCAAACAATTACAGAAGGCAACCCGGTAAAGAATCTGGGTATCTTCGACCCAACTCACTCGTTCGAGTCACACATTAAGAAAGTTACTAAAAGGACCTTCTTTCATCTCCGTAATTTCGCCAAAATGTTTTCCATTTTGTCCACTAGCAACGCTGAGATCATTACTCATGCGTTCGTTACGTCTCGACTCGATTGCGCTAACCTGTTATTTTCGGGTCTAAAGACTACAGTTGGTACACAAAGCGGCTGCTAAACTTTTGACAAGAACAATAAAATGTTATCATATTACGCCTATACTGACTCACCTGCACTGACTTTAATGTTATATTTTCATACTTACGTACAAAATACTACAGGGTCTAGCTCCATCCTATCTTGCTGATTGTATTGTACCATATGTCCCGGCAAGAACTCTGCATTCAAAGAACTCCAGCTTATTAGTGATTCCCAGAGCCCCCCCACCCCAAAATTTGCGAGCTGTAGATAGTTTTCTATTCGGACTCCAGTACTCTGGAATGCCCTCTCGGTAACAGTTAGAGATCCTACCTCAGTAGAAGCATTTAAGTCCCATCTTAAAACTCATTTGTATACTCTAGCCTTTAAATAGACCCCCCTTTTTAGACGAGTTGATCTGCCCTTTCTTTTCTTTTCTGCTCTGCACCCCTCTCCCTTGCGGAGGGGGAGGTACAGGTCCGGTGGCCATGGAAGAAGTGCTGGCTGTCCTGAATTGGGACCCGGGGTGGACCGCTCGCCTGTGCATCGGTTGGGGACATCTCTTGACTGCTGACCCGTCTCCGCTCAGGATGGTCTCCTGCTGGCTCCAGTATGGACTGGACTCTCACTATTATGTTAGCTCCACTATGGACTGGACTTTCACACTATGTTAGATCCACTATGGACTAGACCAGGGGTGGGCATTACGTCGATCGCGATCGACTGGTCGATCTCGGAGGGTGTGTCAGTCGATCTCAAGCCAGGCATTAAAAAATAGACATAAAAATGAGCAATCATCAATCATACCAAGACTTCACTTTCGTCAGTTGTTTGACATTCTCGGCACCCGAGGATCTTGTGAGATGACGCTGGCTGCTGCGAGCTCATATTTAAGAAAAAAATCACTAACAGGGCGGACGCAGAGAAACACATTTTATTTCTAGAGACTCCGTACCTACTGTCAAAACTCTAAAGACCGACTGCACAGTTCCTGTCTTCACCATAAAAGACCTGTTTCATCCTGCCTGTGCTAACAAAATAAGAGTCTCAGAAAGCTAGCAAGCTACGGAGTTTGATGCCAATGTATTTCTCCCCCGCCCTCAGCGACCGCTTTCTCACTTGCTTGCCCACCCGCACTCTCACTGACGTCACTCACCTGCTGCCAGACATTAAAGGGCCACACACATATGCTACTCTCATAACAAAGTGTTTAAAAACGAGTATGCAAGTTGGACAAATGAGATGCCAAATCCAACCACTTTCATGTGGTATTGGACAGAAAGGAGGACTTTTTTTTTTCCTCCATTTGAAAATGCGGACGTTATCAGCACCACTGTCTAATTCCAATCAATGCAAGTCATCAGAATCAAATACACCAACTTATATTCTTGTCTTCATGAAAGAAAGGAATCTATGTGTGTTAAACATGCTTGTATTATCATTAAACACCATTAACTTGTTAACAAAAATGCCTCTTTCATAAATAAATAAATATAAATTATAAATAGGAATGAGGTAGATCTCCTCGACTTGGTCAATTGAAAAGTAGCTCGCCTGCAGAAAAAGTGTGAGCGCCCCTGGACTAGACTCTCACAATATTATGCTAGACCCACTCGACGTCCATTGCACCGGTCTCCTCTAGAGAGGGGGTCACACCCATCTGCGGTCCTCTCCAAGGTTTCTCATTGCCATCCCACTGGGTTGAGTTTTTCCTTGCCCTGATGTGGGATCTGAACCGAGGATGTCTTTGTGGCTTGCGCAGCCCTTTGAGACACTTGTGATTTAGGGCTATATAAAAAAAACATTAATTGATTGATTGATTGATACTCTAGCTTTATATGCAGACGTCTGCACTGATGGACATGACATTACACACACATACTGCCATGTGTGCTTATCCTGCAGAGCATCCACAGTTTGATCTTCCTAATGGGCTCCACCTAAAAGATCCTTTTATTAAGCCGTGCCTACATCTGTTAGGCAAGTAAGCCTGAACTGTACACAGGTTTCCACAGTAATAAACGGGGCCGGCAATTTGTCAACGTGTGATATGTGATTAATGAGAGGTGGAACAGCTAACCGGATGAAATCCTCCACCGGGGTGTGAGCGTGCGAGGGGAGGGGTGTGATCTCGGAGGGGGGATGATAATAACACATGCCCTGGTTGGGCACAGAGTGGGCTTAGGGGGGACACAAACGGCACATGAACGCAGTCAAGAGGACCGGAATCCTTCAAATGAAGACGAGGAGTACTTTAGGGAGGGATGGGAGTACGACCCACAACTTGCATCCCCATCCCAAGCTCCTCATTATTGCAGCCGCTTTCCTTTATGTGCTATAATCCACTGTAATTGGCTCCCTGGTCGGTGGCAGCCAGCCGCACAAGAACACGTATCTGACAGCCATCTTCCATTTTTGCCGTGCCCCAGCAGTTCACTGGGGTGATAGAGACTCAGGGAAGGGGGGCGGGGGGTCTGATACAAAAGGGTCATAAATCTCTACCAGAAACTCAGTGCAGTTAGTACAAAGTCCGTTTCCATATGAGTTGGGAAATTGTGTTAGATGTAAATATAAACAGAATACAATGATTTGCAAATCCCTTTCAACCCATATTCAGTTGAATGCACTACAAAGACCAGATATTTGATGTTCAAACTCAAACTTCTTTTTTTTTTTTGCAAATAATAATTAACTTAGAATTTCATGGCAGCAACACGTCCCAAAGTAGTTGGGAAAGGGGATGTTCACCACTGTGTTACATCACCTTTTCTTTTAACAACACTTAATAAACGTTTGCGAACTGAGGAAACTAATGGTTGAAGCTTTGAAAGTGGAATTCTTTCTCATTGTTGTTTTTTGTAGAGCTTCAGTTGTTTAACAGTCCAAAGTCTCCGCTGTCGTATTTTACGCTTCATAATGCGCCACATATTTTTGATGGGACACAGGTCTGGACTGCAGGCGGGCCGGGAAAGTACCTGCACTCTTTGACTACGAAACCACGCTGTTGTAACACGTGGCTTGGAATTGTCGACGATAACGTTGCTTGGATGACAACATATGTTGCTCCAAAACCTGTATGGACCATTCAGCATTATTGGTGCTTTCACAGATGTGTAAGTTACCCATGCCTAGGGCACTAATACATCCCCATACAATCACAGATGCTGGCTTTTGAACTTTGCAACTGTAACAATCCGGATGGTTATTTCCCTCTTTGTTCCGGAGGAAACCACATCCACAGTTTCCAAATATAATTGGAAATATGGACTCGTCAGACCACAGAACACTTTTTCCACTTTGCATCACTCAATCTTAGTCCAAGGTGTTGTTGATAAATGGGTTTTGCTTTGCATAGCAGAGTTTTAACTTGCGCTTACAGATGTAGCAACCAACTGCAGTTACTGAAAGTGGTTTTATGAAGTGTTCCTGAGCCCATGTGGTGATATCCTTTACAAACTGATATCGGTTTTTGGTGCAGTACCGCCTGAGGGATCCAAGGTCCGTAATATTATCGCTTACATGCAGTGATTTCTCCAGATTCTCTGAACCTTTTGATGATTTTACGGACTGTAGATGGTAAAGTCCCTGAATTCCTTGCAATAGCTCGTTGAGAAATGTTGTTCTAAAACTGTTCGACAATTTGCTTACAAATTTGTGACCCTCGCCCCATCCTTGTTTGTGAATTAGCATTTCATGGAATGCTGCTTTTATACCCAAACATGGCACCCACCCGTTCCCAATTAGCCTGCACACCTGTGGGATGTTCCAAATAAGTGTTTGATGAGCATTTCTCAACTTTATCAGTATTTATTGCCACCGTTCCCAACTTGTTTGTTACGTGTTGCTGGCATCAAATTCTAAAGTTAACGATTATTTGCAAAAAAAAATGTTTATCAGTTTGAACATCAAATATGTTGTCTTTGTAGCATATTCAAATGAATATGGGTTGGAAATGATTTGCAAATCATTGTATTCTGTTCATATTTACATCTTACACAATTTCCCAACTCATATGGAAACGGGGTTTGTACATGAGGAATCTTTGGAATGACAACAAAGCTCGTCCTCCAGCGCATCCTCTCAATGATGGTAACATCTTGGATTGCTTTCAAAAATTTGCACACACTGAGCATAATTAAAGTTAAAGTACCAATGATTGTCGCACACACACTAGGTGTGGTGAAATTTGTCCTCTGCATCTGACCCATCCCCTTGTTCACTCCCTTGGAGATTAGGGGAGCAGTGAGCAGCAGCGATGGCCACTGCCGGGAATCATTTTTGGTGATTTAGCCCCCAATTCCAACCCTTGATGCTGAGTGCCAAGCAGGGTCCCATTTTTATAGTCTTTGGTATGATTTGGCCGGGGTTTGAACTCACAACCTACCGATCTCAGGACGGACACTCTAACCACAAGGCCACTGAGGCCATTTTAGAGGTGCGGAATTTAGAATATAGTGTGTATTTTGCGAATGGCGAGTTATTGAGCGGAAGAAAAAGCACAAAATGACATCTGGGGCCAAGTTGAAGTCAATAATATTTTAGGCTGGACTTACACTCAAGTGCCGGATTCAAAATAAATACCCAGGTTAGAATGTTTGTACTTTTAAGTGATCCAAATCCAATGTCTCACTTGTAGTGACTTAACACCAGAAAAACAAACACATACTGTACACACAAAGGTAAAGCCACACCTTTGTAATCAGGGCTTTTACTGATCAATGTGAGCTTTTTATAGGTTCTTAATTTTTTGGTTATTTTCTATTTAATTCGCTGTTTTTAGAATCAGAACCAGAATAGCTTTTATTGCCATTGTTCGAGAACGGGTTCACAAACTAGGAATGTTTCTTGGTGCAATCGTGCAACATAAAACCCATATACCACGCCAATTCTCACCAATTGATGTTTTACTTATTACTTACTT
>NC_084628.1:10261686-10336686 GCF_033978795.1 Nerophis ophidion | reverse complement strand
GGATGGATGGATGATTGACATTGTGTGAATGTGAGTGTGAATGTTGTCTCTCTATCTGTGTTGGCCCTGCGATGAGGTGGCGACTTGTCCAGGGTGTACCCCGCCTTCCGCCCAATTGTAGCTGAGATAGGCGCCAGCGCCCCCCTTCACCCCAAAAGGGAATAAGCGGTAGAAAATGGATGGATGGATAAGTGACATTGCAGTCCTGCACGAAAAGTCTATGAATCCATTCAGTAAAACAACAATCGCAAAAAGAAAACAGTAGTGCGCGTGCATCAAGACGCTGATTATTTTTTGTGTGGGCATGTCGTGTCTTTTATCTGGTCATGATGAATCCTAACCTTATTCACACACTTTTTTTTCCCTCTTCTTACATCTCCCTCAAATCCTTAAAGCATTTTCCTGGCAAACGATTACGCCGCACTCTTCCTCCTCCTCATCCTCCTCCTCCTCCTCTTCACCATGACGACCTGGCTTGTCTGCATCCTCAACACACGCACGCCACAAAACACACACACACACACACCGTCTTCCTTCCCTAACCTCTATCTCTCTTTGCAAAAACTGCACTTGACTTTCAAGATAATAAGCAAAGATGCAAGCCAGGCGGTGGGATGGCCGTGCAACGGTTCTCTATGCAAACAGAATATCAACACACACTTTCAGGAAGGACAAATCCTGGGGGACAAGAGGCGTCGAAGTGGGAAGACAAAAGCAATCAAGAGAGAGCGCTGGCACACATATTCACATCTCCATGCCTTGTCCTCGCTCTCTCTCTCTCTCTCTCTCTCCCACTCTGACTCTGCATCTATCCCCCACACCAGCATCATCATCATCCCTGCCTTACTCTCTCTCTCTGCCTGAGACCCCCTCGCTCACACAGGACTTGATATAGAGGCGGTGTTGGAGCAGACGGAGCTGGCTTGCAGGAAGAGAGAGGATAGGGAGGAGGGCTGCAGGAAAAAAAAAAAAAAAAGACTGAGCGCACAGTCCTGGGAAGAAGAAGAATGCCTGGAAGAGACCGCCACTCGCACAATGACCTGAAGGTAAGCATCATGATGCCCGGGAGCTGTTCAGTGTGGATCTGTGCTTGCATGGTGGCTTTCTGACGAACAAAAAAGTGTGCATCGCGTCGCAACTTGAGCGGAAGAGGGAGAAAAGGATCGGGGTACAAAAAAAGTGACGATTGGGGGACATGGGGGAAACCGGAATAACCGCCTCCATCAATCCCATCGCATCATCACCTCGCTCGCCTGGTCTTTTATCGCCGGTGTCACTGCGGTGAGACGTACATCAGCCCTCGTGGTTCGGAGGAGGGGGGCGGGGGCGCAACGGAAGCTTGTCCACCCCCCTGGTGCGCAGCGGGAGTTGCATACAGTGCAATGCAGGAGTTTTGCAGAGTGCATCGGCGATAGCACGTCTTTGCTTTTAGGAGAAGGGGGTAGTGATATCTGCTGGCTGCCTGCTCATGAATACTGCAAGCCGCTGCTAAACATTGACTTCAAATCATTTATATTGATTCCCTTGGATTAGTGCTGCATGTTGTAAACCCCCCCCCTCCACTATATGTAGTGCAGTGTTCTCTGCAGAACAAACATCTCAGGAGTAGTAGCCGTAAAACTTTTACGGCAATGCAATGCGGCTTAGCGGCCGTATTTAATCAAGCACGCCCCCCGCCCCCGATTGCTGCTGTCGTCTAATCGGAGCCGAGGCGTTACAGAAGTAAGGCAACGTGCCGAACCGATCATTTTTTAATGCAGTCTCTCTCGGGTCGAGCAAATTCGCTCTCTTCATTAACACGGACCGCTGCAAAGAAAGGGAGGGCAAGTTGTAATAAAAGCACTTAACCACTGTAATCTTTAATGACCCCCCCCCCCCGCTCACAGCTGCTTGTACCATTATTGGCTGTATCAAGCGCGCCGAGCGAAGTGTAAACAGCCCAGATCTGGCGCTTTCTGACAGACGGCCTTTTGACCTTACGCTGCGCACATCATTGTCGCTGCGACTCACTGCGCTTTCGCCCTCGGACACTAGAGGGCAAAGGTTAGCTGTATAAGACAGACCCCCCCCCCCCCCCCCTCTCCCAAAAAAAAAAAGAAGACACTAGGAAGCATTAATTGGATGCGTTTAGAAAGTCAAGGCTGTGTGTGTGTGAGGCAGAGTAGTGCAGTGTTTTTCAACCTTTTCTGAGCCAAGGCACATGTTTTCCATTGAAAAAATGCGGAGGCACACAACCAGCAGAAAACATTAAAAAAATTGAACTCAGCAGCCAATTAAAAAGCTGTTCTCGCAATTGTTGGATATGAATTCAAACCATAACCAAGCATGCGTCACTGTAGCTCTTGTCTCAAAGTAGGTGTAGTCACCACCTGTCACATCGCGACGTGACTTATTTGGAGGGGTTTTTTTTGTGTTTTCCTGTGTGTAGTGTTTTTAGTTCTTGTCTTGCGCTCCTATTTTAATGGCTTTTCCTGTTTTTTTTTAGATTTTCCTGTAGTGGTTTCATGACGCCATTACCCGCACCTGCTTTGTTTTCGCATACAGGACTATTTAAGTTGTGCGGACGCTATCCTTCTTTGTGGGGACATTGTTGATTGTCATGTCATGTACGGATGTACTTTATGGACGCTGTCTGCACCACGCACTGTAAGTCTTTGCTGTCGTCCAGCATTCTGTTTTTGTTTACTCTGCAGTTTTAGTTTCGTTTTGCATAGCCATCCCTAAGCTGAAGTGCCTTTTCTTGGCGGCACTCGCCTTTTGTTTATTTTTGGTTTGACCCTTGTGTGGTGTTTGGGTCTGTGGGACTCGTTTTCATTTTTTATTATAAGAAAAACGATACAATTTATTAATTTTTCAAAATGAGACTCACTGACTTTGGCTCATTTTCTGTAAAGAACATATATCAGAATACATATTTAATGACCATAAACCCCCCTACACATTTCTATTACATATAAGATGTCCGGGTCCACTGGACCCAGGGCTAATAGAAGTGTAGAAAAACACACACACACTCAAACAAAGGCCTAAACAGGAGGAGGACAGAGTGTAGGCACACAGAACATCAGAGGGTCAAAAGTGCGAGAAATAGAGAGCAAACAGTGTTGACAATGTTGCAACCTTGTGTGGGAACCGCAGGTGAAGAAACACAAAAGAATAATTTTCTGTGAATCGTTCATATTGTTGTTACTCAGCCAGCCTTTTTTGGGTCTGATGGACCCGTTGCATTTTGTGGCTCTTAATGCCTCACAATCAAACACTTTTATGTTAAAGTACTGAACAGATGTTTATCGGGATAATCCCAATAAACATCTGTTCAAAGCCAAACTAAAAACACGACACACAGGAAATCAGCAAAACTCCAAATAAGTCACAGCGTGATGTGACAGGTCGTGACAGTACACCTACTTTGAGACAAGAGCTCTGTTCAAACATCACACTTTTATGTTCAAATACTGAACATTTATATTAGTATAAAGGAAACATCTGTTCAGTATTTTAACACACAAGTGTTTGATTGTGAGGCATTAAAAGCCACAAAATGCAACGGGTCCATCAGACCCACAAACGCTGGCTGAATAACAACGATGTGAACATTACACAAGGGTTAAGTGTTAGATACCTTTTTTAACTGCACGCTGCCTCCGCATATTGTGATCATGATAAACCATGTTCCCGACATCTACAATCCAATCCAATCCAATCCACATTATTTATATAGCACATTTAAACAACAATAACGTTTCCAAAGTGCTGCACAGCCATGTTAAAAACAATTGTAAAAAAAATAAATAAAATAAAATAAAAAAAGTATATATATATATATATATGTTCCACCAATGACTGAATAAAAACAAAAAATAAATAAATATAAAACCAATAAAAACTATATAAAAACAAATATGATTAAAAACTATTTTAAAGGGTAAAATCAATTAAAACAGTAAAATAGAAATCAAAGTGTATAAAAAACACAGAGGACAACAGAGAACCACACAACTCACGTAGTGTTAAAAGCCAAAGAATAAAAGTGGGTCTTAAGACGAGACCTAAAACACTCCACTGTGGAAGCAGTTTGAACATGGAGCGACAGTGTTCCAGAGCTTAGGGCCGACCACAGAGAAGGCCCTGTGTCCCCTGGTCTTAAGTCTGGTCTTGGGCACCACGAGCTGGAGCTGGCTTTCGGACCTCAGAGCGCGCGCAGGGATGTAAATTTGGATAAGGTCCGAGATATATTGAGGTGCCAGTCCATGTAAAGATTTAAAAACAAACAGCAATGTTTTAAAATCAATTCTAAAATGAACAGGGAGCCAGTGCAAACTCTGAAGAATTGGGGTTATATGCTGGCGTTTCCTGGCCGCTGTTAAAAGTCGTGGTGCCGCGTTCTGGACTAACTTCAACCGGGAGAGAGCTTTTTGGCTAATGCCAGCATAAAGTGCATTGCAGTAGTCCAGGCGACTTGAAATAAAAGCATGCACGACTTGTTCAAAAAGGTTAAAAGATAAAAACGGTTTAACCTTTACTAAAAGACGAAGGTGATAAAAACACGATTTTAAAACGCCGTTGACTTGTACAAAGCAATTAGCTACCTGCTGCCACCTACTGATATGGAAGAGTATTACAGGGTTACTCTGCCGAGCTCGAGACAGCACAGACACTCAACAACGGCACATTTGTGGCGTTTAATTACTAGCTTGCAAAAACTGTTTTTTCTACTAGTGTGCCGCGGCACAGTGGTTGAAAAAAACTGCAGTAGATGCACATTACAATGCAGTGCTGCACTTCTGGCAAGGTATTATGAAGGAACAAAGACCTTTTGGTATATATGATACCATGGGAAAAATGTCACTCTCTTCCTAAAACCGCATTGTTATCTTGGATTGAAATCAACACAATACAAAGTTGATTGCTAAATCAACCATGCCATTTTGACACAGAATATCATTCTATCGGGAAGCGTCCTTCATTTCAGTACATTTCAAAAACAATCAAAAGTATCACAATAGTGGACTTGAAGTGTGCTGGACAAGATCTAGCCCAGACAATGGCATTTCCATCGTTTAAAAGTGCTTTGAGTGAGCCTTACTGGCAACCTGCCATTTTGTGTGGCTGTGGCTTTAATGCTAATCGGCTGTGTGTATCAACACCAGTTTTTGACAGTGTATATAGCGCACTATATCCACTGTGTATTTTGCACTTACCTTATATGTAATAAATGTCATACATCTTAAACAGCAATGTAACATTAAAGCATAGGACAGAGGGACATACTGTATTTGCAGTAGCATAGTTATGTGTGCTACAGGGCTAATATTACAACTATATATTATGTATTACAGCAACATATTCAAGGATGGGTACTGTATTCAATACTTTTTAAGCCACAGACCATATTCCACCTATACTATAGAAAAAACTTAAACAATGACACTTTGTTGATACTAGACATGTCCGATAATATCGGACTACCAATATTATCGGCCGATAAATGCTTTAAAATGTAATATCCGAAATTATCGATATCGGCTTGAAAAAGTAAAATGTTTGACTTTTAAAAACGCCCCTGTACGGCATGGTACAAAGCGCCACGAACCCTAAAGGCACTGCCTTTACGTGTCGGCCCAATCACATAATATCTACAGCTTTTCACACACACAAGTGAATGCAATGCATACTTGGTCAACAGCCATACAGGTCACACTGAGGGTGGCCGTATAAACAACTTTAACACTGTTACAAATATGCGCCACACTGTGAACACACACCAAACAATATTACATTATATTTTTATTGACTATTGAGTATTTTATTGATTATGGGATAAGCAGCAGAAAATGGATGGATGATACTTTTTCGTCACTTATTGTTTGTCTTTGGTACACTAATGTGTATATTTTAGGCCATTGGTTATTTGTTTTATTTTTGCAAAAATGTATACAGTATATCTATTTTTATGTTGATATTTTTATCTTTGGTATGAAAATTATGTAACAAAATGTATTAGTATTTTTTGGTTCTTTGTTGTTGCTATTTTTGTATTATGCGAATTTATTATTGGATCATGTTGTACTGCATTTTTAACCTTTTGTTCTGTGGTTGTGTGATGTTTTTTGCCTGGACCCCAGGAAGAATAGTCTCCACTGCGGTGTAGACTTATGGGGATCCTTAATAAACTAAATAATAAAAAATAAGTGAAGTGAAGTATATTTATATAGCGCTTTTCTCAAGTGACTCAAAGCGCTTTACATAGTGAAACCCAATATCTAAGTTACATTTAAACCAGTGTGGGTGGCACTGGGAGCAGGTGGGTAAAGTGTCTTGCCCAAGGACACAACAGCAGTGACTAGGATGGCGGGAGCGGGAATCGAACCTGCAACCCTCAAATTGCTGGCACGGCTACTCTACCAACCGAGCTATACCGCCCCCGGTATAAAAAACAATTTCGGGAGAACATCCACACTGTAACACAACAGAACAAACACCCAGAATCCCTTGCAGCACTAACTCTTCCGGGACGCTACAATTTACATCCCCTGCTAGCCCCCATACCCCCTCCCCCAAATCAACCCTGCCCCCCTCAACATCCTCATGTTCTCTAAGGGAAAGCATGTCCTAAATTCCAAGCTGCTGTTTTGAGGAATGTTAAAAAAATAATGCACTTTGTGACTTTAATAATAAATATGGCAGTGCCATGTTGGCATTTTTTTCCATAACTTGAGTCGATTTATTTTGGAAAACCTTGTTACATTGTTTAATGCATCCAGCGGGGCATCACAATAAAGTTAGGCATAATAATGTGTTAATTCCACGACTGTATACATCGGTATCGGTTGATATTGGAATCGGTAATTAAGTGTTGAACAATATCGGAATATCGGATATCGGCAAAAAAGCCATTATATCTAGTTGATACTTTTGTTGCTTGTGAAGTCACGTCCGTTTACAGACTAAACACTGCTTCAAACACTTGACGAGGAAACAAAAACTCAAACAACACTCAGAGCGGGATCAGCCAAATTGCATCTGGGTAATGTTGCAAATTCCAATGCCAACATCGCAAGTCAATACTCAAAACTTAAAGTAAAGCTCCACTTTAGCAAAATTTGCTAGTTTGATGCAAATTTGACTTTGCCATACACACGCCACTGATTAACATGAGCAATTTTACATGGCAATTTCACAACATCCAAATTTGGTAATGAAAACTACAACTGATGTGCTTGTTACAATCAAACAGCAGGTGTGTAAAGTATAAAGACGTTGTCAGGGTGCAACACTCAGCTGCTAGCATGGCAACTCGCCCTTTGCCGGTACACTACTGTCGTCTAACACAGTGTTTTTCAACCACTGTGCCGTGAGATACAGTCTGATGTGCCGTCGGAGAATATGTCATGTGACCTATTTTTGGGTAAAAATATTTTTTGGAAAACCGGTAATTAGAGTCTGCAAATAATTTGCCTTTGTTGAGTGTTGGTGCTGTTTAGAACTCCGCAGTGTAACCGTGTTACACTCTTCCATACCCGTAGGGGGCAGCCGGTAGCTAATTGCTTTGTACATGTCGGGAACAAGTCTTGTGAGACGACGAGGGTTTGTCACCATATCTAATGCTTAAACCAAAAATAAACTAAATGCAGAGGTGGGTAGAGTAGCCAGAAATTGTACTCAAGTAAGAGTACTGTTACTTTAGAGATGTATTACTCAAGTAAAAGTAAGGAGTAGTCACCCAAATATTTACTTGAGTAAAAGTAAAAAGTATGCCATGAAAAAACTACTCAAGTAGTGAGTAACTGATGAGTAACCTGTTTGTTTAATGATTACGGCAACAAATAATGCACAAAAACATAAAAATAGCAATGAGCAAATTCAGAGCCAGGAATATCTCTTAAGAAACTAAAACAATATTATATATTAAATAATAATACATTAAAATAAAAAAAAAAATAAGGCAAATTGAGCCACAGTAACTTAACAGCACCATAGGCTCAGTAGGCATTCATTGATTGATTGATTGATTGAAACTTTTATTAGTAGATTGCACAGTACAGTACATATTCCGTACAATTGACCACTAAATGGTAACACCCCAATAAGTTTTTCAACGTTAATCAATTACTTAATAAATGACCAAGTCGAGGTGATCTACCTCATATATACATATACATACACACATATCATATATATATATATATATATATATATATATATATATATATATATATTTATTTATTTTGCCGTTTTTGTTGACATGTTAAAGGTGTTTTAATGAATATACAAGCATGTTTAACATATAGATTCCTATCTTTCATGAAGACAAGAATATAAGTTGGTGTATTACCTGATTCTGATGACTTGCATTGATTGGAATCAGACAGTATAGTGCTGATAACGTCCCGGTTTTCAAATGGAGGAGAAAAAAAGTTCCTCCTTCCTGTCTAATACCACATGAAAGTTGTTGGTTTTTGGCATCTTATTTGTCCAGCGTCCATATTCGTTTTTATACACTTTACAAGAAATACAATGGCGGCAAACTCCGTAGCTTACTAGCTTTTTTGCGCTGGCTTCCGGAGACTCTTATTTTGTTAGCGCAGGCGCGATGGAGCGGTGCTTTTATTGTGAAGACAGGAACTGTGCGATCAGTCTTTAGGCTTTTGACGGGAAGTACGGTTGAAATAAAAAGTGTCTTTTTTCCTTTACACTTTCGATTGATTGGTTGATTGATTGAAACTTTTATTAGTAGATTGCACAGTACAGTACATATTCCGTACAGTTGACCACTAAATGGTAACACCCCAATAAGTTTTTCAACATGTCGGGTTCTACGTGTGACGGTCACGTGACCACCTGGCTCTGTTTGATTGGTCCAACGTCACCAGTGACTGCATGTGATTGGTGAAACGCAGGCATGCGTGGTTCCTACTTTGAATGCGTGTCTGACAAAATCAAAACAAACAAAGCGTTCATTAACAGATCGATTAAAAAAAAAAAAGTAGCGAGTAGCGACCTGATTGCAGATAAATGGAGCGGAGTAAAAGTAGCGTTTCTTCTCTATAAATATACTCAAGTAAAAGTAAAAGTATGTTGCATAAAAACTACTCTTAAAAGTACAATATATCCCAAAAGTTACTGAAGTAGATGTAACGGAGTAAATGTAGCGCGTTACTACCCACCTCTGACTAAATGTGAGTGCCCCTAAGAAAATGCATTGAAGCTTAGGAAAGGCTACGCAGAACGAAACTAAAACGTAACTGGCTACAAAATAAACAAAAAGAGAATGCTGGACGACAGCAAAGTCTTACTGCGGAGCAAAGACAGTGTCCACAATGTACATCAGAACATTACATGACAATCAACAATGTTCCCACAAAGAAGGATAGCAACAACTTAAATAATTTTGATTGCTAAAATAAAACGGATAAGGTGAAAAGCGCTTAAGGAAGACATGAAACTGCTACAGGAAAACCGCGACAATGACTTTTCACTTTCAACTGAGTTTCGTTTTTAATGATTTCTGCGGGTGGTGTGCCTCCACATTTTGGCAACGCAAAATGTGCCTTGGCTCAAAAAAGGTTGAAAAACACTTGTCTAACATACTGGAATTGCAACTGCATCCAAAGTCTCCAAAAATACAATACTTGCAAATGAGAAATATGATTAAAAAAAAAAAAACATTCCATAACTGAACGGCACAGATTTCATCAGCAATATATTAAAAACATGTTTTTATTCTCAAGCAATTAACATTTATTGACAAACACAAAAGTACTGAAAATTAGTACTGTTTAGTACCGTGTCGAGTTCCCAGGTAACGGGAATAAGTACCAAATCGGTTCAAATGTGAAAAGTACCCATTCCTAAATATCCCAGTTTAGTTTTTTCTTAGCCTACAGTATACTAAAACAAAATAATCAAGCATACAGCTCCCACCATAGAGCTCAGGCTTGCATTAAACATGTAGCAAAGTCCTGTTTTTTTTTTAATTGTTTAGAAAGCCTTACATTCACAATGTAAGGTTCAGGTCAGAGCCGGTACCATGTCCGTGAGTAAAGATGTTTTTCCTTGATCACGCTATGAATAGAAGCGGCCATTTAAGCTTCTATCGATTGTGGAACAAACAAAGGATGGATAAGACAGACTTTTCTCAATTTTGGTGCTCATGTACATAATTAAGGGATATATATATATATATATATATATATATATATATATATATATATATCAAATGAGGGTAAGAGGCCAAAAATGTTCATTGGGATGTTTCTAATCTGCATATTAGGGCACCCTTAAAGTCGAAGGTTTTTTGCAGTTTTATTATAAAAATATATTAATAATAATAATAATTCAAGTTTTGTCTTTTTTCATCAAAATGGTGCAAAAAACTGCATTTACTTTAGATAATGAGTCATATATTGGCATATGGGATCCATTATAAAAATTTGCTTCAACTATTAAATGAACCTAAAAGATGACTTATTTTATCTTTGTGAAAATATTGGACACCTTGTGTTGTCTAGCTTATGAGATGCGATGCAAGTGTAAGCCACTGTGACACTATTGTTCATTTTTAATGTATTTTTTTTTATTTAAATGTCGAATGATAATGTCAATGAGGGATTTTTAATCACTGCTATATTGAAATTGTTAGTAATATTGATACTTTTGTTGATAATCATTTTTGTTTCACTACTTCTAGATTGTTCTGTTTCCTCTCAATTGCTCTGTTTATTGCTAATCTGAATAATTGCGCGGCCGGGT
Source organism: Nerophis ophidion (assembly GCF_033978795.1). Classification (NCBI taxonomy): domain Eukaryota; kingdom Metazoa; phylum Chordata; class Actinopteri; order Syngnathiformes; family Syngnathidae; genus Nerophis; species Nerophis ophidion. The sequence continues at coordinate 10,325,934 of NC_084628.1, read as the reverse complement.
TTGGTTTTGGAATTGGATTGCGTTATTATGGTATTGCTGTGTATTGTTTTGTTGGATTGATTAATTTAAAAAAACCGCATCATCAAAAAAAAAAAAAAAAGATTAAAAACATCAAAATGGTGCTTTGTGATGGGACTGTTCAGGCTGCCAATAGAACATACCCATTGAAAAACACACAGGATAAAACGTTTATATTGGTTGTTTAGCCCTACACATTTACAGTACCAGTGCATGAAGTTAACAAAAGTCAGGTTTTCAATAGATCAGTGGTTCTCAACCTTTTTTCAGTGATGTACCCCCCTGTGAAAATGATTTAAATTCAAGTACCCCCTAATCAGAGCAAAGCGTTTTTGCTTGAAAAAAAGAGATAAAGAAGTAAAATACAGCACTATGTCATCAGTTTCTGATTTATTAAATTGTATAACACTGCAAAATATTGCTCATTTGTAGAGGTCTTTCTTGAACTATTTGAAAATAAAAAATATACAAATAACCAAAAACCTGTTGAAAAATAAGCAAGTGATTCAATTATAAATAAAGATTTCTACACATAGAAGTAATCATCAACTTAAAGTGCCCTCTTTGGGGATTGTAACTGAGATCCATCTGGATTCATGAACTTAATTCTTAACATTTCTTCACAAAAAAAGAAATCTTTAACATCAATATTTATGAAACATGTCCACAAAAAATCTAGCTGTCAACACTGAATATTACATTGTTGTATTTTTTTTCACAGTTTATGAACTTACATTCCAAAGACATGCACCTGGGGATAGGTTGATTGGCAACACTAAAATTGGCCCTAGTGTGTGAATGTGAGTGTGAATGTTGTCTGTCTATCTGTGTTGGCCCTGCGATGAGGTGGCGACTTGTCCAGGGTGTACCCCGCCTTCCGCCCGATTGTAGCTGAGATAGGCGCCAGCGCCCCCCGCGACCCCAAAAGGGAATAAGCGGTAGAAGTGAAGTGAAGTGAATTATATTTATATAGCGCTTTTCTCTAGAGACTCAAAGCGCTTTTACATAGCGAAACCCAATATCTAAGTTACATTTAAACCAGTGTGGGTGGCACTGGGAGCAGGTGGGTAAAGTGTCTTGCTCAAGGACACAACGGCAGTGACTAGGATGGGGGAGGCGGGGATCGAACCTGGAACCCTCAAGTTGCTGGCACGGCCATTCCACCAACCGAGCTATACCGCCCAATTAGACTAGAAGAAATCATATTTCTGTTGTGGTTTTTTTTAGGTTTTTATAATTTGACTTTTTTAAATAATGCAAACAACCGACAAATCTGTAGAAATGCAAGAAAATGAGCACTCTTCGCCAAAACAAACAAGTAGTATTTTGTCTGGTTTTTACGCAGTTTCATTTACTAGAAATCACCTTTTTTTGCTCTTTTAGGTGCTTCAAATAAAAATAAAAAAAGAACCACAAAGTTACATTCAAAGTATTTAAACATTATCTTTTGGTCGAAGACTATCTTACATGTTCACGTTGTACTTTCTCGTTTTTTGGGGGGGGTTTTGCACAGAAAGTGGATGGATGGATGAACTTACATTCATATTTTCTTGAAGTAGTATTCAATAAATATATTTATAAAGGATTTTTGAATTGTTGCCATTTTTAGAATATTTTAAAAAAATCTCAAGTACCCCTTGGCATACCTTCAAGTACCCCCATTTGAGAACCACTGCATTAGACACCCACAATGCACTGCATGTCCGTAGAATGAAATATTCCAGTGTATAAATTAACTTAAGGAGCTTTGAATGGTAATTTAAATTGGTCTTTTCACCTCTTATGCATATATTAAGAGGTTGAAATTGCTTATATAATTCAATCACCCCCATAGGGAAAGCGCTCATAAATCGACCAATGCAAATTGTACCGCACCTTCAATTCTACGCATGGAGATTTATAGTACAACCCACTCACTGATTCACCGGTAGTCTCACTACACTTAAATATTTCGGCTTGGGTGCACGCCATCCGTTTGGAATATCGCCGTGTGTTTTGTCTGCTGAGATTCTTGAGGACTGGATGAATTATGTTCTTATCTATGAGCAGCACGGTATGTCAGATCAAATTCTCTAACATTTTGTCCCGGGGCCAGTGAGGATAAAGATGAGTCTTTATCTGACTTAAATGTTAAACAATTCGCGAGGGGCACTTTTGTGAGAACAGGCAGACAATGGCGGGGATACTTTTGATGTTTCATGTTTATCTGATGAAGATAAAACATTCAGGTCAGGCCGGTTGAACCGCACCGCAAAGGAAAATTCCTCCAGTTGCTCCTGTGTAATTTAGTAAGTGAAATACTACCTAAAAAAATTACTTTAATTGGCCGCCAGTAAAAAAGGCCAATAAAAGGAGTCCCTAATAAAACTGTGCCAACATTATTACAGTGGTTCTCAACCTTTTTTCAGTGATGAACATTTTTTTTAATTCAAGTATCACCTAATCAGAGCAAAGCATTTTTAGTTGGAAAAAAAAGAGATAAAGAAGTAAAATACAGCACTAAGTCATCAGTTTCTGATTTATTAAATTGTATAACAGTGCAAAATATTGCTCATTTGTAGTGGTCTTTCTTGAACTATTTGGAAAAAAAGGTATAAAAATAACTAAAAAACTTGTTCAAAAATAAACAAGTGATTTAATTATAAATAAAGATTTCTACACATAGAAGTAATCATCAACTTAAAGTGCTCTCTTTGGGGATTGTAATAGAGATCCATCTGGATTCATGAACTTAATTCTAAACATTTTTTCACAAAAAAAGAAATCTTTAACATCAATATTTATGGAACATGTCCACAAAAAATCTATCTGTCAACACTGAATATTGCATTTTTGCATTTCTTTTCACAGTTTATGAACTTACATTCATATTTTCTTGAAGTATTATTCAATAAATATATTTATAAAGGATTTTTGAATTGTTGCTATTTTTAGAGTATTTTCAAAACATCTCACGTACCCCTTGGCATACCTTCAAGTACCCCCAGGTGTACGCGTACCCCCATTTGAGAACCACTGCACTATTACACTACCTACATCTTGATTGCTGCGATATGAAGACAAATTGTCGTGGCAAACAGAGCGCAAGTCCCCCAATACATTATTCTATCTAAATTATACCTTCTTTTGAGCATGGAAAAAAAAAAAAAAAGACACTGCTAATAACTGCAGAGCCATTAAGATGTGGGAAGCGAGCACATTCAGTCCTACTTCACATCTGGGAGGATTTTTTTTCCTTTTTTTCCATGTTTCACGTAAGCATCCAGCGAGCGTAAGCTTTTTTTTTTTTTTTTTTAACCCCAGGGGAAATACATCCCCATACATTTGCAGCTTATTAACACAGATGAAGGCGAGAGATAGAGGAACAAGGCGACGCCATTGAGTTTCGCCATGTATGATGTATTCTTTTATTGAAAAATTTTCTCCGCTATCAAGTGACCGCGGGCTCATGTGCGGAGCGATGACTCGCATTGGAACCTCATCTGAGAGGTGAAGCTTGTCATGGAAGTGCAAAGTTATAATCCCTTTTCATTCAGATTCATGAGCTGACTGCAGAGTCAGTAGCCTCCGAGAAGCTTCTTTCCAAGAGGAATATTTCAACCGACTAAAATCTATTGTTAAAGGGATCTATTTTAAACATTCCGATCCCCTATTTCAATGCCTGTGTCATTTTGTGCAAAAATAATGCTGCCTGAAGCGGTTGCGTGACTGCAGAAGTCCACATGGATGCAACTAGCTTGCGGAGACTGACACCATGTATACTTTAAGCCGGATAACTCATTAAACAAATAATTATTTAGCCTTAGCCCCGTTTCGGCCACACTAAATCATCGTTTAAAGTTCCCCTCCTTGGATAATTTTTGTACACGGGTAAGTGCGCCGTGTATTTCTTGAATCTCCGGCTCTTTGATTGATTGATTGATTGATTGATACTTTTATTAGTAGATTATAAATGGGTTAAATGGGTTGTACTCGTATAGCGCTTTTCTACCTTCAAGGTACTCAAAGCGCTTTGACACTACTTCCACATTTACCCATTCACACACACATTCACACACTGATGGAGGGAGCTGCCATGCAAGGCGCCAACCAGCACCCATCAGGAGCAAGGGTGAAGTGTCTTGCTCAGGACACAACGGACGTGACGAGGTTGGTACTAGGTGGGATTTGAACCAGGGACCCTCGGGTTGCGCACAGCCACTCTTCCACTGCGCCACGCCGTCCCTTACACAGTTCAGTACATATTCCGTACAATTGACCACTAATGGTAACACCCGAATGAGTTTTTCAAGTTGTTTAAGTCGGGGTCCACGTTATTCAATTCATGGTACTTAGCTTTGTATGGACTCATTGATCGTTTACAAACCGAGTTCGAAGAGTAGAAACGAATTTAGTACTTTTATACGTACCGACCGAAGTTTGTCGATACTATCAGCAGGGATGTACAGTCATGGTCAAAAGTTTACAAACACTTGTAAAGAACATAATGTCATGGCTGTCTTGAGTTTAAAATAATTTCTACAACTCTTTTTTTTATGTGATAGAGTGATTGGAGCACATACTTGTTGTCTGACATCACGTGGACACAGATAAGACTTTCCGGAGAAAAATTCTGTGGTCAAACGAAACAAAAAATTTGCTATTTGGCTACAATACCCAGCAATGTTTAGAGGAGAAAATGTGAGGCCTTTAATCCCAGGAACACCATGCCCACTGTCAAGCATGGTGGTGGTAGTATCATGCTCTGGGCCTATTTTGCTGCCGATGGAACTGGTGCTTTACAGAGAGTAAATGGGACAATGAAAGAGGAGGATTACCTCCAAATTCTTCAGGACAATTTAAAATCATCAGCCTGGAGGTTGGGTCTTGGGCGCAGTTGGGTGTTCCAACAGGACAATGACCCCAAACATGCGTCAAAAGTGATAAAGGAATGGCTAAGTCAGGCTAGAATGAAGGTCTTAGAATGGCCTTCCCAAAGTCCTGACTTAAACGTGTGGACAATGCTGAAGAAACAAGTCCATGTCAGAAAACCAACAAAATTCGCTGAACTGCACCAATTTTGTCAAGAGGAGTGGTCAAAAATTCAACCTGAAGCTTGTGGATGGCTACCAAAAACCGCCTTATTGCAGTGAAACTTGCCAAGGGACATGTAAGCAAAAATTAACAATGCTGTATGTATACTTTTGACCCAGCAGATTTACTCACATTCTCAGTAGACCCATAATAAATGTATGTGTAGACTGCAGTAAGACATGTGTAAACTGCAGTATGTGTGACACCAGTAAACAACACCAAAACTTTAAATGTTCCATTGAGAACATAGAACATATCACACGGCACTCAAAAATTTGTCAGAATATTTTAGTACAACTTTTGTGAGCTATTAAGCCGCACCGCTTGATGGATTTTCGGATCGTTCCGGCTACCATAGTCAGACGTACTATGCTTTGACATTCGAGTACTATTACAGTGCTTGTATAAGGATCCCAACATGGCACCTATTAGGGGACATATTATCTGGCGTCTTGTTTTGCGATATCATGCAAAAACAACTTTTCTTACCTTCTGGTACCTGCTGATCTGTATTTGGGATCTGCATAAGTCCTGAAAATGTACGCGAGTCCGTGGGGACGCCATAGTTAATAAGCTTTGTCTATTTCACTATCTTCTTGGTATGGGACATTTATCCTCCGCTGTTGCCATTTATAATAAAGTAGCCTAAAGTTCTTTCTTACATCTGTCAGTATGAGAGCGCTAAACACTCTTGGTGTAGTCCATCCATCCATTTTCTACCACTTGTCCCGTTCAGGGTTGCGGGGGGTGCTGGAGCCTATCTCAGCTGCATTCGGGCGGAACCTCGGTGTAGTGAGTTTACATAATTCAACCACAGAACTTTAGTTATCGGAGGTGTTCCAGTCGCTGCGATGAGGTGGCGACTTGTCCAGGGTGTACAACGCCTTCCGCCCTATGTGCAGCTGAGATAGGCTCCAGCACTCCCCCTCGACCCCAAAAGGGACAAGCAGTAAAAAATGGATGGACGGGTTCCAGTCGGACGGTTTTTCACGGGACACATTGCATTAGTGAGCCACTGATGAGAAGATGCTGCTTCGTTGTTGATTGAAGTAAAGTCTGAATGTCATTAAAACTGTTAGCTTCGTCCTTTGACACTTCTTTGACACTCGTCCTTGCACGCTACACCGCTGCAACAAAGATGACGGGGAGAAGAGGTTGCCGAAGGTGAGCCACGTAAATAAGACCTACCAACAAAACGGTGACCCTGAGGCAGATGTCAGAAAGCAACTTGAAGATGGTCTGTAAAACAATCTATGCAACATTTTGCCCAAATAACCACCATTACATGTTATGTAGACCACAAGGAAATGTTTCAACTTTAGAAAAAAAACATAATATGATCCAATTAATGGGCCTTATGTTGCAGTGTGCCTTTTGTATAAAAATAGACCTGAATAGACCCGCTCATCCGCAGTGCACATTATAATCCGGTGCGGCATATGGTCCGGAAAATATGGTAAGTACCATGATTAGTGCTTATATCGTATCGGATTAATACTGCTATCTGCCAACACTCAAAGTTCAAATTTCGGTATTGTATCGGAAATGAATAATCCATATTGGGATACCCCTAGTTGATATTGTGAAACTCTCAAAAGCACTCAACATAAATACATTGAAAAATGTCCAGTTAATACATGTCATCGGTATCAGATCTTATCAGAATTGGCAGCATCAACATCTCTAAGAGTAAATCCGATTTATGGAGTTTCGTGTGGCGTATGTATCAGAAAAATAAAGCCAAATTTGCAATTTTCAAAGTGTCATTTTGTGCAGCAAGAGTTCAAGAGCAAGCGTCCCCAAACACATTTAGTTAGGGCTGGGCAATATATCGATATTCTCCATATATCGCGGGTTTGTCTCTGTGCGATATAGAAAATTACAAACCCCGTTTGCATATGAGGTGGGAAATTGTGTTAGATTTAAATATAAATGGAATACAATGATTTGCAAATCATTTTCAACACATATTCAGTTGACTCTGCTAAAAAGACAACATATTTGATGTTAAAACTGATAAACATTTTTTGGGGGGCAAATAATCATTAACTTTAGAATTTGATGCCAGCAACACGTGACAAAGAAGGTGGGAAAGGTGGCCATAAATACTGATAAAGTTGAGGAATGCTCATCAAACACTTATTTGGAACATCCCACAGGTGTGCAGGCTAATTGGGAACAGGTGGGTGCCATGATTGGGTATAAAAACAGCTTCCATGAAATGCTAAGTCATTCACAAACAAGGATGGGGCGAGGGTCACCAATTTGTAAGCAAATTGTCGAACAGTTTTAGAACAACATTTCTCAACGAGCTATTGCAAGAAATTTAGGGATTTTACCATCTACGGTCCGTAATATCATCAAAAGGTTCAGAGAATCTGGAGAAATCGCTGCACGTAAGCGAGGATATTACGGACCTTTGATCCCTCAGGCGGTACTGCATCAAAAACCGACATCAGTGTGTGAAGGATATCACCACATGGGCACAGGAACACTTCATAAAACCACTGTCAGTAACTACAGTTGGTCGTTACATCTGTAAGTGCAACTTAAAACTCTACTATGCAAAGCGAAAGCCATTTATCAACAACAGAAAGGAATGCCACCGGCTTCACTGGGCCCGAGCTCATCTAAGATGGACTGATGCAAAGTGGAAAAGTGTTCTGTGGTCTGACGTGTCCACATTTCAAATATATTTGTAAACTGTGGACGTGGTGTCCTCCGGAACAAAGAGGAAAATAACCATCCGGATTGTTATAGGTGCAAAGTTCAAAAGCCAGCATCTGTGATGGTATGGGGGTGTATTAGTGCCCAAGGCATAGGTAACTTACACATCTGTGAAGGCAACGTTAATGCTGAATGGTCCATACAGGTTTTGGAGTAACATATATTGTCATCCAAGCAACGTTATCATGAATGCCCCTGCTTATTTCAGCAAAACAATGCCAAGCCACGTGTTACAACAGCGTGGCTTCGTAGTCAAAGAGTGCAGGTACTTTCCTGGCCCGCCTACAGTCCAGACATGTCTCCCATTGAAAATGTGTGGCGCATTATGAAGGGTAAAATACGACAACAAAACCCCCGACTGCTGAACAACTTAAGCTGTACATCAAGCAAGAACTGTAAAGAATTCCACTTTCAAAGCTTCAACAAATAGTTTCCTTAGTTCCCAAACGTTTATTGAGTGTTGTTCAAAGAAAAGGTGATGTAACACAGTGGTGAACATGCCCTTTCCCAACTACTTTGGCACGTGTTGCAGCCATGAAATTCTAAGTTAATTATTATTTGCAAAAAAAAAATAAAGTTTATGAGTTTGAACATCAAATATCTTGTCTTTGTAGTGCATTCAACTGAATATGGGTTGAAAAGGATTTGCAAATATTGGTATTCCGTTTATATTTACATCTAACACAATTTCCCAACTCATATGGAAACGGGGTTTGTACAAAATCGTGATATTCGGGTATACGTTCATACGCAGTTGCTTTTAGCTGCGGGCATTACACAGGCGTTTCTTGCTCTTTCTTGTCTCTCCTTCGCACAGAGACATAAAACAAGCGCACCTTCTTACATACGTCACATGCAATAGCATACGCTCTCGCCGGGCAGAGAGGCAGCCAAAAAGGTAACGTTGGCTGTGGTGCTATTGGTGCGATGCGAGTGGTAATAAGAGAGAAAGAAGGTGCGAATCTGGTAACAAATAAAGGAAGAATCACTTCCCAAGAAAAACAGCACAAGGTCAATTGTCTGGCGGTGGTTTGGCTTCAAGCGGGAAGATGTCGAACAAGAATGCGGCAAAAGCGTTGCTACAAAAAGCAGCACCACTACTAATTTGTAGCATTATTTGAAAAGTCACCCACTAGAGAATGAAGAGTGTTTGAAACTCAGCATTGTCAACATCTCCATTCGGTGCCACAGCCAATAAATGCCGAAGCAACCATTTCCACATCAACAGTGTATGAAAAAAATAGTCAACAACAGAATGAGATAACGTCCGCAGGAACCTACCACATAGGGAATGACATCCACTATTGGATTTCCTGAAATATCTTGTGTGACATCATGCACAAAATGCAAAGACATGCACCTGGGGATAGGTTGATTGGCAACACTAAATTGGCCCTAGTGTGTGAATGTGAGTGTGAATGTTGTCTGTCTGTCTGTGTTGGCCCTGCGATGAGGTGGCGACTTGTCCAGGGTGTACCCCGCCTTCCGCCCGATTGTAGCTGAGATACATACCAGCGCCCCGCGCGACCCCAAAAGGAATAACCGGTAAAAAAATGGATGAATGGATGGCTAGTTTTAAACTATTGTAGTGGCGTTCTGTACAAAAAGTGCACTTCAATTTCAGTGTTTTGATATGTCATCTTAGTGACATCATGCACAAAAATGCGTTCATAGCTTGTTTTAAAATGTCTCTGACAATCTTGCACACTTTGTTTTGAAAATGACATGAATATTTGTGCCACTGCTTAATAAATGTTTGATAAATAGAGTTTTGGTAAATAGACTTAGTTGTGATTTCCCTCTCGGCATGGAAATTTAAAATAAGAATATATTTATGCAGTATGAACAAAAATGTTTTAATGTAGACACATAGAATCATCATACTGTTGTGATTATATGTATCCAGTGTTCATTCAAGGCTAAGGCAAAATATGGAGATACTGTATATATCGTGGATCGTGACTATGCCTAAAAATATCGAGATATTAATAAAAGGCCATATCGCCCAGCCATACACATAGTCCACTTAAATCCTTTGTTTGTCCATCATTCTCTAAAGCAGGGGTGCCCATTACGTCGATCGCGATCGACTGGTCGATCTCGGAGGGTGTGTCAGTCGATCTCAAGCCAGGCATTAAAAAATAGACATAAAAATGAGCAATCATCAATGATACCAAGACTTCACTTTCGTCAGTTGTTTGACATTCTCGGCACCCGAGGATCTTGTGCGATGACGCTGGCTGCTGCGAGCTCATATTTAAGAAAAAAATCAATAACAGGGCGGACGCAGAGAAACACATTTTATTTCTAGAGACTCCGTACCTACTGTCAAAACTCTAAAGACCGACTGCACAGTTCCTGTCTTCACCATAAAAGACCTGTTTCATCCTGCCTGTGCTAACAAAATAAGAGTCTCAGAAAGCTAGCGTGCACAAGCTAGCAAGCTACGGAGTTTGATGCCAATGTATTTCTCCCCCGCCCTCAGCGACCGCTTTCTCACTTGCTTGCCCACCCGCACACTCACTGACGTCACTCACCTGCTGCCAGACATTAAAGGGCCACACACATATGCTACTCTCATAACAAAGTGTTTAAAAACGAGTATGCAAGTTGGACAAATGAGATGCCAAATCCAACCATTTTCATGTGGTATTGGACAGAAAGGAGGACTTTTTTTTTTCTTCCATTTGAAAATGCGGACGTTATCAGCACCACTGTCTAATTCCAATCAATGCAAGTCATCAGAATCAAATACACCAACTTATATTCTTGTCTTCATGAAAGAAATGAATCTATGTGTGTTAAACATGCTTGTATTATCATTAAACACCATTAACTTGTTAACAAAAATGTCTCTTTCATAAATAAATAAATATAAATTATAAATATGAATGAGGTAGATCTCCTCGACTTGGTCAATTGAAAAGTAGCTCGCCTGCAGAAAAAGTGTGAGCGCCCCTGCTCTAAAGCTACATGAGGCCTGCAACACTTTGAAGCTAAGATGCAACCCCTTAATCACGGCAAGTGTCCGACACCACTGGCGGATAAGAAAAATCTCCCCCCACTCTTCATGTGTATCTTCCCACCCCATCGCTCACACTTTTGCCGACGTAGTTTAAGAGGGTGATGTGTGGTTGCAGAAGGTGTTAACTTTGTAAACCAGTCAAGTTCCACTCCGCAACATGTCTGAGCCTTAAAGGGCAACTGCACTTTTTTTTTGGAATATTGCCTATCATTAAGGTTGCAAAGGGGTGGACTGTACCCCGATACCGCTCCAGAGGGTTGGTGGGTTGTTATTGCAGTGAACAGGCTCTCCAGTTGTGTGGAATACAGTTAACCAGTTTAGAGTGAACAAATGCAACGCGATGAAGTTTGTGAACGCTTTATTTTTTGCCTTTCTTATCGCTGTTTTTTCACTTCCATTTCAGTCATTTTTGTTTAGAAGTCTGAATGAAGTCGCATTCTCCATTGCATTAGTTTCCTTGTTGAATAAATCTCTTGTTTTTTTCTCCCATGGATACACTTCAAAATGTTCTGTTCTTTTATATTTGAAGCAAATCCAGTATCCTCGTAATAAAGAGTTTTGATTGAATGGTATCTGCTTCAGGGGTCTCCAGCTGCACACACCCACTCGAGAGATCTGGTTTTCAATCGAATAATCCAGGTGTTTTAGTGTGGGGGGGGAGCGTTTCCACAGAGTATTTCCAGATTGGCCAGCCCGAAATGCGGGTGTCAGGGACAGACGCGGAATGAGATTTTTACAACAAAGTACTATCAATCAATCAATCAATGTTTACTTATATAGCCCTAAATCACTAGTGTCTCAAAGGGCTGCACAAACCACTACGACATCCTCGGTAGGCCCACATAAGGGCAAGGAAAACTCACACCCAGTGGGACGTCGGTGACAATGATGACTATGAGAACCTTGGAGAGGAGGAAAGCAATGGATGTCGAGCGGGTCCAACATGATACTGTGAAAGTTCAATCCATAATGGATCCAACACAGTCGCGAGAGTCCAGTCCAAAGCGGATCCAACACAGCAGCGAGAGTCCCGTTCACAGCGGAGCCAGCAGGAAACCATCCCAAGCGGAGGCGGATCAGCAGCGCAGAGATGTCCCCAGCCGATACACAGGCAATCAGTACATGGCCACCGGATCGGACCGGACCCCCTCCACAAGGGAGAGTGGGACATAGAAGAAAAAGAAAAGAAACGGCAGATCAACTGGTCTAAAAAGGGAGTCTATTTAAAGGCTAGAGTATACAACTGAGTTTTAAGGTGAGACTTAAATGCTTCTACTGAGGTGGCATCTCGAACTGTTACCGGGAGGGCATTCCAGAGTACTGGAGCCCGAACGGAAAACGCTCTATAGCCCTGATACATCAGTGATACACCCTGATACATCAATCTGATACATCACTAAAGCTTAGTGATGTATCAGATTGTAGGTGGGGTGTTTTTTTTTAGCCTTCACGTTCACATTTTGCTGTGTTTGTTGCATTGTTTTTGAGTGTTGCTTCATTGTAAAATGTCAATCGAGAGAGGGTGTGACATTGATATGTTGTCAATATTCAGTGTTTCATTGTTCATAGTTAATACTGTAAATCCCACATTCTTTATTTTCATGTACATTCTGGGTGTCTCAATCAGTAAAAGTAATGGTAAATTCAATTCTGTTTAAGGCGGTCTGTCATAAAGTTTTTAGCTTTCAATCAGACATTATTGGGAGGTTTTGTATGGGTGTTCCTAAAAATCAGCAATACCGGCCCCCAGACATATTTTTCTCTCTAAATGTGGCACCCCCGAGGCAAAGTAATTGCCCAGGCCTGCTCTTGATAATGTCGTAGCAGTGTAAGTGTCTCTGTGAGCAAAGCAATATGTTACTATGGTAGAAAAAACAGTTCCTCTGTGTTTTGATTGATTGATTGAGACTTATTAGTAGATTGCACAGTACAGTACATATTCCGTACAATTGACCACTAAATGGTAACACCCGAATAAGTTTTTTAACTTGTTTAAGTCGGGGTCTACGTTAATCAATTTACGTTCACTCCTATAAAAACAATGTTGCCAAGGCTTGGTTATTACGCAGGATATGGAATGTAAATTAGATTCTGTTAGTGGTGTTTGGATGCATTTTAGAGTATCTTAGAGGTACAATGGACTTCTTCCATTTGTAACATTGCTAGCCATCTAGAACAAGACCATTGTAACTAGAGATGTCCGATAATATTGGGCTGCTGATAATGCTTTAAAATGTAATATCGGAAATTATCGGTATCGTTTTCAAAAAGTAAAATTGAAGGCTTTTTAAAACGCCGCTGTACGGCGTGGAACAGAGCGCCAAAACCTTAGAGGCACTGCCTTTACGTGCCGGCCCAATCACATAATATCTTCGGCTTTTCACACACACAAGTGAATGCAAGTCATACTTGGTCAACAGCCATACATGTCACACTGAGGGTGGCCGTATAAATAACTTTAACACTGTTACAAATATGCACACCAAACAAGAATGACAAACACATTTCGGGAGAACATCCGCACCGTAACACAACATAAACACAACAGAACAAATACCCAGAACCCCTTGCAGCACTAACTCTTCCGGGACGCTACAATATACACCCCACGCTACCCCCACCAAAAACACCACCCACCTCAACCTCCTCATGCTCTCTCAGGGAGAGCATGTCCCAAATTCCAAGCTGCTGTTTTGAAGTATGTTATAAAAAAATTGTGCACTTTGTGACGTCAATCATAAATATAGCAGTGCCATGTTGGCATTTTTCCATAACTTGAGTTGATTTATTTTGGGAAACTTTGGTACATTGTTTAATGCATCCAGCGGGGCATCACAAAAAAATTAGACGCAATAATGTGTTAATTCCATGACTGTATATATCGGTATTAGTTATCGGAATTGGTAATTAAGAGATGGATGATATCGGAATATCGGCAAAAAAGCCATTATTGGACATCTGAAATCAAAATTCAGCCCGAGATGCCGTTATTTAGACAACACATTTAGACAATTGGGCTACGTTCACACTGCATGGTCTGATGTCCAATTGAGATGGTTTTTTTTGTTGTTGAGTTCAATCTTTTTATGTGTCACATTACAAAAACAAATGTGATTTCTACTGTGAATGCAACCTGACCTGTATGCAGACATGACATGACGTCGCAAACACTGAAGTGTTTACCGAAGTAAACATGTATTCCACTCTAGTTGGTCTGATTACTGGTGCATTTGACTACTGGTGTAGATATCGGTATCGGTTCATATCGGAATCGGTAATTAGGAGTTGGACAATATCGGAATATCGGATATACAATAGGCAAAATTACAACAACAAAAACAACATACATTTGTAGATGAGTGACACACCTGCAACTTTGCAGGTACTTTCCCTTAAAGCAGGCCTGGGCAATTATTTTGAGTCGGGGGCCAAATTTTGAGAATAAAATGTGTCTGGGGGCCGGTATTGAATGCTAATAACGTCAAGACTGATCGCCTTAAAAGCAGTATGGAATTTCACATTTTTTTTACTGAATGAGACACCCAGAATGTACATGAAAACAAAGAATGTGGGATTTACAATGTTAACTATGAACGATAAAAAACTAAATATTGACAACATATGAAAGTTGCACTCCCTCTCCATCCACATATACAAACACAGCAAAATATGATCGCAAAGGGTAAAAAACAAAAACAAAACAGCTACTATCTGATACATCACTAAGCTTTTGATCAGGGGTCGGGAACCTTTTTGACTGAGAAAGCCATGAAAGCCAAAGATTTTAAAATGTATTTCCGTGAGAGCCATATCATATTTTTTAACACTGAATACAACTAAATCAGGGGTGTCCAAACTTTATCCACTGAGGGCCGCACAGTGTAAAATCAAAGCAAGTGGGGGCCATTTCAATATTTTTTACTTTAAAAAACAATACAATATATGTATAAAAAATATATACATTTCGGCCTCCACTCAGGCTTGATCTCAGGGACCCCAAACGGTTTTGGTCAGAAAAATATAAAAAATGTGTCATTATTCAGTATTATTTTTGTATTATTATTCCAGTTTTAAATCTCTAGATCAACATTAGGTCTATCTGTCAATATAATGATTTTAAAGATTTAAGTTGTATGCTCTTTTTGTCACAAAAAAAACCGGTTTTTATTATGGAAAAAACACAAAATATGCAATATTTTCACCCAATAATTTTTTTAAGTGGAATATTTGAGATTATATAATAATTGGAGAATTAAAAAAGTCAATACATGATAACACCATTGATTTTAATTAATTATAAGTTTTTGAGCAATGACATTAAAAAAAAAAAATCACACTAAAATTATTGGGGACCCAAAAGGGTCCTACTCATTAAAGTGTTAGAAAATAAATAATACTTTTTTTTACCGTTTACTTTTAACAAAATATTCTCGAGATCAACTTCAGATCCATGCGTCAATTATGAGTTTTATTGTTGTTTATGTTTTTGCTCAGTTTTTTATATAGCAAACCCAAAATATGTTACATTTTCCCCCAAAAAATATCTCAAAATAGAATATTTACCGGGACGTAATTGGAGCCTTGAATAGGTCAATAATTCATAATGACATTTTGATTCATTATTTTATTTTAAAGAAAGAAACAGCCTGCATGGCAGCTTTGTGTTACTAGAGTAAACATTGCAACATTGTATTGTTACATTTCACCCGTTTGCTCCTTTATATCACTTTTTACGTTTTAAAAAATTTTCAATCGTATTTTTCAAATGTGACGTGGGGCCGTTAAAAAATTACCTGTGAGCCGCAAATGGCCCCGGGGCCGCACTTTGGACACCCCTGAACTAAATGCATGCATTTTTAATTAATAACATTTTTAGAGTACAATAAGTCTCTTATTATTTTTAATAACATTTTTATTCTGACGCTAACCAATAATACATAAAATACTTCTTATAAATAATGCAACTTCTTCAACAGGTGCGGTAAAAAATGGATGGATGGATTCAAATGCATGAGAATGTTTTATATTTTGAACGTTATTTTTAACACTGATTACCAGCAAAATTATTCATTACTTATTGTGTTAGCAATGGTTTAAAAACATCTGAATTGCTATCACTGCCCTCGACTTTTTTATTTTTTCTAGGCCTTCACTCTAAATTTCCTCATCCACGAATCTTTCATCATCGCTCAAATTAATGGGGAAATTGTCGCTTTCTCGGTCCGAATAGCTCAGGCTGCTGCTGGCTACGATTGTAAACAATGTGAGGATGTGAGGAGCCCTACAACCAGTGACATCACGCGCACATCGTCTGCTACTTCTGGTAAAGGCAAGCCTTTTTTATTAGCGACCTAAAGTTGCGAACTTTATCGTCGATTTCTACTAAATCCTTTCAGCAAAAATATGGCAATATCGCGAAATGATCAAGTATGACGTATGATGTGATCCTGATGGCTTCATCTGACCGGGATCTTCAGCTCTTACTGGATCGGTTCGCAGCCGAGTGTGAAGTGACCGGAATGAGAATCAGCACCTCCAAGTCCGAGTCCATGGTTCTCGCCCGGAAAAGGGTGGAATGCCATCTCCGGGTTGGTGAGGAGACCCTGCCCCAAGTGGAGGAGTTCAAGTACCTAGGAGTCTTGTTCACGAGTGGGGGAAGAGTGGATCGTGAGATCGACAGGCGGATCGGTGCGGCGTCTTCAGTAATGCGGACGTTGTACCGATCTGTTGTGGTGAAGAAGGAGCTGAGCCGGAAGGGAAAGCTCTCAATTTACCGGTCGATCTACGTTCCCATCCTCACCGTTGGTCATGAGCTTTGGGTCATGACCGAAAGGATAAGATCACGGGTACGAGCGGCCGAAATGAGTTTCCTCCGCCGTGTGGCGGGGCTCTCCCTTAGAGATAGGGTGAGAAGCTCTGCCATCCGGGAGGAACTCAAAGTAAAGCCGCTGCTCCTCCACATCGAGAGGAGCCAGATGAGGTGGTTCGGGCATCTGGTCAGGATGCCACCCGAACGCCTCCCTAGGGAGGTGTTTAGGGCACGTCCAACCGGTAGGAGGCCACGAGGAAGACCCAGGACACGTTGGGAAGACTATGTCTCCCGGCTGGCGTGGGAACGCCTCGGGATCCCCCGGGAAGAGCTAGACGAAGTGGCTGGGGAGAGGGAAGTCTGGGCTTCCCTGCTTAGGTTGTTGCCCCCGTGACCCGACCTCGGATAAGCGGAAGAAGATGGATGGATGGATGGATCAAGTATGACACATAGAATGGACCTGCTATCCCCGTTTAAATAAGAAAATCTCATTTCAGTAGGCCTTTAAAGATAAAAAAAAAAAATGTAAATATTAGGTAATGTCTAGCGGGCCAGATTCAAAAGCTTAACGGGCCACATGTGACTCCCGGGCCTTAATTTGCCCAGGTCTGATTTAAAGGGTGCAAGGACAGTAAAGTAGGGAATGAATAAAGGACAGAAGCAGAGTGATTGACAGAGTTGGACATGTCATTAGGGAAATTGTTGCTCCACTGTGAGAGGGACGTCTCAGTGCAGCAGTGTCACTCCGGAGAAGGTCACCCATGAGAAGGGCACAACTTGATACACTCGGCTCACTATCGGACACAATGGGAAAACGGGCAGGGGAGGGTTGGCATGAACTTTGTATATGCGAGTCTGCGAGTGTGTATATCAGTGTTGGTGCAGCCTGGAGCCAAACAAGCCGGGGACGTTTTTAGACATTTGACCCAGCCGACCTGGAAGTGTCATAAGTGAGCAGAGATAGGGAGGAGGCGGTGTTATTTTATGCCACCATAATCGGGACACTAGCAGTGACAATAACTCTTTGCTTTTACTGTGAGTAGCAGAGACACGAGATAAGCTTTGACGTTTGATTCAATCTTAAGATTCAAGTTCTTTACTCCCTCCGAGCAGGATTTTTTATTTTTTTTTATCCTCCGCATTTGATGATCCAAGACAAAATTGTGATGTATGACTCGTAAAGCCTACGGATGAGCAACCGCTAATAGTCACATTTGTATTCTCAGCCAGTGCTGAGTTTGCATTGCCCTACTGCCATGATATGCTTTGTGGCAGAAAATATGAATGCACAATTGTTCTACAAATATACAATTTAGATAAATGATGTGTTTGTTAGATTAATGCGGCATGCACGATCAGCAAAATAAAAGTCCAGTTTTACACAACATAATGTTGGAGAAATTGTGGCACATACAGCAAATACAACAATTAATATAACTCTAATATACATATATATTTTAGTCAGTGTTATGGAGACAAAACAATATAAATGAAACTCGGATATAATTTAGAGTAGTCAGTGTACAGCAGTATACACTATATTACCAAAAGTATTTGGCCACCCATCCAAATGATGAGAATCAGGTGTCCTAATCACTTGGCCCAGCCACAGGTGTATAAAATCAAGCACATTGAGACATTTGTGAAAGAATGGGCCGCTCTCAGGAGCTCAGTCACAGGATGCCACCTGTGTGACAAATTCAGTCGTGAAATTTCCTCGCTCCTAAATATTCCAAAGTTAACTGCCGCCTTATTATAAAAAATGGGAGCATTTGGGAACAACAGCAACCCAGCCACCAAGTGGTAGTAGGCCACATAAACTGACAGGGGTCAGCAGATGCTGAAGCGCATAGTGCAAAGAGGTTGAAATTTAGTGGAGGAGGAATTATGATGTGGGGTTGTTTTTCAGGAATTGGGCTTGGCCCCTTAGTTCCACTGAAAAGAACTTTGAATGCTCCAGGACACCAAAACTTTTTGAACATTTCCATGCTCCCAACCTTGTGGGAACAATTTGGAGCAGGCCCCTTCGTCCTCCAACATGACTGTGCACCAGCGCACAAAGCAAGGTCCATAAAGACATGGATGACAGAGTCTGGTGTGGATGAACTTGACTGGCCTGCACAGAGTCCTGACCTGAACCCGATAGAACAGTGGTCCCCAACCTTTGCAACCTTTTTGTATCCGCGGACCGGTCAACGCCTAATAATTTGTCCCGCGGCCCGGGTGGGGGGGGGGGGTCCTTTTTTTTTTTTTTGTCATATAAAAGGGACGTTTTTGTCATGAAAAGGGGAGGTTTTTGTGGTTGGTGCACTAATTGTAAGTTCAGATTGGGTTTTTTATGTTCATTTAATAAAAACAATTTTTTTATTTTTATAAAAATGAATAAAAAATGCATCTGCGGCTCGGTACCAATCGGGCCACGGCCCTGTGGTTGGGGACCACTGCGATAGAACACCTTTGGGATGAATTAGAACGGAGACTGAGAGCCAGGCCTTCTTGACCAACATCAGTGTGTGACCTCACCAATACGTTTTTGGAAGAATGGTCGAAAATTCCTATAAACACACTCCGCAACCTTGTGGACAGCCTTACCAGAATTGTTGAATCTGTAATAGCTGCATATTGAACCCTATGGGTTAGGAATGGGATGGCACTTCAAGTTCATATGTGAGTCAAGGCAGGTGGTCAAATACTTTTGGTAATATAGTGTAGATTGACTATACACTGAAAATGATTGAAGTTAGTACTAAGATAGTTGTGTCTTGCTTACAGTCAAGCAGGGTGGCAGCATGTCATTGGGGATGCATGAGTGCTGCCTTCATTAGGGAGATGTGGTTCATTACCAGAAAACAAGAATTTCAACTATGGCTGGGCGATATATAGAATATACTCCATATATTGCGGGTTTGTCTCTGTGCGATATAGAAAATGACTATAGCGTGATACGTTCTCACGCAGTTGTTTTTAGCTGAGGGCATTACACTACAGGCTCTTCTCACTCTTTGTTGTCTCTCCTGACAGAGAGATAAAACCAGCGCACCTTCTAACGTACGTCACATATTGTCACGCGTGCAACGTCATTGGCTCTCGCGGAGCAGAGAGGTAGCAATATGGGTAACGTTAGCTGTGGTGCTAACGGTGCGGTGCGAGTGGTAATAAGAGATAGAAATGTGCCAATCTGGTAACAAATGAAGGAATAACTTATTCCCAGGAAAAACAGCAGGGGGTCCATCGTCTGGTGGTGGTTTGACTTCAAGCAGAAATATGTCAAACAGATATCTGTAATATGTAAAGTACGCGGCAAAAGCTACCACGAGTTGCAGCACTGCTGGGGCGGTGTAGCTCAGTTGGTAGAGCGGCCGTGCCAGCAACTTAAGGGTTGCAGGTTCGATACCCACTTCCGCCATCCTAGTCATTGCCGTTGTGTCCTTGGGCAAGACACTTTACCCACCTGCTCCCAGTGCCACCCACACTGGTTTAAATGTAAAAATTAGATATTGGGTTTCACTCTGTAAAGCGCTTTGAGTCACTAGAGAAAGAGCGCTATATAAATATAACTCACTTCACTGCTAATTTGTACCATTATTTGAAAAGTCACGCGCGGGAGAATGAAGAATGCTTGAAACTCTGCATGTCAACATCTACGGTGGCTGCCGCACCCAAAAAATGCCGAGGCAAACATTTCCTAATCAACACCGTATGAAAAAAAAATAGTCAACAAGAGAAGGAGATAACATACGCAGGAACCTACCACAGAGTGATGGACATACACTATTTGATTTCCTCTTATGCGGCTAATTTCTATTTGACAGTTATTGACATATCTTGTGTGACATCATGCACAAAAGTGCACTTTATTTATTGTAAACTTTTGTTGTGGTGTTCTGTACAAAAAGTACACTTTAATTTAGTGTTGTTTTGATAGGTCATCTTAGTGACATCATGCACAAAAGTGCAGTGAGAGCTTGTTTTAAAATGTCTCTGACAATCGTGCACTTTCTGTTTTGGAAATGACATGAATGTTTGTGCCACTGCTTAATAACTGTTTAATAAATACAGTTTTGGTCAATTTACTTAGTTGTGATTTCCCTCTCTGCATGAAAGTTTAAAATAAGAATATATTAATGAAGTATGAAGAAGAATGTTTTAATATAGACACATAGAATCATCATACTGCTGTGATTATATGTATCAAGTGTTCATTCAAGACTACGGCAAAATATGGAGATATATATCGAGTATCGTGACATGGCCTAAAAATATCGAGATATTAATAAAAGGCCATATCGCCCAGCCCTAATTTCAACATGAAATTGTTGAGAAATGCATAATGCCAACTGGGCCGCACGTCTGTTTTTTTAATATGATGAGCCCGAACACACCTCCATGATGATGAAGTGCCTTGCTGAAATAGCTGAATGTGAAATAATGGAATGGCCAAGTATGTTTCATGCAGACTTGCGGAGGGAAGGTGGAGGACAGTAACAATGTGTCATCAAGTGATGTCACCACGGAGGTTTCCAGCACCAAGGCCACACAATGGTGTGCACACTAAATATGTGGGCAATTCGAGGAGTACTCACTTCTGTTGCCAGCTATATAGAGAATAATGGTTGTGTGTTGACTTGTTTGTTGGGTATTTTATATGTAGTGCTTTCTAAGCTGTGTACTGACTACTGTAAACATAGTTTTTTCTATCTAATGGCTAGTGAGTGAGACAACTGACGGTCGGATCTTACGGGGTTCCTTGTGGCATTCGCTACACCAAATATCGGTGTTGAAGTATAAGCATCTCGTAACTCAAATTTTAGCATGAAAATTAAAGTAGTACACAGAACAAGAATTATGATGAACATCTTCAACCCTTTTGTATGGAGACAAAGATTATTTATTTAATATTTGATTTGTTTGCTTACTATGGTATATTATTTATTTATTATTTATCCGTTCACTGCTATGTTACAGAGAACAAGGAAATTGGATGAAATTGCTATGGTATGAAAAGGGGTAGGATTAAATAAGCTCTGCTTCTTCCTACTCCTTTTTGGACGTGCTGTTATCAAACAACTGGAATTGTGCGACGCATTAAATTGTATCTGGGCTTCACGGTGGCAGAGGGGTTAGTGCGTCTGCCTCACAATACGAAGTTCCTGCAGTCCTGGGTTCAAATCCAGGCTCGGGATCTTTCTGTGTGGAGTTTGCATGTTCTCCCCGTGAATGCGTGGGTTCCCTCCGGGTACTCCGGCTTCCTCCCACTTCCAAAGACATGCACCTGGGGATAGGTTGATTGGCAACACTAAATTGGCCCTAGTGTGTGAATGTGAGTGTGAATGTTGTCTGTCTATCTGTGTTGGCCCTGCGATGAGGTGGCGACTTGTCCAGGGTGTACCCTGCCTTCCGCCCGATTGTAGCTGAGATTGGCGCCAGCGCCCCCCGCCACCCCGAAAGGGAATAAGCGGTAGAAAATGGATGGATGGAAGGAAATTGGATGAAATTGCTATGGTATGAAAATGGGGTAGGATTAAATAAGCTCTGCTTCTTCCTACTCCTTTTTGGACGTGCTGTTATGAAACAACTGGAATTGTGCGACGCATTAAATTGTATCTGTGGAGGGGGGCGTGGCCTGCGGGCCTGCAGCAAAGCTGGGTGTGCCAGGACCGGCTTCGAAATCAGCGACAGGTGCGTAGACGGCCCACCTGGGCCTGCTTATCTAATCCCCTGTCGCTATGTTAAAAAGGCATCAGCCGGGAGGAGAGAGTTGTCGGAGCTGGAGTGAGAGCGAGAGTGTGACGAAGACGGACAGAAAAAGACGATCGCTGAAAAGCAACCTGTTGAGAGAAGAAAATAAAACTGTATTGGAACCCTGATCCGGGCTCTCATGGCGTTGAATGGTGGTCCGAAGAACCCCCTGAAGGGCAACTTCCACAGTGTCGTATGCATGTTCGAAATAAACTGAAACTGAACTGGAGGCAAAAAATAATCTGCAGAGAGACGGCGCATATCTCCGAAAATTCATAAGGTGGGGCACTCGTAAGCCACTGTAGTTGTGTTGTTCTACAAAATTTAAGCTATATTGGCAGTTAAGTCACAATTTTAGGGCCGGATCAATGAAATGTTTTATTAAAACACATGTAAACTTGATAGAACATAAAGCTGATCTACTAAGCATGTGCGAAGAAGTGCAAAATAGAGAGCGCACACCTTTTAGAGTGCCTCTTTTAAAAACCTCTAAAAGGCATAGTGGCCACGTGCGTGGACAGCACCTTTCAGCTCTTATTTCCAAAATTGTGTACACTACTGAATTGGGGTCTCATGGCCGCTTATGTGGACACTTATACTGCCATCTGGTGGTGTCAGAAGAGTATAATATACAATGGAATTTGGAAAAGAAAAAGTGTAAAAATAAGAATTAGCATGTCATTAAACATGAAGTACACGTTTGTGTACTTATGGACTAAGTACATCATATCAAAAGATGAGTCTTAGTTTTTATTCTAATTAGGTTCCAATAAGCCCAAATAGCAAAGGGAAATAAAAAAAAAAGCATGTAAACAAACAGCTTGGGCCTTAAGAGGTTTATGAATATGCAGCATATAGGCTGATTATCCGAACGCCCACAATACTGGGACTGAGAGATGTAAATATGATTTAGCATTCGCAATTAGATTTATCACAACTAAAAGGGTTCCATGGGCGCTGTTTTGCGACAATAGTTAGCTTGTCTAGAAAATGGGTGCCAACTGGCACAGTTACACACAAATGGCTGTGAGAAAGGAGGAGATCATGCTGCAAAAACAGACAATGGAGATACAATCCTCCATCTCTGTGCGTGTCAACATATTGATATCAGAAATAAAAATATTAGAAATATCTCCAAGTCAGCAATATAATTTTATAATTTTATAGCTGGGTAAAACAGATTCAATTGATTTGTTTTGGTGTTTGCTTTATGTTTTAATGACGTTCATTACTAAAATATCTCCTGCATGAAAAAAAACTTCTTGCAACAAGCATTTATTTGAGCGTGAATCATTCCAGAGACACCATCGCACAAGACACAAGACAGGCACTTCACAGCGGGCAACTTTAGCGTGCTAAGAATAACTTCTTCTGTACAGATCGCACTTTCATATCGCCCAGAGAAGGTCATTGATATTATGTTTGTCTGATGATTCTTGCATAGCATAACAAAACGTCACAGTTTGGAATGTTGGAGCATATGATGTCATGAATGTGGGACGTCTCCATTGCATGGGCACAGCCGATATCATAAGCTGCACACATAAATCATATTTAAATAGTGCAGACTGCACCATTTTTGCACTTGTTATCAATTGTACACAATTGTTTTACATAGTAGATCACAAGCAGCCCACAAATAGCACTAACCACTTTTTTACTTAAAACAAACCGTTAAACACTTGGTATTTGGATCTCAGTAGATCAGGGCCATGGTGTCACAAAACATAAAAACACCAGGAATGTCAAATGATTAGTTTTAATACAATTTTGTAATTTGGAATAATAAGGTGATTATTTGCTTGCTTAATAAAATTTACTTAAAAAAAAGACCCCAATATTTGTACAGAATGCAAAACATTAGAGGTGTCCGATAATGGATTTTTTGCCGATATCCGATATTGTCCAACTCTTAATTACCGATTCAGATATCAACCGATACCGATATATACAATTGTGGGATTAACACATTATTATGCCTAATTATGTTGTGATGCATTAAAAAATGTAACAAGGTTTTCCAAAATAAATCAACTCAAGTTATTGAGTAAAATGCCAACATGGCACGGCCATATTTATTATTGAAGTCACAAAGTGCATTTTTTTTTTTTAACATGCCTCAAAACAGCAGCTTGGAATTTGGGACATGCTCTCCCTGAGAGAACGAGAGGAGGTTCAGGGGATGTATATTGTAGCGTCCCGGAAACGTTAGTGCTGCAAGGGATTCTGGGTATTTGTTCTGTTGTGTTTATGTTGTGGGGGACGTGGTGACAGCGTGTTGAAAATATGGCAAGATGATTAAAAAATATATGTTAATACTAGGTAATACAATCAGATTGGTTTCAAAATCCTATCATAGCAACTTATTTGATGATGTCATAGTGACCACACCCCCACCCAGCTATCTTGCCAGTTTAGGGGAAACCCTGAGTTATACCTGCAATTCTTTCAGGCTGTAATTTGGAGTGAAATTTGCGAGCCAGCACACCAGTCGGAGTCTCCCCACACATTTTTGTACTGACGTATGCATTGATCTGGTCACTGACCGAAATAAATAAATTGCATGCTTAATATAAGTGTGTACATGATTAATGCAAACATTGTTGTGATTAATCACATGAGTTAACTTGTTAATTTTGAAAGCCTTAAAATACATATTATGATTGATTGAAACTTTTATTAGTAGATTGCACTGGACAGTACATATTCTGTACAATTAACCACTGATGGTAACACCCGAATAAGTTTTTCAACTTGTTTGTTGGGGTCCACTTTAATCAATTCATGGTACAAATATAAACTGTCAGCACAATACAGTCATCACACAAGTTAATCATCATAGTATGTACATTGAATTATTTACATTATTTACAATCCGGGGATTGGGATGTGAAAGGGCTTAGGTTGGGTTGCTATCAGCATATTTCAGTCAACAATATTATCATCTGAGAAATGGACATTGAAACAGCGTAGGTCTGACTTCGTAGGATATTTACAGCAGGCAGTGAACATAGTGAGCTCAGAAAGCATAAGAACAAGTATTTACGTACATTTGATTATTTACAATCCGGCGAGGAGGGATTTGGTAGGGACGGAGGGGGCTAGTCATAGAGAGTTATCATAGAGACGCACTTTCTTTTACACCTGTTGGGAGTGCATTCCACATTGATGTGGCATAGAAGGAGAATGAGTTAAGACCTTTGTTAGATCGGAATCTGGGTTTAACGTGGTTTGTAGAGCTCCCCCTGGTGTTGTGGTTATGGCGGTCATTTACGTTCTGGAAGTAGTTAGACATGTACTTTGTTATCAGGGAGGTGTAGCGGATTTTATAGACTAGGCTCGGTGCAAGTTGTTTTACTCTGTCCTCCACCCTGAGCCAGCCCACTTTGGAGAAGTGGGTAGGAGTGAAGTGTGATCTGGGGTGGAGGTCTAGAAACTTGTTCTGTTTTGAGTTTATTTGAGATGCTGGGTTACCAGGAGGTGCATGCGTAATCGAAAAAGGGTTGAATGAAAGTTCCGGCTAGAATCTTCATGGTGATTTTGTTGACCAGAGAGGAGATTCTGTAGAGAAATCTTGTTCGTTGGTTGACCTTTTTGATTACCTTGGTTGCCATTTTATCACAGGAAAGATTAGCCTCTAGAATGGAACCCAGGTAGGTGACCTCATATTTCCTGGTGATAACAATGTCACCCACTAATGAGACATTTAGTAAAGGTGAGAAAAATAACGTCTCTAATACCTACTCAGTGGCCTAATGGTTAGAATGTCCACCCTTAGATCAGTAGGTTGTGAGTTTAAACCCCAGCTGAGTCATACCAAAGACTATAAAAATGGGACCCATGACCTCCCTGCTTGGCACTCAGAAAGGGTTGGAATTGGGGGTTAACTCACCAGATTCCCAGGCTGCTGCCCGCTGCTCCCCTCACCTCCCAGGGAGTGATCAAGGGTGATGGGTCAAATGCAGAGAGTAATTTCGCCACTCCTAGTGTGTGTGTGACAATCACTGGTACTTTAACTTCAACAATAGCATCTCTAATGGCTATGCTGATGTTAAATAGCAATAATCACCAAGAACATGACGCTACAATCAAGAAGGTCTTGGAGCAAATGCAGGTTCCAAGCAATGAAAGACTGGCGGGAGAGGATTGTTTCAAAAGGAATTTTCAGCTGGAGAATCATGGAAACCAAACTTTAGAATGGCTTTTCAAAAGGCTTTGTGGATTGATGGACTTATATAATTAACTATATAAGTTTACATATTTAGATAGTTCTTAATCACAAATGTCTCAAATGGCTGCAAAATCAACAACACACTCGGCTCATATCCCACACGAGGGCAAGAAAAAAGTCAACCCAATGGGAACAACATGAAACCCTGCCCGAAACCTGACTGAAAGGGTTCATAGAGATTGTTTAACGTTAAATATTCATTTAACTGTGAGAATTTTTGAGATAAAGGGATGGTGGGCCGGTAGTTTACCATGAGGTCAAGATCGAGGATAGGTCTTTTGAGCGGAGGATGAACCAATCAATCAATGTTTATTTATACAGCCTTAAATCACGAGTGTCTCAAAGGGATGCACAAGCCACAACGATATCCTCGATTCAGATCCCACATCAGGGCAAGGAAAAACTCAACCCAATGGGACAATGAGAAACCTTGGAGAGGATAGCAGATGTGGGACCCCCCCTCCACCCAGGGCGACCGGTGCAATGGACGTCGAGTGGATCGAGCACAATATTAAGAGAGTCCAGTCCATAGTGGATCCAACATAATAGTGAGAGTCCAGTCCATAGTTGGGCCAGCAGGAGATCATCCCAGGAATAATCACTTGAAGGTTACACATGATGTTACACACATGAAAGTCTTATTTCTATTATATTGTACCTTAAGAAGGTAATTTTTTTAAGAACTAGCATCCTTTAAAGTACAAAACTGTGCTTTTGTGTAACTCTGACAAAATAAATGAACCAAAAACTAATGTTGATTGCAGAGGATGCTGGTTCTCAGGAAGATACAATAAAAGTATTGCTGAAATGTAAGAGGTGTCCTCACTTTTGTGAGATAATGAGTATGCATTGGATTGGTT
Organism: Nerophis ophidion; assembly: GCF_033978795.1. Taxonomy (NCBI): domain Eukaryota; kingdom Metazoa; phylum Chordata; class Actinopteri; order Syngnathiformes; family Syngnathidae; genus Nerophis; species Nerophis ophidion. Next base: position 10,298,452 of record NC_084628.1, on the reverse strand, counting down.
TCTGAAGGTTTCGCCTACCACACCATGTTGTTGCTTTAAAACCCATATAAAAATGTACTGTTATCAGCATAATCCATATTAAGCCAAAGCATCCAGTCACCCTCTGGGTGACAAGATAAATATGTCTTACACTCTTAAACCACAAAGATTTTCCAACATAAACTAGCATGATCTAACACAGATCTAGGCAAATTAAAGCCTGGGGGTCACATGTGGCCCGTTAAGCTTTTCAATCTGGGCCGCCGGACATTCCCAAATATTTTTTTTTTTTAAGAACTTTAAGATGGAAAGTGGAATGTTTTCTAATGACTGTAAGTCTTCAACTGTACAAAGTATTTCAATGGTTGGAATCTGCACTTTTGGATGATATACCAGTTACTATGGTAATCTAATTAGTTACTATGGTCATCTAATTAGTTACTATGGTAATCTACGTCACAGCAGCTCAGACGGGGCACCAAGCTCAGTGGGTGGGAAGCGTTTCCACAGACGCGAAAGGAGATTTTCACAACAAAGTTCTAAAGTTTAGTGATGTACCATTTATATCAGATTGTAGGTGGGTTTAATTTTGTACCCTTCACGTTCATATTTCACTGTTTGTTGCATTTTTGTTGCGCTTCACTTGATTGTAAAATGTGTTGATAGAAAGGGGGTGTGACGTTCATCCATCCATCATCTTCCGCTTATCCGAGGTCGGGTCGCGGGGGCAACAGCCTAAGCAGGGAAACCCAGACTTCCCTCTCCCCAGCCACTTCGTCTAGCTCTTCCCGGGGGATCCCGAGGCGTTCCCAGGCCAGCCGGGAGACATAGTCTTCCCAACGTGTCCTGGGTCTTCCCCGTGGCCTCCTACCGGTTGGACGTGCCCTAAACACCTCCCTAGGGAGGCGTTCGGGTGGCATCCTGACCAGATGCCCGAACCACCTCATCTGGCTCCTCTCGATGTGAAGGAGCAGCGGCTTTACTTTGAGTTCCTCCCGGATGGCAGAGCTTCTCACCCTATCTCTAAGGGAGAGCCCCGCCACACGGCGGAGGAAACTCATTTCGGCCGCTTGTACCCGTGATCTTATCCTTTCGGTCATGACCCAAAGCTCATGACCATAGGTGAGGGTGGGAACGTAGATCGACCGGTAAATTGAGAGCTTTGCCTTCCGGCTCAACTCCTTCTTCACCACAACGGATCGGTACAACGTCCGCATTACTGAAGACGCCGCACCGATCCGCCTGTCGATCTCACGATCCACTCTTCCCTCACTCGTGAACAAGACTCCTAGGTACTTGAACTCCTCCACTTGGGGCAGGGTCTCCTCCCCAACCCGGAGATGGCACTCCACCCTTTTCCGGGCGAGAACCATTGACTCGGACTTGGAGGTGCTGATTCTCATTCCGGTCGCTTCACACTCGGCTGCGAACCGATCCAGCGAGAGCTGAAGATCCCGGTCAGATGAAGCCATCAGGACCACATCATCTGCAAAAAGCAGAGACCTAATCCTGCGGTTACCAAACCGGAACCCCTCAACGCCTTGACTGCGCCTAGAAATTCTGTCCATAAAAGTTATGAACAGAATCGGTGACAAAGGACAGCCTTGGCGGAGTCCAACCCTCACTGGAAATGTGTTCGACTTACTGCCGGCAATGCGGACCAAGCTCTGGCACTGATCGTACGTTCATATTTTGTTAATATTCAGTGTTTTATCGTTCATAGAAAAATTTACAATTCCATTATGTTTTTAAGGCGGTCTGTCATAACGTTTTTAGAATTCAATCAAACATTTTTGTGAGGTTTTGTAGTAGTGTTCCTAAAAATATTTTTTTTTTTCTCTAAATGTGGCCCTTGAGTCAAAATAATTGCCCAGGCCTGTTCTAACACTTCCCATTTAGGGTTGTTGAGTCTACCGCTATCAGAGCCTGGATGATGTTTGATACAGGTCTGGAGTTCACTAATCTCAATGGTATCATTTTTATTCATGAAGAGTAGTAACATAAAAAAATAAATAAAATAAAAATCTCTCCTCATGTTTTTAAAAAAGTTTTTTTGTGTGCTTGCAGCACATACTGTCCGTCGGTCCTTCTGTCTGTCTGTCTGCTCAGATGCCCGTCACGTCACTCTGCCCTTTGCTTTGGCCTATCAATGTCAACACTACATTCCTGTGTGGGCCTGATTTGTGATGTGTTCCTCTCACTTTTTCCTCTCTTGCTTCCGCGCTGCTTTTCCTCGGCTTTACCGATGATTAAATAGATTGACACTGAAGACGGATGACGAGGAAATGTCAGATGGCGTTGGGGTCGGCGAGTGCCCGTAAGAAGTCGTTTAACGATCTTGCTTTTTTGATTACAGAGCACTGGCCGGGAATATATTGGTCTTTTTGTTACATTCAAAGTAGCAGATTTTCCAACAACACCCTGGGGCCTTTTAAATTAATTGGCTCTTGTGGCACTCAAATGGTTTAACAGAATTACAGCAAAAATGAGGGCTCTGATGGTGCCGATTTGGTCGTCTATTGTTATGTCAGTTTAACACGAGAGTATAATCACAACTGCTTGTTTTCTTACAACACATTCCAATAAGCCTGAAACAAAAACACATTAATACTTAATAATTACAGTTTGCAGAACCCTTTTAACTCCGCGCTAGTTTGTTTACTGTCAGATACAACTAACAAAATGACAGGTTAATAAATTGTGGTCCGTTAAATAACAGGCGGGGCATCAATTTGCCTACAGAGTTGGAATGCATGTACCACAGAACTTTCCTCCAGAAGGTCTTATCTTTGTCTATGTGATGTCAGATGAATCCAAAATTGAGCTGTTTGGACACAATACCCAGCAATATGTTTGGAGAAGAAAGGGTGAGGTCTTTAATCCCAGGAACACCATCAATACCGCCAAGCATGGTGGTGGTAGCATTATGCTCTGGGCCTGTTTTTCCGCCAAAGGAACTGGTGCTTTATAAAGAGTAAATGGGACAATGAAAAAGGAGGATTAACTCCAAATTCTTCAGGACAACCAAAACTCATCAGTTGGGTGTTCCAACAGGACAAACACACGTAAAAAGTGGTAACGTAATGGCTAAGTCAGGCTGGCATTAAGGTTTTAGAATGGCCTTCCCAAAGTCCTGACTTAAACGTGTGGACAATGTTGAAGAAACAAGTCCATGCCAGAAAACAAACACATTTAGCTGAACTCCAGCAATTTTGTCAAGAGGAGTGGTCAAAAAATCAACCAGAAGCTTGTGGATGGCTACCATAAGCACCTTATTGCAGTGAAACTTACCAAGGGACATTTTAATTTTCCTGAAGGAACTCTCCTGAATGAATCAATAAAGTACTATCTATCTATCTATGTAACCAAATATTAACATTGATGCATGTGGTGGTTTGTGCAGCCCTTTGAGACACTAGTGATTTAGGGCTATATAAGTAAACATTGATTGATTGATTGATTGACTTTTGACCAAGCAGATTTTTCAGTAGACCCATAATAAATTCACAAAAGCAGCAAACTACATGAATGTTTTTGTGACCAACAAGTATGTGCTCCAATCACTTTGTCACAAAAAAAAACAAGAGTTGTAGAAATTATTAGAAATTCAACACATCCATGCCATTATGTTCTTAATCACTCGTCTTGAGTACTGTGTGGGTATTAAGGGCGCCGCCCTCAACTGGTTCCGGTTGTACCTAACCGACAGGAGTTTCTGTGTAAAAAAAGACAGTTTTATGACTTCCACAGCTCCTTTACCACACGGGGTCCCCCAGGGCTCTATCCTTGCCCCAATGTTTTTTACGCTTGACCTTCTCCCCCTTGGTTTTAATTTTAGGAAGTACGGTATTGCATTTCGATTTTATGCCGATGATTGCCAGATCTATTTTCCCACGGCACAAAATAACACGGTTCAACATCTCATTGACTGCCTGCACGACATCAAAGCCTGGCTTTCAGCTAACTTCCTGAGCCTAAATGAAGACAAAACAGAAGTTATGTTGTTCGGTCCAAGTCGCTCTCCCTCTCCCAACGTTGACCTCGGCACTCTGACCCCGTATCTCAGCGACTGTGTCACAAACCTGGGGGTAAAGTTCGACTCAGATTTTAAATTCGAAAAGGAAATCAGCAGCGTCGTTCAAAAAAGCTTTTATCAATTACGGCAAATAGCGAAAGGACATGATCTCGAGAAATGAATCCACGCCTTTATCTCGAATCGTTTAGACTACTGCAATGCTCTGTATGTAGGCATTAGCCAGGAGTCCCTCAACAGCCTGCAGCTCGTGCAGAACTGTGCTGCTCGTCCGCTAACACAAACCCGCAGACGTGAGCACATCACCCCTATATTAGCGTCCCTTCACTGGCTCCCTGTGCGTTATCGAATCAATTTTAAACTCCTTCTATTTGCTTTTAAATGTCTAAACAACCTCGCGCCAACATATTTCTTCGACCTCCTTCAGCCTTACTGCCCCACCCGATCCCTAAGATCAGCCGATCAGCTGCTATTGTCGGTCCCTGACACAAGCCTGAAGCTTAGAGGTGACAGAGCATTCACCGCTGCTGCTCCCAAGCTCTGGAATGACCTACCTCTGAGTGTTAGACAAGCCTCCTCTCTTCCTGTTTTTAAATCTCTCTTAAAAACATACTTTTATTCCATGGCTATTAACAATGAGTAATATCCATCCTGCAATGGCGCCCCATTATACATCTGCTGTGAACCTGTTTTTATGTTTTATTTATTTTATTTTTTTATTTTTTATCATGTTTTGTTTGTGTTGTGTTGTGTTTGCTCGGTTCTGGTTTTTAACCTGCACATTGTACAGCACTTTGGCTACCCCTGTGGTAGATTTTAAATGTATGTAAACTGTATGTATTGCATATGCTTGACCTTTACTCTCTGCTGCATTGTTTGGTTTTATTGTGAAGGATTAAAATAGAGGAATATGTGGTTTGGGCAGATGGCAGTGTGATAAAAATGTTTTAATTGTCTTGTGTTTTGCAGGTGTTCAGCTTCAGTTGAGAATGGCGGGAGATTCCAGAGTCCTCATGGACCACAACATAGAGATAGGTGTCACGCCTGCACAGGTAAAGAGCTAATGGATGTCATTTTTCTACTCAAACAGCTGCCTAGCACAGATCACATTTGAAAGTGCATGCAGAGGTAGATAAACATACCGGATGTTGACCAATACCTCAAATGTAGCCTGCAACCACAGCTGGTAATATTAATGTTTTTGATCCGGCGCTAATCAGTCATTTGCTTTTGTAGACCATGCACCCTGTGGCTACTAAAGACTTTGTGATTAATTGAATGGAGACGGTAATGTGAGCATTCACGGAATTAGCGGAGTGGCTTGAAGATGTGAGGACGCAAACGATGCACACCAGAGATAAAGATACAGAGCCTGTGAGCGCTAAAATTCAGGACAAAAGGTTGTACAGCTTATAGATCAAACGTATAGCTGAAGCTTTATTTCAGAAAATAAGAGTAAAGGTGTAACCCAGGTGGTTCACGTCCCGATGAGAAATGGGAAAAACCACCTGGGTTAAAGTGGTGCCGTGACCCGGATGAGCGTGAGGGGGTGAATGTAACGGGGACTTGCCATGTGGACGTTGGTAAATCTAGCCTCCTGACAACTTCAAGAGCAGATCTGGGCAAATTAAGGCCCGGGGGCCACATGCGGCCCGTTAAGCTTTTGAATCTGGCCCGCCGTACATTCCTATATATATATATATTTTTTTTTTTTTTCGATCTTTAAGATGGAAGGTGTAGCTGCCATTATGATGTCAGTGATGTTTTCTAATGACCGTAAGTCTTCAACTGTACAAAAAACTCAACCCAATGGGACAATGAGAAACCTTGGAGAGGATTGTAGATGTGGGACCCCGCCTCCACCCAGGGCGACCGGTGCAATGGACGTCGAGTAAATCGAGCACAATATTGTGAGAGTCCAGTCCATAGTGGATCCAACATAATAGTGAGAGTCCAGTCCATAGTGGGGCCAGCAGGAGATCATCCCAGGAATAATCACTTGAAGGTTACACATGATGTTACACACATGAAAGTTTTATTTCTATTATATTGTACCTTGAGAAGGTAATTTCTTAAAAACTAGCATCCTTTAAAGTACAAAACTGTGCTTTTGTGTAACTCTGACAAAATAAATGAACCAAAAACTAATGTTGATTGCAGAGGATGCTGGTTCTCAGGAAGATACAATAAAAGTATTGCTGAAATGTAAGAGGTGTCCTCACTTTTGTGAGATAATGAGTATGCATTGGATTGGTTTCTGAAGGTTTCGCCTACCACACTATGCTGTTGCTTTGAAACCCATATAAAATTGTACTGTTATCAGCATAATCCATATTAAGCCAAAGCATCCAGTCACCCTCTGGGTGACAAGATAAATATGTCTTACACTCTTAAACCACAAAGATTTTCCAACATAAACTAGCATGTTCTAACACAGATCTGGGGAAATTAAGGCCCGGGGGTCACATGTGGCCCGTTAAGCGTTTCAATCTGGCCCGCCGGATATTCCCAAATATATATTTTTTTAAGAACTTTAAGATGGAAAGTGGAATATTTTCTAATGACTGTAAGTCTTCAACTGTACAAAGTATTTCAATGGTTGGAATCTGCGCTTTTGGATGATATACCAGTTACTATGGCCATCTAATTAGTTACTATGGTCATCTACGTCACAGCAGCTCAGACGAACCACCAAGCAGTGTGGGTGGGAAGCGTTTCCACAGACGCGGAAGGAGATTTTCACAACAAAGTTCTAAAGCTTAGTGATATACCAGATGTATCAGATTGTAGGTGGGTTTATTTTGTATCCTTTGGGTTCATATTTCACTGTTTATTGCATTTTTGTTGCGTTTCACTTGATTGTAAAATATGTCGATCGAAAGGGGGTGTGACGTTCATATTTTGTCAATATTCAGTGTTTTATCGTTCATAGAAAATGTAAAATTCCATTATGTTTTTTAAGGCGGTCTGTCATAACGTTTTTAGCATTCAATCAGACATTATTGTGAGGTTTTGTATTAGTGTTCCTAATAATAGATATACCGGCCCCCAGATAAAATTTTTTCTCTAAATGTGGCCCTCGAGTCAAAATAATTGCCCAGGCCTGTTCAAGAGTGGTCCGCACGCTCGCCTCTCATTCGCGTCCACGTGCTGAAGTGTATAAAGGCAGGGAGCTGAACCACCCGAGTTACAAAAAGAAAGTTGGCCCAGTAACAAAGGATGACTTTCATTTGTACCTATAGTAGTACCCATGGACATAATTTGGGATTGTTCTGGGGGGACATGTGCCCTGCACCTTTTCAAAAGGCTGTTGTTGCCCCCTGCACTTTTTACTGCCCAAATAAAATGCAGTGTAATAAATTTTTTTAAACCGCAATCTGATTCATTAAGACAATGTTAAAAAGGGACATTGTTAAGTGTTCCTCTATATTAGAATATAATGCCTTTTATTGTCACTATACACAAGTACAAATAGGTCTGGGCGAAATGCCCTTTTTTTTTTTTTAATATCTCGATATTTTTTAGGCCATATCGCGATACACGATATATATCTTGATATTTTGCCTTAGCCTTGAATTAACACTTGATGCATATAATCACATCAGTATGATGATTCTATGTGTCTACATTAAAACATTCTTCTTCATACTGCATTAATATATGCTAATTTTTGAAGGAAATCACAACTAAGTCAATTGACCAAAACTGTATTTATTAAACAGTTATTAGGCAATGGCACAAACATTCATGTCATTTCCAAAACAGAAAGTGCAAGATTGTCAGAGACATTTTAAAACAAGCTATTAGTGCACTTTTGTGCATGATGTCACTAAGATGACATATCAAAACAACACTAAATTAAAGTGCACTTTTTGTACAGAATGCCACTACAATAGTTAAAAACAAATAAAGTGCACTTTTGTGCATGAAGTCACACAAGATATTTCAATAAATGTCAAATAAAAATTAGCTGCATAATAGGAAATCAAATAGTGTATAGTGTTTGTCCTTCGCTATGTGGGAGGTTAATGCGGACATTATCGACTTCTTTTGTTGACCATTTTTTTCATATGGTGTTGATCTGGAAATGTTTGCCTCTGCATTTTGATGGTGTGGGCGTGTGGCACCGAATGGAGATGTTGACATGCGGAGTAAGCACTCTTCATTCTCAAGCGGGTGACTTTTCAAATGATGCCAAATATTAGCGATAATGCTGTTTTTTGTAACAACGCTTTTCGACATACTCCCACTTGAAGCCAAACTACCGCCAGACAATGGACCCCCTGCTGTTGTTCTTGGGAATTAATTCTTCCTTCATTTGTTACCAGATTCACACCTTCTTTCCCTTGTATTGCCACTCGTCCCACTCCGCTAGCATCACAGCTGCTACCTCTACGCTCCACGAGGGCGTATACGTATGAGACGTATGTAAAAAGGTGCGCTTGTTGTCAGTGAGAAGGAGAGACAACAAAGAGTGGAAAGAGACTGTTGTGTAACGCCAGCAGCTAAAAGCAACTGCGTGAGAATGTATACGTCACAGCAGGTCAGACGAGGCACCAAGCAGTGTGGGTGGGAAGTGTTTCCACAGAGTTTTCCCAGAGCGGCCAGCCTGAAATGTGGGTGTCAGGGACAGACGTGGAAGGAGATTTTTACAAGAAAGTTCTAAAGCTTAGTGATATATCACATACATCATATTGTAGATGTTTGAGTTTTTTTACCCTTTACTTCATATTTCGCTGTTTCTTGCATTTTTTTTTGCCTTTGGCTTGATTGTAAAATATGTCGATTTAGAGGGGGTGTGACGTTCATGTGTTCTCAATATTAAGGGTTTTATCGTACATAGAAAAAATAAAAATTCCATTCCGTCATAACATTTTTATCATTCAATCAGACTTTATTGTGAAGTTTTGCATTAGTTTTCCTAAATATAGATATAACCGCCCCCGGACACATTTTTTTCTCTGAATAATTGCCCAGGCCTGTTTTACAGCAATCGTTTTTTTTTCGCACAATACCTTAGTGCTACTGAAAAGGAGTAAAATTTTAATGGCTGTTATTGGCATTGACAGAGGGGCTGTGCCTTTGCATCTCAACCAGAGTAATTTTCACACCACAATATGGAGAAACTATCTTTTCCTGTGCACGCCAAGTAGGGCTGGGCGATATATCGATATATCGATATACTCGATATATCGCGGGTTTGTCTCTGAGCGATATAGAAAATTACTATATCGTGATATTTGAGTATATGTTCTCAGGCAGTTGCTTTTAGCTGCGGGCATTACACTGCATGCGTTGGTACAAAAAAGTAGCAGCACTGCTAATTTAGGCATCATTTGAAAAGTCACCCGCCGTGTGATTTCGTTTTGCCCTTGAGGCAATATCAAATTAACATTAGAGCTGGCCCGCCGGTGCTGCTGTAACACCGCATTCACCGCTAATACTCACACTTGCCAACCCTCATGAAAATCTCCCAGGGCAACGACTCTTCCGAATTTCTCCCGATGTCCACCCGGACACTGCCTGTAACGTTCTCTACAACCTGACGTCACGTCCGCTTTCCCTCCATACTAACAGCGTGCCGGCCAAGTCACATAATATATGCGGCTTGTACACACACATTAGTGAATGCAATGCATACTTGGTCAACAGCCATACATGTCACACTGAGGGTGGCCGTATAAACAACTTTAACACTGTTACAAATATGCGCCACACTGCAAACCCACACCAAACAAAAATGACAAACACATTTTGGGAGAACATCGCACCGTAACACAAAACAAACACAACAGAACAAATACCCAGAATCTTTTGCAGAACTCAGTCTTCCGGGATGCTACAATATACACCCTCGCCCCAAACCCCGCCCACTTCATTGTTACTTTATTTTCAGATTTATTAGCCTGTGGAAAAAGTTAATGTTGACATTTACCTCAGAAGGCTGCAAATAGAAAAGAAGCATAACATTTTTTAATACAATTTTATGTAATATAAAATTGATGTTTTTTCGTTTTGTTTTTTTTTTAAGTTGATTTTGCACTATTAAGTTATATAAGCGTTTCTTGTCCATATTCAGTGTTAAAGAAAAACAGTGTACCAAACTGAGCAATAATTAACGTTTAATCATGCACTTTCTCTTGCTACTTCAAGGCTTGAATATTGGATCCATTCATTATTGCTATTTTATTTTCAAATGTATTATTAGCCTGTGGAAAAAGTTTATTTTGCTATTTACCTCAGAAGGCTGCAAATAGAAAAGAGGCATTCAATTTTTAATAAAATTTTATTTGAAATGCCATTGATATTTTTTCATTATTATTATTATTATTTGAAACTGAATTTTGCATGTCACTATACATTTTTGTAAGCCTTGCTTGTTCAATATTCAATGCAAAACTTGTTTGGGTCCCTATTAAAAGTTTAATTTGTTCAACTTTGGCCCACGGCTTTGTTCAGTTTTAATTTTTGGCCTACTCTGTATTTGAGTCTGACACTCCTCCGCCGTGTGGCGGGGCTCTCCCTTAGAGATAGGGTGAGAAGCTCTGCCATCCGGGAGGGACTCAAAGTAAAGCCGCTGCTCCTCCACATCGAGAGGAGCCAGATGAGGTGGTTCAGGCATCTGGTCAGGATGCCACCCGAACGCCTCCCTAGGGAGGTGTTTAGGGCACGTCCAACCGGTAGGAGGCCACGGGGAAGACCCAGGACACGTTGGGAAGACTATGTCTCCCGGCTGGCCTGGGAACGCCTCGGGATCCCCAGGGAAGAGCTAGACGAAGTGGCTGGGGAGAGGGAAGTCTGGGTTTCCCTGCTTAGGCTGTTGCCCCCGCGACCCGACCGTGGATAAGCGGAAGATGATGGATGGATGGATGGACTCCTGCGCTAGAGAATGAAGAGTGTTTCAAACTTTGCATGTCAACATCTCCGTTCGGTGCCATGCCCACAAAATGCCGAAGCTACCATTTCCACATCAACACCGTAGCACATACAGTATACTATTTGATATGCAGCTCATTTTTATGTGACACTTATTGAAATATCTTGTGTGACATCATGCACAAAAGTGCACTTTATTTGTTTTTAGCTATTGTAGTAGCGTTCTGTACAAAAAGTACACTTTAATTTAGTGTTGTTTTGATGTCATCTTAGTGACATCATGCACAAAAGTGCACTAAAAACAATCTTGCACTTTCTGTTTTGGAAATGACATGAATGTTTGTGCCACTGCTAAATAACCGTTTAATAAATACAGTTTTGGTAAATGTACTTAGTTATGATTTCCCTCTCTGCATGAAAGTTTAAAATGAGCATATATTAATGAAGTATGAACACGAATGTTTTAATGTAGACACATAGAATCATCATACTGCTGTGATTACATGCATCAAGTGTTCATTCAAGGCTAAGGCAAAATATTAAAAGTTAAAGTATCAATGATTGTCACACACACACTAGATGTGGTGAAATTTGTCTTCTGCATTTGACCCATCCCCTTGATCACCTCCTGGGAAGTGAGGGGAGCAGTGGGCAGCAGCAGTGCCGCACCCGTGGGAGAGTGGCCGTGCGCAACCCGAGGGTCACTGGTTCAAATCCCACCTAGAACCAACCTCGTCACGTCCGTTGTGTACTGAGCAAGACACTTCACCCTTGCTCCTGATGGGTGCTGGTTGGCGCCTTGCATGGCAGCTCCCTCCATCAGTGTGTGAATGTGTGTGTGAATGGGTAAATGTGGAAGTTGTGTCAAAGCGCTTTGAGTACCTTGAAGGTAGAAAAGCGCTATACAAGTACAACCCATTTATCATTTATCATTTAACCCCCAATTCCAACCCTTGATGCTTAGTGCCAAGCAGGGAGGCAATGGGTCCCATTTTTATAGTCTTTGAACTCACAACCTACCGTTCTCAGGGCGGACACTCTAACCACTAGGCCATGAGTATATATATATATATATATATATATATATATATATATATATATATATATATATATATATGTAGGTGTGGGAAAAATCACAAGACTACTTCATCCCTACAGAACTGTTTCATGAGGGGTTCCCTCAATCCCCTGATGATTGAGGGAACCCCTCATGAAACAGTTCTGTAGAGATGAAGTAGTCTTGTGATTTTTCCCACACCTACATATTGCGCTCTACCACGGTATCGAGCACTATTCTCTGGATAATCCAATCAAGACATATATATATATATATATATATATATATATATATATATATATATATATATATATATTGTGATGTATATCGTGTATCGTGACATATCCTCAAAATAGAGATATTAACAAAAGGCCATATCGCCCAGCCTTAACGCCAAGTACAAATAGTTGGGGCTTTTGTACCAGCATCTAGACTCAACCAGACCAATCTTAATCTATGAACATGAACTGATGAAATGGTTATTTCTACCTGTCCTAAGCATGGCCAGGAAAGCTCAATAAGATAAAACATTACCCACTTACCACTGCAGTGTGGAGAGAGAACTAATGAATTTGTGTAAGAGCTCCCGCCCTCCCCCGTCCAGGAACTGTATTGACTAGAGAGGCCAATGATTGGGTGGCACTGCTCTGGACAGCTTCATCAATCACTCAGTTAGCGCCAGCCCAACACCAGGAAGAGAGTGTGTATTCACACAGATATATATATAAAAGGTAAAAGTAAAAGTGTTTGTAAATCTGATTGTGTCTATCAGTTAAGGCAATGCCACATAAAATTCTGAGTGTCTGCTTTTGAATCAGCAATTGGTTAACTGTAGTCCACTGACATCAAGTGAATGTGCTGTCATCAAAGCACTAATTGCCTTGCTAAGTCAATAGGCATCGTCTTTTAATTCCTCTTTGTCTAAACGCTCTTAAACAGGAATTCCTTCCAATAGATAGCTGGAAACTCAATAGGCACTGCCCTGAGTGAATGTGTTTCTAATTGAAAGGTAAAGTCAAACAGCACCTGAAATCTCAATTGAAGCTGCCAGTCTTGAATAAAACATCTGGTAGGTTCCATTATCTACTACAATCAAAGGCTCGACAAGGACGTTATTCACATACCTTACGACTTTCGCCGCCTAAAATGCAAAGCTGAGTAGGATGATTACAATAATAGTAACTTTACTGAGGCTGCGTCTCTGGAGAGCAATGAATCACAGGTGTCTGATTAGCAGGAAAAATATGTTTTCTTGACTAAACAATGGTGGCATGAATTGCCAGCCTGTCCTTGGTCTCTTTGATAAGCACCATTTCTCTTCAACATCATCTTATGTGTGCAAGTCCAAAAATAGTGAAACGCGTGACAGTCACCAATCATGTAAAATTGGTATTTTATCGTATATCTCATTTTGGGAGGAATTAGAAAGCAAGTTGTCTTCGTGAGAGAGCCAAAGGTCTTTTTGAAGGATGCAATCAGTTTCTTTTGGATGGATGGAGGATGCAAGACTGTTCCTGTGCAGGCTTGCCAGGACCCCAGGTGTTGGGGAGAGAGGAACAGAGGGAGGAGAGGGAACTGCGGTAGAGCCAGCTCGCTTTTCTGGAGTTGGGCCAACAAAGAGTCAGCGGCATCCGTGGGTTGTTGTTTTTTGTTTAACCAAGGTTTTTTCTCCCTTTTGCTCCTGGTATACACTGATGTCATATACTAACACTGGTGACAATAGAAGACAGCAACAGGAAATTAGCGCCGAATGGTAACCAAAACAACACACTTGGATGACCTATCAAAGAGTTCTAAAAACCACAACTTGGTCATGTTTATGTACTTTATAGGGCTGCAACCAACCATTTTTTTGATAGTCGATTAGTCAACAATCATCTAAATGATTAGTCGACAAATTGGATAATAAAGCGTACACATTTAATGGCTCTAATTTTTCCATTGACTTCTAAAAGGAGCTTAAGTTCATTTTAGGCATTTGCTTACTCACAAAAAAGATGACTCATTCATTCATAAATATTTATTTATACTAGGGTTGTACGGTATACCGGTATTAGTATAGTACCACGATACTAATGTATCATTTTCGGTACTATACAGTCTCTGAAACGTACCGGACGCGTCGAAGTCACATCGTGACATCGCTGGTTAACGAACAGACGAGCATGTTCGGTAGAACACAATCACAGAGTACTTACAAACAGACACACTGTGTGGACAAAAAAGGGAGAACGGACGCATTTTGGCTTCAAAAATCTAACGATAAAGATGAAGTTATAATACTGAAACGCCCTCAGGAAGAGGTGCTTTAAGACATGGCTAGCTAGCTAGCGGCTAACGTCCATCCGCCGTCGGCAGTGTTTTAGCTACTACCAAATCACTAATCCTGGTCTCCATGGCAACAACGCCCGTTTCTTACAAGTATCATCCCTGCAGGACGAGGAATAGCTAAACACGCTTCGCTACACACCGTAGCCCACCGCCGTCAAAATGCAAACAATGCCATTGGTGGATCTACACCTAACATCCACTGTAATGATATCAAGTACAGTTATGTATCTAGTCGATACTATGATTATGTCGATATTTTTGTCTACGGTTTTTTAAATGTCTATTATGTTTCTAAACTGAGGAAATATGTCCCTGGACACATGAGGACTTTGAATATGACCAATAATGTATGATCCTGTAACTACTTTGTATCGGATTTATACCCAAATTTGTGGTATTATCCAAAACTAACATAAAGTATCAAACAACAGAAGATTACACTACGTTCCAAAGTATTAGGCAAATTGGATTTAATAGTAAAAAAAATATCTATATTTTTTTGATAAATAGTCCCCCAGGTGAGCACAATCAAAGGAAAACGGTTCAAAAGTGATGTTCCACATTATTAAGCAGGTCACAGGTTTCAAGCAATTTTCAAGCTGAAAAACATAAGATAGTACACTACATTGCTCAGGGTATGAAAACATTGGATACCGTATTTCCTTGAATTTCCGCCGGGTATATATTATCTGCATGCCTCGTTTTACCGCCGGGTCAAACTCGTTTCGCAAAATAATTAGCGCATGCTTAGAATTAGCGCATGCTTAGAATTACTGCCGGGTCAAACTTGTTTAGCAAAATAATTAGTGCATGCCTCGGTTTACTGCCGGGTCAAACTCCTTTCGCTGAATAATTAGCATATCCCTCGTTTTACCTCCGGGTCAAACTCGTCACGTCACGTGTGTAACACGGGTGGGAAATAAGCCATATTTCCTCTCATGGCATCCCCTCATATTACCTGCGCCATTTCCACGTTTAATCTCGCGAGCATAACACAGGCGCTCACGTGAGCCGCTGCAGACTATCGCGCTCTATATAATCCAGCGTTCCAAGATGGCTGCCAGGTGCGGTGGATAAGCCTGCGAACATCTGAAGCCGGTATGTTTTAAAGTTGTCGTTTGTCTGCATATCGTAAAAACAACCGTCCAACATTTTACAACTAATTGTAAACTTATAGGTGCCGACCATCAGGACCGAGTTGCGATGAGAGAGTCTGGCGATGTTAAGATATTAAGCCGAGTTGGTAAGTGAATTTGTTTGCTAATAGTAACTACTAGCCGTACCCATGTATTTTCTATGGGTGGTTAGCATCAGGTTTTAATCCCATTTCTTCCAATGTTTCTGATCCGATTGAATTCATATTTATGTCGAGTCTTTATTTTGGGTACGGTGACTGAGTGTTGTGGCGTTTTAAGGCCATCTGCATTTTTTATGCTACATAATAACATTGTTTTAATTAAATGTGCTTTTCATGATGGTATCCTTACAACACACTCAAATTTATAAGCGCAGGCCTAAATTTACCACATGCCTTTGGTAAGCGCCGAAGTGAGAAGAGGTTTTAAAGTAAATACCGCCCCGGCGCTAATTCAAGGATATATGGTATGTCCAAAAAACATATGCGTGATCATCGAACTGTAAAGAAATATGTTGCTAATTCAGAGCACAGGTGCAGATAAAGGCAAAATAAAAAATAAGTCTCTGCCAGACAACTTCATTGGATTAAGAGAGAAGCTGCTAAAAGGCCATTGCAAAGCAGCAAAGAGGTACTAAGGTCCTCAAGAAGTTTGCAACTGTGCTTAAAACTAATCATCGTCCACCCGTAAACAATGCTCACAAGCAGTGGGCTCAGGAATACATGAAGACTAATTTTCAAACCGTTTGATTACCGATGAGTGCAGTGCAACCCTAGATGGCCCAACTGGCTGGAGCAGCGGATGGTTGGTGAATGGCCACAACGTCCCAATAAAGCTGAAATCGCAACAAGGGGGTGGGGGTAGGACTGGGCGATATATCGATACACTCGATATATCGCAGGTTTATCTCTGTGTGATATACAAAATGACTATATCGTGATATTTGAGTATATGTTCTCACGCAGTTGCTTTTAGCTGCGGGCATTAACACTGCATGCGTTTCCCGCTCTCTTGTCTCTCCTTCTCACAGAGACGTAAACCAAGCGCACCTTCTTACATACGTCACATACTGTCACGTGTGCAAAGTCACACACTCCCGTGGATCAGAGAGGTAGCAAAATGGTAACATTAGCTGTGATGCTAACAGTGAGGTGTGGGTGGTAATACTAGAGAGAGAAGGTGCGAATCTGGTAACAAAAGGAGGAAGACTTATTTCCCAAGAAAAACAGCACGGGGTCCATCGTCTGGCGATGGTTTGGCTTCAAGCGAGAATATGTTCAACATTTATGTGGCAAAAGTGTTGCTACTAAAAGTAGCAGCACTACTAATATAGCATCATTTGAAAAGTCACCCGCTAGAGCAGGGGCGCTCACACTTTTTCTGCAGGCGAGCTACTTTTCAATTGACCAAGTCGAGGAGATCTACCTCATTCCTATTTATAATTTATATTTATTTATTTATGAAAGAGACATTTTTGTTAACAAGTTAATGGTGTTTAATGATAATACAAGCATGTTTAACACACATAGATTCCTTTCTTTCATGAAGACAAGAATATAAGTTGGTGTATTTGATTCTGATGACTTGCATTGATTGGAATTAGACAGTGGTGCTGATAACGTCCGCATTCTCAAATGAAGGAAAAAAAAAGTCTTCCTTTCTGTCCAATACCACATGAAAGTGGTTGGATTTGGCATCTCATTTGTCCAATTTGCATACTCGTTTTTAAACACTTTGTTATGAGAGTAGCATATGTGTGTGGCCCTTTAATGTCTGGCAGCAGGTGAGTGACGTCAGTGACTGTGCGGGTGGGCAAGCAAGTGAGAAAGCGGTCGCTGAGGGCGGGGGAGAAATACATTGGCATCAAACTCCGTAGCTTGCTAGCTTGTGCACGCTAGCTTTCTGAGACTCTTATTTTGTTAGCACAGGCAGGATGAAACAGGTCTTTTATGGTGAAGACAAGAACTGTGCAGTCGGTCTTTAGAGTTTTGAAAGTAGGTACGGAGTCTCTAGAAATAAAATGTGTTTCTCTGCGTCCGCCCTGTTAGTGATTTTTTTCTTAAATATGAGCTCGCAGCAGCCAGCGTCATCTCACAAGATCCTCGGGTGCCGAGAATGTCAAACAACTGACGAAAGTGAAGTCTTGGTATGATTGATGATTGCTCATTTTTATGTCTATTTTTGAATGCCTGGCTTGAGATCGACTGACACAACACCCTCCGATATCGACCAGTCGATCGCGATTAACGTAATGGGCACCCCTGCGCTAGAGAATGAGGAGTGCTTGAAACTCTGCACACCAACAAAATGCCCAAGCAAACATTTCTAGATCAACAACGTATGAAAAAAAAAGTCATCATAACATCCGCAGGACCCTATTTTGCATCTCATTTATATTTGACAGTTTTTGAAATATCTTGTGACATCATGCACAAAAGTGCCCTTTATTTGTTTTTAACTATTGTAGTGGTGTTCTGTACAAAAAGTGCACTTAAATTTAGTGTTGTTTTGATATGTCATCTTGGTGACATCATTCACAAAAGTGCACTTACAGCTTGTTTTAAAATGTCTGACAATCTTGCACTTTCTGTTTTCAAATGACTAGGGGTGTAACAGTACGTGTATTTGCATTGAACCGTTTCGGTACGGGTGTTTTGGTTCGGTTCGCGGACATATTAAGTAGCGCACCGCACGCTGTGTAAACAATGCACACCGAGGCACCATGTGGACCCCGACTTAAACAAGTTGAAAAACTTATTCGGGTGTTACCATTTAGTGGTCAATTGTACGGAATATGTACTGTACTGTGCAATCTACTAATAAATGTTTCAATCAATCAAAAAAACAACAACACACGGCATGCTAGCAACAACTGGGCTATGATAGACT
This sequence comes from Nerophis ophidion, assembly GCF_033978795.1. Classification (NCBI taxonomy): domain Eukaryota; kingdom Metazoa; phylum Chordata; class Actinopteri; order Syngnathiformes; family Syngnathidae; genus Nerophis; species Nerophis ophidion. The sequence continues at coordinate 10,280,151 of NC_084628.1, read as the reverse complement.
GACCACACCTCCTCTTTTCACAGGATATGTCCTCTTTGCGGCGCTGTCCAGGTGGAGTTTCTTAAATGCCTCGAATGTCCGGCATTTTAAGTTAAGGTTGCGTGTATTTTCAATGTACGTTCAGGGTTAAGAAAGGGTTTAAAACAAAATAAAAAGTAGTGCGCGCAGCAACATTCGTGAGGGAGGGGTAGAGACAGAGAGAGCGAGAGAGTTATGATAAATGTGCATGTGCGCCATGCTCTGCTTTTTACCCATAGATTTATCAGATTTTATTTTTTTATCATCTATATAGCAGGGGTGTCAAAAGTGTGCCCCGCAGGCCATTTGCGGCCAACAGCTAGTGTTTTAAAGTACCACGGCACATTCTAAAAATACTATTAAAATAAACAAAAACATAAACAAAAGTAAAATAAAAAAGCTTAAAGGCTAAATGTAATTAAGAAAAAGTTGCAACGTTGACTAATAAAACAAAGTTGTTGTCTTTCAAACTGTCATTGCTCAAAACATAATCCATCCATCCATCCATTTTCTACCGCTTATTCCCTTTTGGGGTCGCGGGGGGCGCTGGCGCCTATCTCAGCTACAATCGGGCGGAAGGCGGGGTACACCCTGGACAAGTCGCCACCTCATCGCAGGGCCAACACAGATAGACGGACAACATTCACACTCACATTCACACACTAGGGCCAATTTTAGTGTTGCCAATCAACCTATCCCCAGGTGCATGTCTTTGGAAGTGGGAGGAAGCCGGAGTACCCGGAGGGAAGCCACGCATTCACGGGGAGAACATGCAAACTCCACACAGAAAGATCCCGAGGCTGGATTTGAACCCAGGACTGCAATCAAAATCAATGTTATTATAAATTATAGACCTATCCACGTTTCCGATTACTTCACATCAAATATTCCACTAACAAAAATATTTTTGGTGGAATATTTAGCAAATTTGTTAAATAAATAATCAAAAAATGTATATTTTGTTGTTTTCTTACTGTACCGAAAATGAACCGAACCGTGACCTCTGAACCGAGGTACGTACCGAACCAAAAAATGTTGTGTACCGTTACACCCCTACAACATGAATGTTTGTGACACTGCTTGATAACTGTTTAATAAATACACTTTTAGTAAATTGACTTAGTTTTGATTTCCCTGTCTACGTGAAAGTTGGAAAAACATTTGCATATTTTAATGCAGTATGAAGAAGAATGTTTTAATGTAGACACATAGAATCATCATACCGCTGTGATTATATGCATCAAGTGTTCATTCAAGGCTAAGGCAAAATATCGAGATATATATTGTCAGAGGTGGGTAGTAACGTGCTACATTTACTCCGTTACATTTACTTGAGTAACTTTTGGGATAAATTGTACTTCGAGTAGTTTTTATGCAACATACTTTTACTTGAGTATATTTATAGAGAAGAAACGCTACTTTTACTCCGTTCCATTTATCTACATTCAGCTCGCTACTTTTTTTTTATCGATCTATTAATGTTTGTTTTGGTTAATGACAGAGCTTCAAAGTAGAATCTACGCATGCCTGCGTTTCACCAATCACATGCAGTCACTGGTGACGTTGGACCAATCAAACAGAGCCAGGCGGTCACATGACCCGAATTAAACAAGTTAAAAAAACTTATTGGGGTGTTACCATTTAGTGGTCAATTGTGCAGAATATGTGCTGTACTGTGCAATCTACTGATAAAAGTTTCAATCAATCAATCAAAAGTGTAAAGTAAAAAAGTCACTTTTTATTTCAACCGTACTTCCCGTCAAAAGCCTAAAGACTGATCGCACAGTTCCTGTCTTCACAATAAAAGTGCCGCTCCATCGCGCCTGCGTTAACAAAATAAGAGTCTCCGAAAGCCCAGCGCAAACAAGCTAGCAAGCCACGGAATTTGCTGCCAATGTATTTCTTGTAAAGTGTATAAAAACGAATATGGAAGCTGGACAAATAAGATGCCAAAAACCAACGACTTTCATGTGGTATTAGAAAGAAAAGAGGAACTTTTTTTCTCCTCCATTTGAAAACGTGAACGTCTGATTCCAATCATTGCAAGTCATCAGAATCAGGTAATACACCAACTTATATTCTCGTCTTCATGAAAGATAGGAATCTATATGTTAAACATGCATGTATATTCATTAAAACACCTTCAACATGTGAACAAAAAAGGCAAAATAAATAAATATAAATTATATACTGTATATATAAATGTATGTATATACATATATATATATATATATATATATATATATATGATATGTGTGTGTATAAATGACTTGTGTGTGTATGTATGATATGTGTGTGTATGTATGATATGTGTGTGTATAAATGATATGTTTGTGTATGTATATGTATATATGTGGTTGATCACCTCGACTTGGTCATTTATTAAGTAATTGATAAACGTTGAAAATCTTATTGGGGTTTTACCATTTAGTGGTTAATTGTACGGAATATGTACTGTACTGTGCAATCTACTAATACATGTTTTAATCAATCAATCAATCAATCAATCAATCAAATCAATGAATGCCTACTGAGGCTATGGTGCTGTTAAGTTATTGTGGCTCAACGAGCCATTTTGTTTATTTTATTTTAATGTACTATTATTTAATATATAATATTGTTTTAGTTGCTTAAGAGATATTCCTGGCTCTGAATTTGCTCATTGCTATTTTTATGTTTTTGTGCATTATTTGTGGCTGTAATCATTAAACGAACAGGTTACTCATCAGTTACTCAGTACTTGAGTAGTTTTTTCACAACATACTTTTTACTTTTACTCAAGTAAATATTTGGGTGACTACTCCTTACTTTTACTTGAGTAATACATCTCTAAAGTAACTGTACTCTTACTTGAGTACAATTTCTGGCTACTCTACCCACCTCTGTATATTGTGTATCGTGACATGGCTTAAAAATAGAGATATTAAAAAAAAAAAAAAGGCCTTATCGCCCAGCCCAAGGTGGGGGTTTTGGGCTGGAATCATGGTGAGAGAGCTGGTAGGTCCCTTTAGGGTCTCTGAGGGTGTGAAAATGACATCTGCAAAGTATGGAGAGTTTCTCACTGACCACTTTCTTCCATGGTACCAAAAGAAGAACCGTACCTTCCGCCAAAAAAAATAATCTTCATGAATGACAATGCCCCTTCTCATGCTGCAAAGAACACCCCTTATGCTGTGGGTATAAGAGGAGAGAAATTGATGATGTGGTTACCATCTTCTCCTGACCTCAGCCCTATTGAGAACCTCTGGAGCATAATCAAGCAAAAGATCAATGAGGGTGGGAGAAAGTTCATGTTCAAGCCGTAGCTCTGGGACGCTATTCTAACATCCTGATAAGAAATTAAAGCTGAAACTGTCCAAGAGCTCACAAGTTCAATGGATGCAAGGCTTATGAATGTGATATCAAGCAAGGGGTCCTATAGTAACATGTAACTCAGCCTGTTTAATTAAGTTATTTCAATCAAAAATATTTTAATCTATATGGTCTTATTATACAAACCCCGTTTCCATATGAGTTAGGAAATTGTGCTAGATGTAAATATAAACGGAATACCATGATTTGCAAATCCTTTTCAACCCATATTCAGTTGAATATGCTACAAAGACAACATATTTGATGTTCAAACTGATAAACTTTTTTTTTTTTTTTTCAAATAATCATTTACTTTAGAATTTGATGCCAGCAACACGTGACAAAGAAGTTGGGAAAGGTGGCAATAAATACTGATAAAGTTGAGGAATGCTCATCAAACACTTATTTGGAACATCCCACAGGTGTGCAGGCTAATTGGGAACAGGTGGGTGCCATGATTGGATATAAAAACAGCTTCCCAAAAAATGCTCAGTCTTTCACAAGAAAGAATGGGGCGAGGTACACCCCTTTGTCCACAATGCGTGAGCAAATAGTCAAACAGTTTAAGAACAACCATTCTCAAAGTGCAATTGCAAGAAATTTAGGGATTTAAACATCTACGGTCCATAATATCATCAAAAGGTTCAGAGAATCTGCAGAAATCACTCCATGTAAGCAGCATGGCAGGAAACCAACATTGAATGACCGGTACCTTCGATCCCTCAGACGGCACTGTATCAAAAACCGACATCAATCTCTAAAGGATATCACCACATGGGCTCAGGAACACTTCAGAAAACCACTGTCACTAAATGCAGTGTAAGTGCAAGTTAAAGCTCTTCTATGCAAAGCGAAAGCCATTCATCAACAACATCCAGAAACGCCGCCGGCTTCTCTGGGCTCGAGATCATCTAAGATGGACTGATGCAAAGTGGAAAAATGTTGTGTGGTCTGAAGAATCCACATTTCAAATTGTTTTTGGAAATATTCGACATTGTGTCATCCCGACCAAAGGGAAGCGAACCATCCAGACTGTTATCGACGCAAAGTTCAAAAGCCAGCATCTGTGATGGTATGGGTGTGTATTACTGCCCAAGGCATGGGTAACTTACACATCTGTGAAGACACCATTAATGCTGAAAGGTACATACAGGTTTTGGAACAACATATGCTGCCATCTAAGCGCCGGCTTTTTCATGGACGCCCCTGCTTATTTCAGCAAGACAATGCCAAGCCACATTCAGCACGTGTTACAACAGCGTGGCTTCGTAAAAAAAGAGTGCGGGTACTTTCCTGGCCCGCCTGCAGTCCAGACCTGTCTCCCATCGAAAAAATGTTGGCGCATTATGAAGCGTAAAATACGACAGCGGAGACCCCGGACTGTTGAACGACTGAAGCTCTACATAAAACAAGAATGGGAAAGAATTCCACTTTCAAAGCTTCAACAATTAGTTTCCTCAGTTCCCAAACGTTTATTGAGTGTTGTTAAAATAAAAGGTGATGTAACACAGTGGTGAACATGCCCTTTCCCAGCTACTTTGGCACTTGTTGCAGCCATGAAATTCAAAGTTAATTATTATTTGCAAAAAAAAAAAAAAAATTATGAGTTTGAACATCAAATATGTTGTCTTTGTAGCATATTCAACTGAATGTAGTTTGAAAAGGATTTGCAAATAATTGTATTCCATTTATATTTACATCTAACACAATTTCCCAACTCATATGGAAACGGGGTTTGTACTACAACTTCAACATGTGACCATTTTGAGTTCTTTACAGCCTATGAAATGTACCGAAACTCTGTTGTGCTTAATAATTTGGAACAGCGGACTTTGAGTTAAAAATACTGTTATCATTTCCAGATTTGTTCAATGAAATTTGAATTAAAATAACGGCTGATGACTTGAAAATTATACTGACTAACATTTGCATTAACCATTTATGAAAATTTGAGTAAAATGTACTTTGCATAATAATTTGGAACACAGTGTAAGTGATTATTACATTTTAGCAGAAGTGTAGACAGGACATGTTAAAAGACAAAATAAGCAGATACTAACAGTAAATGAACAAGTGTATTAATTAATGATTTCCTAACACTTGTCCTTAATAATGTTGACAAAATAACAGAATGATAAATTACACAGTGTTAGACTAATTAGGAGCCTTTGTTAGTTTACTTACCAATAAAAGACAAGTTGTCTAGTATGTTCACTATTTTATTTAAGGACTTAACTGCAATAAGAAACATGTGCTTAATGTACACTAAGATTTTTTCTTTAAATAATGCCAAAAATGCATTTTTTTTGTGTGGTTGAGAGAGTGGCCGTGCCAGCAACCTGACGGTTCCTGGTTCGATCCCCACCTTCTACCAACTTTGTCTTCTTTCACCCTTGCTCCTGATGGGTCGTGGTTGGGGCCTTGCATAGCAGCTACCACCATCAGTGTGTGAATGGGTGAATGTGGACATAGTGTCACTGCGCTTTGATTACCTTGAAGGTAGAAAAGCGCTATACTCTACAACTTCTCTCTGGGCCGGGGGGTAGTAGGGTAGTAGGATAGTAGGATAGTAGGATAGTAGGATGGATGGATGGATGGATGGATGGATGGATAGATAGATAGATAGTACTTTATTGATTCCTTCAGGAGAGTTCCTTCAGGAAAATTAAAATTCCAGCAGCAGTGTACACAGTTGATATCAATTTAAAAAATAAAAAAAATAAAAAACAGGAGATGCAAAACAATAACAGTGCAATACTTTTTCATAACATGGTGACTACCGCCTAGTTTCTCTTGTTATATTCTTATTTTACTGTTATATTTTTATTCCCATTGTTGCTTTTTATTTTTATTCTTATTGTAATATTTTCTATTTTGTTTCCATTTATACCCCCATTATTTACTTTTTGAATTGATCTCAACTCTGTACACTGCTGCTTGAATTTTAATTTTCCTGAAGGAATCAATAAAGTACTATCTATCCATCTATCTATCAAGTATAACCCATTTATTTAGAAAAGTACCGAAAAGTATATAAATAATTTTAGTACCGGTACCAACATATTGGTATCCTTACAACACTAATTTTTACTATAACTGTGCTGCTCATTTAGCTGTTACAAAAATTTTAATGACAAATAAAATTGCAAAAAAGATAAAAAGCTAAAAAAAACAACAACCTTGTTTAAGAATAAAAATATATAACAAACAAAACACAAAATCTAATTTCCACAAAAAGAAAAGCCTCTTGTGATGTTTAAAAAGCTGCACACTGGTAAACTTGACAATGTTTGCACTCTAATAGACTCAATGTGTAAAATTCTATATTTGATAAATTCTTAAAATTTTGGCTATTTGATTGTATGTTTAATCTTATGATACCTTCACATTGTACCTGCCTGTGTCTCTCTCTCTGTGTGTGTGTGTGTGTGTGTGTGTGTGTGTGTGTGTGTGTGTGTGTGTGTGTGTGTGTGTGTGTGTGTGTGTTCTGGCAATGTTTACTTAATGGGGACATCGCTCTATTTACACAGTCACCTTTAGGGGACCTCTGACGGTATGGGGACAAAAAAACAGCTCCCCTAAAGGGAAACCTTTTTAAATGATAGTCAGATCCATTCTGAAGATGCCTAAGTGTTAAAATTAGTTTGTATTTTATTTCTGTGGTTTAAGGTAAAACAAGATAATCCTTTATTGCATTGGTTTTCAAATGGGGGTACGCGTACCCCTGGGGGTATTTTAAGGTATGCCAAGGGGTACGTGAGATTTTTTTTAAATATTCTAAAAATAGCAACAATGCAAAAATCCTTTATAAATATTTTTATTGAGTAATACTTCAACATAATATGAATTAAAGTTCATAAACTGTGAAAAAAAAAATGCAACAATGCAATATTCAGTGTTGACAGATTGATTTTTTTTGTGGACATGTTCCATAAATATTGATGTTAAGGATTTCTTTTTTTGTGAAGAAATGTTTGGAATTAAGTTGATGAATCCAGATGGATCTCTATTACAATCCCCAAAGAGGGCAATTTAAGTTGATGATTACTTCTATGTGTAGAAATCTTTATTTATAATTAAATCACTTGTTTATTTTTGAACAAGTTTTTTAGTTATTTTTATATCTTTTTTTCCAAATAGTTCAAGAAAGACCACTACAAATGAGCAATACCGGTATTTTGCACTCTTTTACAATTTAATAAATCAGAAACAGATGACATAGTGCTGTATTTTACTTCTTTATCTCTTTTTTTCAAACAAAAATGCTTTGCTCTGATTAGGGGGTACTTGAATTAAAAAAATGTTCACAGGGGGTACATCACTGAAAAAAGGTTGAGAACCACTGCTTTATTGTTCCCACAACAAGGAAATTTGGGTAACTTTCTTTGCGTGTTTCACAATATTGGTAAAAGAGAAAATTCATTTTCTTGAAAAGTGAAACATTTGTTATCCTGGCATTAACAGTACTGTGATTCTGTATGGTGTCCATCCTTAGTTAAAACTAATATATTTTTCCAAAAAACAAAATCTGGTTTAGTGTTCCTGAGGATGACATCTTCATACAGCATGATTATAAAACATTATTACCTTAAATTATGATTCGCATTCAGAATTTTCCATCCTTCTATATGTGGCAGTTGGAGTTGGAGACAACTTCATGACTGCTAAATAGCAGTTTTCAGTAATGTCACAGATGATGCAGGATTTGCTTTAACATTTAAGTGGTGAAACTTCCTATAAGAGGACAGCTGTAGAGCTGTAGTTCTGAGGATCATGTCATATTCAATTTGAACTTAAAAAAAAAAAAAAAAAGGTCCTCAGTAGTCACGTACAAATTTGTGTGAATTATGCAAAACTATTTAAATGTGGTCCCCATTAACCATATTAACTCTGTTTCCCCAGGGTCCCCAGTAAGAATGATCAGCACATTACTTCATCAATCCAGAGATTTAAAGACGTGTATGAGCTAGCTGGGCAGAAAAACACTTTTGAAGACGTCACACAACTATTTTCGACAAATATAATTGTCCTGGTACTCTATACCAGAAGTCAAATCAGTATACATGTTTTTTTGACTTTCTGGGAATTTGTTGGTATTGATTTACTTTACAAAAGCTAACCATGAATTGATTAACGGTTTTAAACAAGTTGAAAAACTTATCCGGGTGTTACCATTTAGTGGTCAATTGTACGGAATATGTACTGTACTATGCAATCTGCTAATAAAAGTTTCAATCAATCAATCAATCAACAGTTATCATGTATGACTGTTATGATTGATTGATTGATTGATAGATACACGCATCCTTTCATGACTCAGCTACCTGGTTTATGTCGGTGTTTGTCAAGATTGACCCCTTCCCCGCAGTTGGGTCATCATGTCAAAGAAAGAGCTAAGCTATTCTCCATAGATATTTTGTAGCCGTTACAGTTAGGTTCAACTAACTACATGTCAGTAATGCATGAGGGTAATTTCTGTAGGCGGTAGACTGAGGAATAAATTAGCATAACTTTAGCCGCTAGAAGAATAGATTAATCATATTAAACTGTAAATGTAATTGTCATGAATAGCCATGAGTGTACAAGTACACCGTATACTGATCACTATAATGACATAGCACAGACTTTGTAAGTGCTTCCTGCAGTGAATTCTGCTAGGAAATCACATAAAAAGCATTACCCCAGGACATGATTGTAGCTTCAGAAACAACGTTAATAGCAAGGGATCGCTTATGAGCATTTCCTGTTTTTCTGACATTGCCTCTCTTTGTCCGTCTTTTCCATATAGGTGAAGAAGCTTCCCAAACACTTACGGGATGCCCAGATCTCAACAGAGCGAACGCACTTGATATCCGACCCCGCCAAGAAGCCACGTCAGCGCTACGTGCAAAAGGACGGCAAGTGCAACGTCCACCATGGAAACGTACAAGAGACCTACCGATACCTCAGTGACTTGTTCACAACACTTGTCGACCTCCGCTGGCGTCTTAGTCTCTTTATTTTCACCCTGGTCTACGTTGTCAACTGGCTTTTCTTTGGCTTTCTGTGGTGGTTGATTGCACTCATCCGCGGGGATCTCCTGCATGCAGACGAAGAGGGCTGGACCCCCTGCGTGGAGAACATGAACAGTTTTGTCTCGGCCTTTCTTTTCTCCATCGAGACAGAGACTACAATTGGGTACGGTTATCGTGTCATCACGGAGAAATGCCCGGAAGGTATCGTTCTGCTTTTGGTGCAGGCCATACTGGGTTCCATTGTCAACGCCATGATGGTGGGCTGCATGTTCGTCAAGATCTCACAGCCTAAGAACCGCGCAGAGACCCTCATGTTCTCGCACAAAGCCGTCATATCGATGCGAGACAACAAGATGTGCCTGATGTTTCGAGTGGGGGACTTGAGAAATTCTCACATTGTGGAGGCCTCCATCCGAGCAAAGCTGATACGTTCGCAGCAGACGAAGGAGGGGGAATTTATCCCGCTCAACCAAACAGACATAAACATTGGCTTCGACACGGGGGACGACCGACTGTTCCTGGTGTCGCCACTCATCATTTCACATGAGATCAACGAGAAGAGCCCTTTCTGGGAAATGTCCATGGCACAAATGGAGAAGGAAGAGTTCGAGATCGTGGTGATCCTTGAGGGCATGGTGGAGGCTACAGGTATGAAATTGTGTAGATAGGGGTGTAACGGTACGTGTATTTGTATTTGTATTGAACAGTTTCAATACAGGGGTATTGGTTCGGTACTGAGATGTACCAAACGAGATTCTAAACTAAAGTCTTAACAAGCTGCTTTGCCTCAGGACCCAGCATTGTCCCACCCACATAACCATCTGATTGGTTACATATATAGCAGTAACAACCAATCAGCAGTGCGTATTCAGAGCGGTAATAGCTAATCAGCAGTGTGTATTCCGAGCGCGTGTGGTACCGTATTTTTCGGACTATAAGTCACAGTTTTTTTCATAGTTTGGCCAGGGTTGCGACTTAAACTCAGGAGCGACTTATGTGTGAAATTAACACATTACCGTAAAATATCAAATAATATTATTTAGCTCATTCACGTAAGAGACTAGACGTATAAGATTTCATCGGATTTTGCAATTAGGAGTGACAGATTGTTTGGTAAACATATAGCATGTTCTATATGTTATAGTTATTTGAATGACTCTTACCATAATATGTTACGTTAACATACCAGGCACCTTCTCAGTTCGTTATTCATGCGTCATATAACGTACACTTATTCAGCTTGTTGTTCACTATTCTATATTTTAAATTGCCTTTCATATGTCTATTCTTGGTGTTGGGTTTTATCAAATACATTTCCCCAAAAAATGTGATTTATACTCCAGTGCAACTTATATGTTTATTTCCTTCTTTGCTATGCATTTTCGGCAGGTGCGACTTATACTCTGAAAATACGGTAAATGCTTCAGCGCCGAGCAGATAGGTGTTTAGCAGGTGAGCATAAGGCAGCGTACTCTCCCCAAATGATAATAAACACCTTCCAGTCAACTACTACTAACATCACTACGGGCCCGTTGACCCTCTAGAAACTCGCAGTTCTGGCTTGAGGTGAAGGCAAATTAGTTTTTAGCGTAACGTTAGCTCATTTTGCGGAGTGTGTGTGTTTGTTTGTTTGTTTGTTTGTTTGTTTGTTTTACGAAGAAAAAATCTTTGAATGGCAGGGTCCCTTCTATCACATGTTGATAAAAATATAACATTTCCATAATACAAATCAACCACAGGCTTCCCAAATTCTGTGATAAATTCAGCATGATGAGTTGACTTGAAACGGTTTAATGTTGCACTTTTTATATGTAGAAGAAAAGTTTTTGTAATTTTATTTAATCTGAGCAACAATTTGAGGCAGTTTAATGTGGATTTACGTGGGCAGAATTATTATAGTGTTCCCAATGTTAAAAGGATAAAGCCATTGTTTACAAATTTGGTAAATAACCAAAATATGTGAATGTAGTTGTTTTCTTACTGGACCGAAAATAAACCGAACCGTGACCTCTAAACCGAGATACGTACCGAACCGAAATTTTTGTATACCGTTACACCCCTATGTGTAGATGATGAAAACACACTGGCGGGTGGAAGGTAGATAAAAAAGGTACCTATAGTACATTGCATGAAAAAGACTATTGACCTGAACATAAAAGATAGACAAAATGCAGTAAAACAATAATGTACAAATGGATATCGACAGATAGAAGACAATTGGTACTCTAGTGGGACATTAAATAAATGTAATTACATTTTTGTTTAAGTGAGGAGTCACAGTAGCTGACTCAGAGCTACCGATGTTTATTTATCCTACAGCTCTGCATTTAGAAATATGTGTCATTTAAAAGCCTGCATTACTACTGTTGCTATTTCAAGATTACATCTTTGATCTATTGTTTATTTCAAAAGGAGTTAAAGGTAGCGACCCACACTGCTGGTCTTTGTTTAGGGTAAATGCCAAGCTGTCCAAAACCGCTCAAGGCTGGTTACATTTAAAAAGGGAGATGACGTAAGTGTTTTCTGTAAAGTTCGCCAAAATTTCCAGACACAAGCGGACAATGCAAGGCAACATATCTTATTGAAAAATAATACAAATTACAAATTATGAGACCTCATGGAGTAACGCAGCCGAGTGTGAAGCGACTGGGGTGAGAATCAGCACCTCCATGGTTCTCGCCCGGAAAAGGATGGAGTGCCATCTCCGGATTGGGGAGGAGATCTTTCCCCAAGTGGAGGAGTTCAAGTACCTCGGAGTCTTGTTCACGAGTGAGGGAAGAGTGGATCGTGAGATTGACAGAAGGATCTGTGCGGCGTCTTTAGTAATGCGGTGAAGAATGAGCTGAGCCGGAAGGCAAAGCTCTCAATTTACCGGTCGATCTACGTTCCCATCCTCACCTATTGTCATGAGCTTTGGGTCATGACCGAAAGGACAAGATCACGGGCCGAAATCAGTTTCCTTCGCCGGGTGGCGGGGCTCTCCCTTAGAGATAGGGTGAGAAGCTCTGCTATCCGGGAGGAGCTCAAAGTAAAGCTGCTGCTTCTCCACATCGAGAGGAGCCAGATGAGGTGGTTCGGGCATCTTGTCAGGATGCCACCCGAACGCCTCCCCAGGGAGATGTTTAAGGAACGTCTGACAGGTAGGAGGTCACGGGCAAGACCCAGGACACGTTGGGAAAACTATGTCTCCCAGCTGGCCTGGGAACGCCTTGGGATCCCCCGGAGGAGCTGGACAAAGTGGCTGGGGAGAGGGAAGTCTGGTCTTCCCCGGTTAGGCTGCTGCCCCCGCGACCAGACCTCGGATAAGCGGAATAAAATGGATGGATGGAGTAACGCTTGTAATCCTGAACCACAGGATGACAATTTGTCAAAAAACGCACTACTACTGTGCTGTGTAATTATTTTTGATACACAACATGCTGGTGCTTTTAATATACTCCATAAGTGGGACTATTCAATGCGCTTTACACAAGACCCACTATAACGTTAGTGTGTTACGCCCAACCACTACCTATAGGGCAGACCTGGGCAAATTAAGGCCCGGGGGCCACATGCGGCCCGTTAAGATTTCCAATCTGGCCCGCCGGACATTTCCAAGTATTTTTTTTAGATCTTTAAGATGGAAAGTGTAGCTGCCGTTATGATGTGCAGTGATGTTTTCAAATTACCATAAGTCTTGAACTATACAACATATTTCAATGGTTGTAGTCTTCGCTTTTGCATGATATTTTAGTGACTCGTGTTGTCCTGATACCAATATGATTTTAATACTTTTTGATTGTTTTTTAAATAAAGGGGACCAGAAAAAATTGCATTATTGGCTTTATTTCAACAAAAAATCTTAGGGTGTGGCGGACTGGTCCTTTTCAGAGGCGGTATGGTATCCAATATGATTCATTAGTATCGCGGTACTATACTAATGCCCGTATCCCATGAACCCTGAGAACAACGGGCACCGGACCAACAACTTTAACATGTTCAATTTCAGATGGCGGTCTTGGTGGTTTGTAATGGACCGTGTTAAAATGCATTTCACCACAATTTTTTTAACAGCAGCCTCTGAACTTGCGGCGCAGAATCAGTGATAATACTATAATAACACCGCCATAATTGAGGCAGCGTAGCTCGGTTGGTAAAGTGGCCGTGCCAGCAAATTGAGGGTTCCAGGTTCAATTCCCGCTTCCGCCGTCCTAGTCACTGCTGTCGTGTCCTTGGGCTAGACACTTTATCCACCTGCTCCCAGTGCCACCCACGCTGGTTTGAATGGAACTTATATATCGGGTTTCATTATGTAAAGCGCTTTGAGTCACTAGAGAAAAGCGCGATATAAATATAACTCACTTCACGAATTTGCCAGTCACATTTTTCTCCAAGACCTTTACGACATAAACAAAAAAACTAGACGGAGATGGTGGTGGTAATCAAATAAGCACCAATGCTTTCCATAGGATTTGGAACGCCAGAAAATGTAACCTCCACGGAAAAGCACCGCTTTTTATCCTCCGGCAATCCACACCGCCATTCTATTGCTGCTCCTCCGAGAAGCGAACTAGCGTGGACTTTTACGAGATCTCGCAAATCCGAAGAAAGATCGTGTGGTAAAGTAAACACTAAAGTAAACACCGCGGAACATTTCGAGGTTTGCCGTCTGTGACGACAGGAACTTGACTCGTGAAAAAGATGACTTTTGCTTTACAAGAACGACATTTTTATTTTTTAGGAAAGCATCACAACAGTAAAATCCTCCCTGGCGAGTGTTGTAGACACACACAACTCCCACGAACTACGCCCCTGCTTCCTCGGCCCCCGTATTGGCTAGCATTTGACAAAGGGCCCCATATCTGCACATAGTTAAGTTGAAGTAGTAGAGTAGTAAAGAAGAACAATGAGGAATAGTTTCAACCTTATTAAAAATATTCTTCATCTCAGTATGTTAATAATAACTGACTTAACTAATTACATATTACAAAACTGTTGTATTACTCATTCATGGATGTCATTTTACTATAAAAAGGCCAGTAAATGAATGTATATATTTGTAAACGCTCTGAAGTGGGAAAGGGGTAGGATTAAATAAGATTTGCTTCTTCCTACTCTTTTTCGGACATAATGGGCAATTATTTTGATCCGGGGGGCCAAATTTAGAGAAAAAAAAAAGTGTCTGGGGGCCGGTATATCTATTTTTAGGAACACTAATACAAAACCTCACAATAAAGTCTGATTGAATGCTGAAAATGTTATGACAGACCGCCTTAAAAACGGAATGGAATGAATGAATTTTTTTCTATGAATAATAAAACCCTGAATATTGAGAACATACGAACGTCACACCCCCTCTCAATCGACATATTTTAAAATCAAGGCAAATGCAACATCCATCCATCCATTTTCTACCGCTTATTCCCTTTCGGGGTCGCAGGGGGCGCTGGCGCCTATCTCAGCTACAATCGGGCGGAAGGCGGGGTACACCCTGGACAAGTCGCTACCTCATCGCAGGGCCAACACAGATAGACGGACAACATTCACACTCACACACTAAGGCCAATTTTAGTGTTGCCAATCAACCTATCCCCAGGTGCATGTCTTTGGAAGTGGGAGGAAGCCGGAGTACCCGGAGGGAACCCACGCTTTCACAGGGAGAACATGCAAACTCCACACAGAAAGATCCCGAGCCTGGATTTGAACCCAGGACTGCAGGAACTTCGTATTGTGAGGCAGACGCACTAACCCCTCTGCCACCGTGAAGCCCGCCAAATGCAACAAACACAGCGAAATATGAACGCGAAGGGTAAAAAAAACCAACCCAAAACAACTACAATCTGACATATGTGATATATCACTAAGCTTTAGAACTTTCTTGTAAAAATCTCCTTCTGCATCTGTCCCTGACACCCACATTTCAGGCTCTGGAAACACTCTGTGGAAACGCTCCCCACCCACACTGCTTGGTGCCTCATCTGACCAGCTGTGATGTAGACTACCATAGTAACTAGTAGGGTTGTACAGTATACGGGTATTAGTATAGTACCGCGATACTAATGAATCATATTCGGTACCATACCGTCTCTGAAAAGTACCGGTCCTCCACACCCTAATATTTTTTGTTAAAATAGAGCCAATAATGCAATTTTTTTCCGGTCCCTTTTATTTAGAAAAGTATCGAAAAGTACCGAAAAGTATCAAAATAATATTGACATTAGGACAACACTTGTCACTAAAATATCATGCAAAAGTGCGGATTGCAACCATTGAAATATTGTTGTATAGTTCAAGACTTATGGTAATTAGAAAACATCACTGCACATCATAACGAAAGCTACACTTTCCATCGTAAAGATCTAAAAAAATATATTTGGGAATGTCCGGCGGGCCAGATTGAAAAGCTTAACGAGTCGCATGTGGCCCCCGGGCCTTCATTTGCCCAGGTTTGATCTAAACAGAAATGATGTGAAATTGTGCGGTGTATTATCCTGTAAGTGTGTTCATGTTCGAAATAAACTAAAAGAAAGAAAGAAAGAAAGAAAGTACCAACTGCTCGGCATCTGCCTCCAGAATCAGCATTTAGGTCAACTAGGTGAAATTAAATCTGAAAACCTTTGACTAGTTTACTTCATGTCCATCCCAAACATTTGCATGTTTAAAAGTGTAAAACATGATCCGCCTTAAAGACGGTCTATTCCATTTTGAGAGTAAACCGGATTATTCATTTCGTGTTTGTGTACGACTACCTGTCCAACACAAGCAGATTTGAGCTAAATAGGACAGTCGTCGTTGCAACGACCGACAAAAACGGAAGCCCTGCATAAAATAGCGCAGGGATGCGTAGCAGCACGGACATGGCAGTGGAAACGGACACATTGACATGAATAAAAACGGAAAAAGTCCGCCTGCCGTGGCGGCGACATTCCGCAGTTCTTTTGCATCCTGTGGAAACCACGGGTTACACGCAGGCACTGTGGTTGACGCACATAGTAGGTGGAGGACTCTTCTGCCTTAAGGGGAGATTTTTATGATACGTTTAAAAAAAAAAAATGTTTTCCACCATTGTTGGGACACAGTTCACGGCAGTTTAGAGAAACTCCCTGAACAGCTATCCAAAAAAGGCAATGTGTGAACGCCCCTTCTTAAGCAAAGTCTTGGCAGAGGCACGGATTGGATTTACAAATAAATTACCAATAAGTCACTGACTTACACGCCAATCATTTTTTTAAAAAGTTGATATCACGAGTACAAGCATGCTAGCATTGGCTTTCAAATGATTTTAAGCACAGCCCATCAGTGTCTTAATATTTTCCCCCATGATGCATTTCCAATCCAATCCACTTTATTTATATAGCACATTTAAACAACAATAACGTTTCCAAAGTGCTGCACAGCCATGTTAAAAACAATATTATGCTCCACCAATGACTGAATAAAACAAAAAAGGAATAAAAATAAAACTAATAAAAACAATATAAAAACAAATATGATTAAAAACTATTTTAAAGGGTAAAATTTCCTTTAAAGCGGCTGTGTTTTCATCTTTGAAAAGCGTATGAAAGACTAATTCTCTAACTAGTGTACACATCCTAATGATGTAATTAAAATAGCTTATTGCGAGCTGTTAATTGACTGCTCTAATGGGCTTTCAGTCTTATATGGCTAAAGCCGATTTGTTGATATGCTTAAGATCTGCCTAATTAAGAAGCATTCATGTAATATACATGTTATTCCTTTGAAGATGCTCTCAACATGCTACTAATATAAATCATTGGATAGAGCAGTGTTTTTAAACCACTGTGCCGCGCCATAGTGTGCCGTGAGATACAGTCTGCTGTGCCGTAATAGATTATGTAATTTCACCTAATTGGGTTAAAACATATTTTTTGCAAACCAGTAATTATAAACCTCAAATGTGCTGTTGTTGACTGTCGCTAATGTCTACAGCTCGGCGGAGTAACCATGTTTTTGTCTTCCATATCAGTAGGTGGCAGCAGTTAGCTAATTGCTTTGTAGATGTCAGGACCATGGTTTGTCATGATCACAATATGCAGACGACAGAAGGAGGCAGTGTGCAGGTAAAAAGGTATCTAACGCTTAAACCAAAAATAAACAAAAGGCAAGTGCCGCTAAGAAAAGGCATTGAAGCTAAACGAAGCTAAAACAGAACTGGCTGCAGAGTAAACAATGCTGGAAGACAGTAAAGACTTACAGGCTGTGGAGCAGCAGACGGCGTCCACAAAGTACATCCGTGCATGATAAGACAATCAACAACAAACTACAGGCGCAAGACAAGAACTAAAAAACACTACACACAGGAAAACACCAAAAAACTCCAAATAAGTCACGGCGTGATGTGACAGGTCGTGACAGTGCACCTACTTTGAGAGAAGAGCTATAGTGATGCATGCTTGGAGGATATGGTTTGAATTCATATCCAACAATTGCAAGAAGGTTTTTTTACTGTCGATATCGGCTGCTGAGTTTCATTTTTCAATATTTTTTGCTGGTGGTGTGCCTCGAGATTTTTTCAATGAAAAAACCTGTGCTTTGGCTCAGAAAAGGTTGAAAACCAGAGGGATAGAGTTTGGGTCAGTAAGTGGGAGACGCTGGCTGATGGAGGGTCTACACTCCTCTGCAAACATGGACAAAGCACAGCGCTCCCTGATGCGATCAGGCATGGCTTTACATGCATCTGAACATTTCTGCTCGAGATCCCATTTGGGGAAAAAAAAGAAATATATATATATATATATACATATAAAAAAAAATGAAAGTACCAGTCGCCATCATGCTCCCTGATCACACTGCTGGATACTTGACTCGGGCAATAAATCACACCCCTTGCCTCAGCACCACAAACGACTGTAGCGTTCGGGGGTTATGTCGTCACTGCCCTTGACTGCTGGGCTAGCAGCCAATCCGACCATTTCTTATCCAATCTCCCTTGCATTCTCCCCCTATGACTCTTAAACTGGAGAAATGCATAACGAGTTACTATCATAATTTGTTAATGGTCTATGAATACTACTTGCAGCAGTGCAGTCTTCACCTACTACTTTAAGCGAAGCACTAAGACCATGTCTCCTTAAATAGCAGC
>NC_084628.1:10179186-10256686 GCF_033978795.1 Nerophis ophidion | reverse complement strand
AAGTCGCTCACCTACGTGTAGCACACCCTTAATTGCGTTATTAAGTGCTCTTTTATGTTTCTGCTTCCATGGGTTAAAAGGTCCACCTTGAAAAAGCTACTTCCTTACCAGACATGTAAGATGACTTTAATGCGGTGCAATTATCATGGTTATTGATTCCACCTGAGTGACCTTACATTTAATATATAGAAAGAAGGTCTGTACTCTCTTGCTAATTGACAGGAAGCAGAACATGAATGCTGAAAGGTCAATTAGAGCCTAAATATCCAACTGCTCAATTCCTTCAACAAATTTAACTTTTTTGTGTTTTGAGCACAACAAATGCCATTTAGAGTGTGTGGAAAAAAATTAGAACTGGAAATGTCCGATAATATCGGACTGCCGTTAAATGCTTTAAAAATGTGATATCGGAAATTAATCAGTATCGGTTTCAAAAATTAAAATGTATGACTTTTGAAAATGCTGCTGTATCGAGTGGTACACAGACGTAGGGAGAAGTACAGAGCGCCAATAAACCTTAAATGCACTGCCTTTGCGTGTCGGCCCAATCACATTACACCTACGGCTTTTCACACACACACACACACACACACACACACACAAACACACACACACACACACACACACAAGTGAATGCAACGCATACTTGGTCAACAGCCATACAGGTTACACTGAGGGTGGCCCTATAAAAAACTTTAACAACATTACAAATATGGCCCACACTGTAAACCCACACCAAACAAGAATGACAAACACATTTCGGGAGAACATCCACACCGTAACACAACATAAACACAATTGAACAAATACTCAGAACCCCTTGCAGCACTAACTCCTCCGGGACACTACAATTCCCCCCGCCCCCCCGATACCCCATAGTAGTGGGTGGGGAAGGTGTTGAGGTTGGGCGGGGTTGGGGGGGCGGGGTTTGGTGGTAGTGGGGGATTCATAAATGGTGTACAATACTACATTCGTATTTACAGACGTATATTATTCGAGACATAAGTGTCCACTTTATTCATCTCAAAGTTGGAGATTTTAAATGTATTTGAGTGCAATGCTACATATTACCTCCCAAAGAAAGCTCTTAAGTTATTTAAAAATTATTCCATAAAAAAAGCACAATTTATATCTGGTTTAAAAAGAACAAAATTGTACAAATTTGAATTTGTACATGCAGTGTATGCAGTGTCATTTCAAACCACTGAATGTTTTATCAAATAAAAGAACTGCTTGTTTTAAATGATCTCTTTCATTTGTAATCACTAGTTTCTTTGAAAAATATATTAAAAAAAGAAAAACATTTGTATGAAAAAAAAAAAAAAGATTTTATTTGTACGATATAAGCCTGGTGACCTAAACGTTCAAACTCAATTCGCATCAGGTACATATCCGATTTATATCCAAAAACAAAAGGCAGATTTGGAAAATCGGAAATTGCATTGTTCACACCGTCGTGAGATTCAGACAAATGGGATTTAGGTCACACATAGGCAAAAGAATCGGAATTGACCTGTAGTGTAAACAGTCTTATACACATTCTAATAAAAAAACAAAAACACAACTTTTGTGATTCTGTCACAATAATATGAACTGATAATGTACAAATAAAAAGTACAAACTAGGCCATTTATATCCAAGGGGAATACAATTTACCAGCCCTGGCTTGTGCAGCAACATAAAACACTGAATTTACTGTACTTCTATTTTTAATCACATTTGCATGCAAAGTGTCAGAGAAGGAGCAACTGAGGAAGTTGAGTGTGTCAAATGTTTTTAGTTCAAAGTTGCCATGGACTGACAAACCTTTCACTTTTAACTGGATACAGAAGAAGCCTGAATTTCAACGTACCCAACCGAGGTTTCATGAGATCTTTGTTAGTCTTTGCTCAAACAAACTGAGAACAACATAAAATGATGCTACAAAAAATGCTATGTACCCCCTGTGAACATTTTTTTTTATTTAAATACCCTCTAATCAGAGCAAAGCATTTTTGGTTGAAAAAAAGAGATGAAGTAAAATACAGCACTATGTCATCAGTTTCTGATTTATTAAATTGTATAACATTTGTAGTGGTCTTTCTTGAACTATTTGGAAAAAAATATATAAAAATAACTAATAACTTGTTGAAAAATAAACAAGTGATTCAATTATAAATGAAGATTTCTACACATAGAAGTAATCATCAACTTAAAGTGCCCTCTTTGGGGATTGTAATAGAGATCTATCTGGATTCATGAACTTAATTCCAAACATTTCTTCTCAAAAAAATAAATCTTTAACATCAATATTTATGGAACATATCCACAAAAAATCTGGCCGTCAACACTGAATATTACATTGTTGTATTTTTTTTTCACAGTTTCTGAACTTACATTCATATTTTGTTGAAGTATTATTCAATAAATATATTTATAAACGACTTTTGAATTGTTGCTATTTTTAGAATATTTCCAAAAAAATCTCACGTACCCCTTGGCATACCTTCAAGTACCCCCAGGGGTACGCGTACCCCCATATAAAAACTGCGCTAGTCCTTGTGGAAACCCGTTCGGTGCACCTCCGTTCCGAACCGAACCCCCTGTACCGAAACGGTTCAATACAAATACACGTGCCGTTACACCCTGATATAAAGTGATTTTAATGGAATAACATTAAAAAAATGCATTTCTAACAATTAGCAGATGCATTGTTGCTTTGTATGCAGTTAAGCTTGTAATGTATATTAATGTCTCTCTGTCAATTTCTCTTTGTGTGTGCACGTGTATCTGTGTATCTGTGCCTTCACCCGCCTGCCTGGATCACCGTAGGGATGACGTGTCAAGCAAGAAGCTCCTACCTGGACACAGAAGTTCTTTGGGGCTACCGCTTCACACCCGTTCTCTCCCTGGAGAAGGGCTTCTACGAGGTCGACTACAACAACTTCCACGACGTCTACGAGACCAACACCCCTATCTGCAGCGCCAAGGAATTGGCGGCCAAGCTCCGGGACGGCCCGCTATTGCCTCAGCTGTCGTTGCTCAGCCCGGAACCAAAAATGCATACTTTTGACCCTCTAAACCGCCTGTCTGACTTGGACCCACTGAGCCAGGTTGAGGACAAGGAGGAAGGGGAATCAGGAGGGGACAGAGGTGAGACCAATGGCTCTGCGGCTGCTTTAGAGGAGACGCCCTTTGCTGATGGACTACCTGACTGATTAGCCATGGACAGCCAGCTTGTTCCATTGCAAGGACACTCTTCTTCAGCCTCTGAATCATGCAATACTCCTCTTCTAGAGTGTCAATCTATAGTATAGATTGGTTTTTAGACACTGTACTGTAAGTAACGACACACATACAGCATCTATATCTTCACTTAAAAAGTTGGTGGTGCCGATTGTCTTTTTATAATCCTATAATCATGTCCACTTACTACTATTACAGTTGTGTGAGGGAAACTCGATCTGAAGATTACAGATTACACCGAGCACATTATGGATATACCATTGCTCTGATTTTAAAGAGTATTGATTCATCTTAGCGAAGCTAATGTGTCGGACAGACGCTTCTCTGCAGTGATGGAAGAAAATTATTAGCCGTCTCTGTTCATGTTTCTAAGTTTCCTCTTCACTGGAACATGTAAGGCTAATCGTTTGCTCGTAGGAAAACCTAGGAAGCGATCCAAATGCAACGAATATGCACTTTTTGTTTTCGAGACCCTGTCTTTTCTGTGCGTCTATCGTCATGTGTCTGTGACTAATTGTCTCTCTCGCACACACTGGGAGCTTTGCCCCAAAATATGCCAGCTTGTACCTCATTCTATGCTCATTTTCAGGGTAATTATCTGCAACATAGGCTGTTGAAAGAAGACAATGCAACACAGTGACTAGCTGATTGGAAGTAGTAAGATTTTTCCCCCTACAATTGTGAAGTGGCATTGATTTAATCCTACTGTGGTAAATTACAACTGGACAGTAGTAGTTAAGATGCATTTAATTGACAAAGACCAAGACCTAAATGTACAGTCGTCCCTTGCTACATCACGCTTCAACTGCCATACATTGCAGTTAAAAAAACAAAAACACACAGACAAACTTTTTTTAAACATAATCTGCATGTTTTGGCCTGAATTTAAATGTTAAATCAAGTTTTATTTACTTATACCACAGTGCAGTATTTTTTTCTTATTTTCTATTAGTATCATGCGATTGTGTTACGGCAGGGGGAGGGGGGGTGTCGCAGCTTACTGCGGGGTTTGTTCCCCCGGGATGCAGACGGACCACTCCGGACAAGGCATGCAGGTAGGAACATGATTTAATCTTTAAAACGCGCATCAAAAACAGAAAACAAGCAGAAGGGAAAACGTGCCGATCGCACGAGAAACTAAGGTACAAACTTATGTTCTGTGGTCTGGATTCTGTTTAGTTATGTTCTGTTTTGTTTTTGACTATTAATTCCTGTTTTTGCGCACCCTGGTTTGCTTTAGTTTCCATGACAACTCAATAGTTTCACCTGCCTCGTTTGTCTGAACTCGCGCACCTGTTATTAATCATGTCACTAGTATTTAAGCCTGTGGTTGCCAGGTAGTCGACCTGGCGACATTACCCCTGTTACCCTAATGACATCATTCATCTCTTGCTCTGACCATGTTGGATCTCTTGTGTTTGTTCGGTCCATGCCATAGTTCTCATCACCCTAAGTGTTTTTGTTCATGTTCATAGTTCTGCCTTTGTGTTCGTTTTGTTCCCTGCATTAAGTTTTGTACCTCCACTGTGAGCGCCTTTTGTTTGTAGCTTTTGAGTAAAATTAAAATCATGTATTTACCTTCACGCCATGTCCGGTCCAGTTCGTTTGCATTCCGGGAAAACAATCCTCGCAGCAAGCTGCGAAATCCTCGCAGTAAGCTGCATCATAGTCCACAGTCTTACAGAAACTAGCACAGGAAGCATAAATTAGGAGCCAAGAAATATCTAAGTAACCTGTTGCGTAAAGCAAACAATGAAGCCAAGACAAGTGTGGCGGGAGAGGTACATAAATCGCTCTCTGATTAGTGGTCGACAACAGGTGAACGTGCCGACCACTAACCAGAGGCAGGTGAACCCAATTAATCCCCATGGAAACTAAAACAAACCCAGAGTTTCACAAACAGGAAGTAACTGAGTCCAAAAACATCACTGCACATCATAATGGCTGCTACACTTTCCATCTTTAAAGATCTAAAACAATTATTTGGGAATGTCCGGCGGGCTAAATTGAAAAGCTCAACGGGCCGCATGTGGCCCAAGGATCTTAATTTGCCCAGGTCTGACTCAAACTGTTCACTGTGTTCATTATAGCATTGCTGAAAACCACAAATCCAATTTTGGCCTTGACCAGACCAGAGGTTTTTTCAAAGGGTGGCACAGTGAGATTCTCCTTCGAGAATACAGTGTAATACAATACTGTTCCTCGAAAAACTGATTTTCCTGAGCATAACCTATATTACGGAGTTTACTGCTCACCCAGCTGTTTACTCACTCTCGCTGTATGAAGTAAAAATCAATACATTTTTCCTTTAAACATTACAGTCTTTTGCTGGGTAGGTTTGAAAAATCATTTTAGGTTTTTATCGTTGGCCACCCTTGAGGTCTTCTGGTACTTTGAAAACCAGTGGCACAGACTTTTGCAGCGTATACGGCAAGGATACAGACACTAGTACTATCAAATTATGACGAACGTCCAGTTGTAAACTTATTGCAGCTTAATCCCCCTTCCAGTTAGAGTTAATGAAAGGGAAAGATTGTGTCTTTCAGTATTCCATTTAGAGATGATCGGTGTGGATCAAAATACTCACCAAGTACTGCTGCCGGCTGATGCATGTCAATCATAGGAAGACGGATTTTATACGAAGTGTATTTTTCAAAAGGTCTACAAAATGTTGGCTGAAACACATGATGACAATGTCTACTTATTTTAACGGGAGTCTACCTGCACAGATGCATCTATTGTTGATGAGCAGATCTTGGGTCTGTCATCTGGAATATTTGCCTTTTTTCATTGATTCCGTCATGTCCTCACCCTATTACTTGAAGTCTTTTTGTCCTTAGACAATTTCCTTATTGTTTTACCCCCTGTTTTCTGATGGACGGCCCTCGGTGACGAGTTAAGAATTGACTTGTCTGCATGGTGACCCTTTCCCCAATTCTTGTACTTGGGAATATGTTTAATTCAAAATAATAAATATACAGGGTATTTTCTAGGCATGCAAATCTAAAATAATAATTTTTACAATATAGAAACACATGATTTTAATAGCCAGTTTTAATTTATTGAAATACATTATAGATGCCGAATCATTTTTGAATCCTTCTAATGTACCCCTTAATTGTTTTACAGACGCTTGTCCAATCAATATATTTATATTCACTGTGATATTGCCTATGATTATGTATTCCATTTGCTAGATATGTTGATAGAGAGTGCTCATCTTTCATTGCAGGAATGTCATCTGTTTTATGTGTGTTCTCATGGGAATAAACATAATACGGCCAAAAGAACAACATGTTCTGTGTTCATGCATCAGCAAGCATATTGACTGTGTGTTTTTTTCCAGGATAATTATGCAAACACAGGATAAAAATGACCTTATTTAAAAGAGTGTGACACGGCACGGTGGTGTAGCCAATTGATAAAGCTATGGGTGCGTGTTATAGATACCTGAAAACTGGATTAGCAATGCATGACAAGATCAGTGCGGCACGATCTTGTCTTGAGGCAAAAATCTCATGAAGTAAATTCTTTGGGGATCTGATATGCGGGATAAGATCTTGAATTTTTTTCCCTGTATTTGAATTTACAGTGCATCTGAAAAGTATTCGCAGCGCTTCACTTTTCCCACATTTGGTTATGTTACAGCTTTATTCCAAAATGGAATATATCCATTTAGTCCTCAAAAGTCTAGACAGAATACCCGATAATGACAATGTGAAAAGTTTTTTTTTTTTACATTTTAGAAGGTTATTCAAAATTAAAAAAAACTAAAATATCACATGTACATAAGTATTCACAGCTTTTGGTCAATACTTTGTTGATACACCTTTGACAGCAAATACACACATTAACTAAAACGGCCTTCTTTCATCTCCGTAACATCGCTAAAATTCGCTCCATTCTGTCCACTAAAGACGCTGAGATCATTATCCATGCGTTTGTTACGTCTCGCCTCGACTACTGTAACGTATTATTTTCGTATTAAATGCGGCTGCTAGACTTTTGACAAGAACAAGAAAGTTTGATCACATTACGCCTGTACTGGCTCACCTGCACTGGCTTCCTGTGCACTTAAGATGTGACTTTAAGGTTTTACTACTTACGTATAAAATACTACACGGTCTAGCTCCATCCTATCTTGCCGATTATATTTTACCATATGTCGCGGCAAGAAATCTGCGTTCAAAGGACTCCGGCTTATTAGTGATTCCCAAAGCCCAAAAAAAGTCTGCGGGCTATAGAGCGTTTTCCGTTCGGGCTCCAGTACTCTGGAATGCCCTCCCGGTAACAGTTCGCGATGCCACCTCAGTAGAAGCATTTAAGTCTCACCTTAAAACTCATTTGTATACTCTAGACTTTAAATAGACTCCCTTTTTAGACCAGTTGATCTGCCGTTTCTTTTCTTTTTCTTCTATGTCCCACTCTCCCTTGTGGAGGGGGTCCGGTCCGATCCGGTGGCCATGTACTGCTCGCCTGTGTATCGGCTGGGGACATCTCTGCGCTGCTGGTCCGCCTCCGCTTGGGATGGTTTCCTGCTGGCTCCGCTGTGAACGGGACTCTCGCTGCTGTGTTGGATCCGCTTTGGACTGGACTCTCGCGACTGTGTTGGATCCATTGTGGATTGAACTTTCACAGTATCATGTTAGACCCGCTCGACATCCATTGCTTTCCTCCTCTCCAAGGTTCTCATAGTCATCATTGTCACCGACGTCCCACTGGGTCATTATTGTCACCGATGTCCCACTGGGTGTGAGTTTTCCTTGCCCTTATGTGGGCCTACCGAGGATGTCGTGGTGGTCTCTGCAGCCCTTTGAGACACTAGTGATTTAGGGCTATATAAGTAAACATTGATTGATTGATTGAGTCTTTTTGCCACACTTAAGTCAGTAAGATGACAGTCCCTGATTCAAAATTGAAGCTTGGCACAGCTATTTTTGGGCACTTTCACCCATTCCTCTTTGCAGCACCTTTTAAAAGATAACTGCACTTTTTTTATTTTATTTTTTATGTATTTTGCCTGTAGTTAACAATCGTTTATGAAAAACATAACTATCTAGTTGTAAATATTAAATCAACATGAATAAAGTCTGCTTACCGTGGAGCCAATTAGAGGTTCCTTTATTCCACCCATAAAACAATGGGAAAAAAACATCCAAAAAGGACAAAACATTCTCTATTTACATTGTGTGACTTGAATATTAACCAAGTATTAGTGACAATGTTATTATAAGCGATAATGCAGACAAACTAATTATAGCGGAGACGTGATCACTACCGCGTGTCCCTATGTTTACATCATTGAGTGGTCTGCTGATTCGTCGCTTCCCTGCTCCTTAAAAGTTTTTTGTAGATTGTAAATCATGCGTCTCACCTGGAAAGAAGATTGCTGAGGATATAATCTGACAAGTTGGAACGCTTTTACAACCATTTAAAACCTGGAACTGGCAAGAACAACACTAAAAGAGCTTGGTACCCCAAACCTCACTCCACCCCTTTTCTTCTCTGGGATTATGAGACATTTTTAATCTAACTGTGATGTATGAACATTCTAGCAGTCAGCATTCTAATGACAGCGGACATTGTTAAGTAAGCGATGTTTTATTATGTTTGTAAGCTCTCATAAAGTATTCAGTGATCAGAGATAAGTAGGGGTGTAACGGTACACAAAAATTTCGGTTCGGTACGTACCTCGGTTTAGAGGTCACGGTTCGGTTCATTTTCGGTACAGTAAGAAAAAAAATTATACATTTTTTGGTTATTTATTTACCAAATTTGTAAACAATGGCTTGATCCTTTTAACATTGGGAACACTATAATAATTCTGCCCATGTTAATCCACATTAAACTGCCTCAAATTGTTGCTTTGATTACATAAAATGACAAAACATTTCTTCTACATTTAAAAAGTGCAACATTAAACAGTTTCAAGTCAATTCATCATTCTTAATTTATTACAGCATTTGGGAAGCCTGTAGTTGACTTTTGTTATTTAAATGTAATATTTAAGGACTCTGCCATTCAAAACTAGGCTGCTACATTACTAATGAGTAATATAACCATAGCTGAAAAAAAATTGTACAATAGCAATAGGAGAGACTATTCATCCCTGAACACCATGGACTTCATGTTAGTTCATATAAAATACCAGACAAACAGGGCTTTGCTGCCCCTAACACACGCACACATACGCACAGGCACAGGCACGCACGCGCACACACACACACACACACACACAGCAAAATGAGCAAATGTTACGCTAAAAGCTAATTAGCCTTCACCTCAAGCCAGAACTGCGAGCGAGCTGAGCTGCAGTTGAAGTTTCTAGAAGGTCAACGGGCTCATAGTAATGCTAGTAGTAGTTGTGACTGGGAAGTGTTTTTTTATAATTTGGGAAGAGTACGATGTCCGCTGCTAAACACATATCTGCTCGACGCTGAAGCATTGACAACATGCGTTCTAAATACGCACTGCTGATTGGCTGTTACATATCTCAAAATACGCACTGCTGATTGGCTTTGTATGTAACCAATCAGATGGTTGTGTGGGCAGGACAATGCTGGGTGCTCAGACAGAGGCAGAAAGCAGGGCAACTTGTTAGGACTTTAGCTTACAAACTCGTTCGATACACCTCCGAACCGGACCGAAACCCCGGTACCGAAACGGTTCAATACAAATATACGTACCGTTACACCCCTAGAAATAAGTGATGAAGAAAAAAAAAAAGGAAAAGTGTTTTTGAAATAAATGCGACGCATATGCCTTGAATGATCAACATACGTAAATATTCAATATTTTAAATGTGTGTGTATATATATATATATATATATATATATATACATACATCCCACTGGGTTGAGTATGTATGTGTGTATATATATATGTATATGTATGTAAGTGTATATGTGTATATATATATGTGTATATATATATATATACACATATACACATACATACATATACATATATATACCCATACATACATATATACATACACACATACATACATATATACACATATACATATATATATATATATATATACATATATATATATACATATATACACATATACATATATATATATATATACATATATATATACATACATATACATATATATATACATACATATATATATATATATACATATATATATATATATATATATATATATATATATATATATATATATATATACACACACACACACACACACACACACTTACATCATGTACATAAAACCCTAATGGAGCTGTTTGGATGTTTTTTGGGGGGCTCTTTTGGCATAAATTGAACGGTTCCTATAGGCTACCATAGGCTCCTTTGTAAGCGGACTTTATTAAATAACATCCGTAGTCATGTCCCTCATAGGGATTGTGAACGATAGGCAAAATTTTAAAAAAAGAACAGTTCCCCTTCAAGTACCATTAGTGGAAAAACAAGTTGACTTTATATGCTTAATTGTGTTGAATTGTATCCATTAAACCAGGGGTCCCCAACCTTTTTTGCACCACGGACCGGTTTAATGTAGGCATTATTTTCAGGGACCGGCTTTCCATTGGTGCCAGATAAATACAGCAAAAATAAGTGCATGAAAAATACAACTCACAACAACGCTGAATTAGTGGGAGCCCTGGGCTCGTTTCTTTGCATTTCGATGCAGATGAGAATCAGCCTTTGGCAAAAGCCTGTCACATTTATATTTGATATGTTCATTAATGTGCTTCGTATTATGTCACAAAGTTATAACAAATGGCAACTTCTCATGAGGAGTTTTATTGTACATGTTTAAACAAGATTACTGGTGTGTCTGGTGGGAGAGGCAAAAGTTTAGTCAGAGAAAATGCAGTCGTCTATAAATTATTTGTTCGGTAACAAATGCGTCACGGACCTGTACCAGTCCCCGGACCAGTGGTTGGGGACCACTGCATTGAACCATATCCAATTGTATTTACAATCCGCAGAGTATGTGAAAATATCAATCAATCAAATCAATCAATGTTTATTTATACAGCCCTAAATCACAAGTGTCTCAAAGGGCTGCACAAGCCACAACAACATCCTCGGTTCAGATCCCACATCAGGGGACGGAAAAACTCAACCCAGCGGGATGACAATGAGAAACCTTGGAGAGGACCCCCTAAACATCTCCGAATACCTTTGGCTATTTCCGTAGATTGACGTCACTGTAGTAACGCTTGTGCACTCTGACCATGTTGTCAGATCAGTCATACTGGAAATATGCAAACATTAGACAGAGATGTGCTGTCTATCATTCACAATCTATATAAAAAGACCTGAACACGTTTTCCTTTTTTATGCATTCTAAGTCGTAAATAAATAAATACATAAAAAAGTCCGCTGACAATGCAGTCAATGGAGGCTCTCTACACAACGCTCGAAAAAAACACCCAAGCCCGCTAACAATAACAATACTCTGTAGACATCATGACCTGAATATTAACTAAAAAATAAAAATGTTATTATAAGCGCTAACACGGACGCTGTTTTTTTTAACATTGATAACGTAGAGCCAACTATAGCTCATGCTGCACTGGACTCAACGAGAGACTTTAATGGAATTATAATATAAAACAGAAGATGGCAGATCCCGTTCGGTTAGCAAAAGTTATTAATCATGACTCTGATATGGATATTAGGAGGATTTAGCCATGAATCTTGAACCTCTTGATCTGGAACATTCAGTTGATACTTTTGACATTCAGTTTTTTCTCCTCGGCCATCAGACACATGAACTATAAGATCTGATAGCAAAGTTACAGCTCATCTTATTACCGATTCTGTCTTATATGTCTTTTATATTGCACGATTAGACCAAGAGAAATTCCTAGTTTGTGAACCCGTTCTCAAACAATGGCAATAAAAAAAAAAAAAATCAGATTCTGATACCAAGAGATGAAGACAAACACACACAACCGGAGACCGAGTTACTGTCAGCAGCAACATTTTTTAACCCTTCGTCTGGATTAAAATTAATTCTTTATCTGAACAGGAACATATGGACATCTTATCAGTTGTCGTCGAAGTAACAGCAGACATTGTACAGTAAGCTATTGTTTTAGAATGTTTGTAGTCTGTATCTCTGCTACATGATGCTAAGTGTTTCCCTCAAGTTGGATATGTTTATCGCACAGCTTTTAAAACTCGTCGCTTACTAACTATAAGATTCTAAACCATCATTTGTCCTAAGGTAGTCGTTATTAGCTCCTGCAAAATCTGCATGATTTGCATTGTTGTTGGTTGGGAAGGGATCTGCGGTTCCTACCTCTACATCACGCGATGACGTGTCTGGCTAGCTCATTGTCTCTCAAAACGGCTCGGGTTATCTCTGTGAGATTGATACTATTTTGATCATATCCACTGTACTTACTCGCAAACATTTAGGTCGTTCGATGTCATGAATTAGATATATGTGATAAAAGCTTTAAAAAAAAGGCTTACTGGTTTTCCACTCTTCTAAGCTCCACCAGGTTTTAGCCAAGATGTGTCAGTACATTGCTGCATTTATTTTCCTTTTATCGCTTTCCCTCTATTCTGACGAGTCTCCCAGTTCCTACCGCTGAAAAACATCCCTACACCATGATGCTGCCACCACCATCCTTCAATGTAGGGATGGTATTGGTCTGGTATGAGCCGTACCTGGTTTTCTCCAATCATGACACCTGGCATTCACGCTAAAAAGTTCAATCTTTGTCTCACCAGACCAAAACATAGTGTTTCTCATGGTAAATGGGTTAAACTTGTATAGCGCTTTTCTACCTTCAAGGTACTCAAAGCGCTTTGACACTTTACACATTCACCCATTCACAACCTGATGGCGGGAGCTGCCATGCAAGGCCCTAACCACGACCCATCAGGAGCAAGGGTGAAGTGTCTTGCTCGAGAACACAACGGACGTGAGAAAGTTGGTAGAAGGTGGGGATTGAAGCAGGAACCCTCAGGTTGCTGACATGGTGTGAGGTTTGTTCAGGTAAATTTTGTGAAACCTTTTTTACCAAGAAATGTATTCCATTGAGCCACTATACAATTTAGGCCTGACTGGTGGATTATTGCAGAGATGGTTGTCCTTCTGGAAGATTCTCCTCTCTCCAGAGGGGAACGCTGTAGCTCTGACAGAGTGCCCATCGAGTTCTTGGTCACAGAGACTTCCTGGATGAAAACCAACACTTCCCATCCAACCTGACGGAGCTTGAGAGGTGCTGCAAAGAGGAATGGGCCAAACTGCCCAAAGATAAGTGTGGCAAGCTTGTGGCATCGTATTCAAAAAGACCTGAGGCTTTAATTGTGCCAAAAGTGCACCAACAAACTATTGAGCAAAGACTGTGAATACTTATGTAAATTATGTGATATTTTATTACTTTCTTTATTTCTAATAAATCTGCTAAAAAAAAACTTTTAACATTGTCAATATGGGGTATTGTCTGTAGAAATTTGAAGACAAACTTGAATTTAATCAATTTTGGAAAAAGGCTGTAACTAGATCTGACTGTTGATATTATCGGCCGATAAATGCTTTAAAATGTAATATCGGATATTAGTATCGGTTACAAAAAGTAAAATTTATGACTTTTTAAAATGCCGCTATACCGAGTGGTACACGGACGTAGGGAGAAGTACAGACCGCCAATAAACCTTAAAGGCACTGCCCTTGCGTGCCGTCCCAATCACATAATATTTATGGCTTTTCACACACACAAGTGAATGCAACGTATACTTGGTCAACAGCCATACATGTCACACTGAAGGTGGCCATATTAACAACTTTAACACAGTTACAAATATGTGCCACACTGTGAACCCACACCAAACAGGAATGACAAACACATTTCAGGAGAACATCCGCACCCTAACACAACATAAACTCCCTGAAATCGGTAGGTTGTGAGTTCAAACCCCGACCGAGTCATACCAAAGACTAAAAAAATGGGACTCATTGCCTCCCTGCTTGGCACTCAGCATCAATGGTTGGAATTGGGGATTAAATTACCAAAAATGATTCCCGGGCGCGGCACCGCTGTTGCCCACTGCTTCCCTCACCTCCCAGGGGGTGATCAAGGGTGATGGGTCAAATGCAGAGAATAATTTCGCCACACCAAGAGTGTGTGTGACAATCATTGGTACTTTAACTTTAAACACAACTGAACAAATACCAAGAACCCCTTGCAGCACTAACTCTTCCGGGGCACTACAATATACACACCCCGTCCCCCCCAACCCCGCCCATCTCAACATCCTCATGCTCTCTCAGGGAGAGCATGTCCCAAATTCCAAACTGCTGTTTTAAAGCATGTTAAAAAAAATAATGCTCTTTGTGACTTCAATAATAAATATGGCATTTTTTTCCATAACTTGAGTTGATTTATTTTGGAAAACCTTGTTACATTGTTTAATGCATCCAGCGGGGTGTCACAACAAAATTAGGCATAATAATGTGTTAATTCCACGACTGTATATATCCGTATCGGTTGATATCGGAATCGGTAATTAAGAGTTGGACAATATCGGAATATCGGATATCGGCAAAAAAGCCATTATCGGACATCTCTAGCTGTAACGTAGCAAAATGAGGTAAAAATGAAGCACTTTGAATACTGTCCGGAAGCAAAGTATTTGGTGAAATGCATTCTGCGGAAAAGTGGATACATTTCAGAAGGAAGATTTCCTGTGAGTCTCTCTGAAATATAACAGTCAGATTCTCAAGGATTAAAAACACTGTGCGTGTGGAAGTCGGCACCATTTCTGAGTCAGCTTTGTGTGCGGCGGCAATTACGTTTACACAAAAAAAAGTTGGCAGAGGAGATTAATGCTCTGCCACGCAGCTATGACCTAGCGACAGAGGAAACATGAGGCGCGAGGCGGACATTTAATGAGCGCACCAGTTAGAAGAAAGGAAACATGATTTTTATTTGGTGTAGAGAGAATGGGAGTCGTCCAAATTCGCAGCAAAACAGCGTTGTGCTGTCAAGGCTATTTCTGTCTGAGCTATTACATTTGGAAGGCAGATCGTCAGCAAGATGACAGTCCCTGATTCAAAATTGAATAATGCACGTTGGTAATACAATGCATCTGATAAATGGCTTGTGGAGATTGGTAATCGTGACAGGCGAAGGAGGGTGTTTATGTGTGGAGTGTAGCACAAGAGAGACATGAGGGGTTACTGTGTAGTGAGGTACAAAATGATTTGATCCTATGCTGATTTGATGGTTATCATGAACAGTCCATACGCTTTTTAGTCTGTTCATTTCATAAGTGAAAGACAAAATTCCAGATGGGAATTTGCCCAAAAATCGGGCCTTGTGTTAAGATGGAGAAACCAGTGCTGGCTAGCAACAGACGGGTGTGCATTGAAACATCCCAGGTTGCTTGGCAACTCCAACTTTCAACAAAACTAAGGTTCAGAGACTTGGTCTGTTGCAACCGGATTAAAGTTAATGATTATTTGCAAAAAAAAAATATTCATCAGTTTGAACATCAAATATGTTGTCTTTGTAGCATATTCAACTGAATATGGGTTGAAAATAATTTGCAAATAATTGTATTCTGTTTATATTTACATCGAACACAATTTCCCAACTCATATGGAAACAGGGTTAGTAATATATATTATATATATATATATATACACACGCACACACATATATATATATATATATATATATATATATATATATATATATATGTACTGTATATATATATGTCGCCATGGCAAAGTTGGTAGAGTGGCTGTGCCAGCAATCTGAGGGTTACTGGTTCAAACCCCACCTTCTACCATCCTAGTCATGTCCATTGTGTCCTTGGGCAAGACACTTCACCCTTGCTCCGGATGGGTCCTGGTGGGAGCCTTGCATGGCAGCTCCCACCGTCAGTGTGTGAAGGTGTGTGTGAATGGGCAAATGTGGAAATACTGTCAAAGCGCTTTGGGCTCCTTAAAAAGGGGTAGAAAAGTGCAACCCATTTTAACATATACACACACATATATATATACATATATATACACACACACTATATATATTTGGGAAATTGTGTTAGATGTAAATACAAACGGAATACAATGATTTTTAACTCATTTTCAACCTATATTCAGTCAATTTTGCTACAAAGACAACATAGTTAATGTTCGAACTGATAAACGTTTTTTTTTTGCAAATAACCATTAACTTTAGTATTTGAGGCCATCAACACGTGACAAAGAAGTTGGGAAAGGTGGCAATAAATACTGATAACCATGATTGGGTATAAAAGCAGCTTCCATGAAAAGCTAAGTAATTCACAAACAAAGATGGGGAGAGGGTCACCAATTTGTAAGCAAATTGTCGAACAGTTTGAGAACAATATTTCTCAACGAGCTATTGCAAGGAATTTAGGGATTTTACCATCTACTGTCCATAAAATCTTCAAAAGGTTCAGAGAATCTGGAGAAATCACTGCACGTAAGCGATATTACAGACCGTTGATCCCTCAGGCGGTACTGCATCAAAAACCGACATCAATGTGTAAAGGATATCATCACATGGGCTCAGGAACACTTCATTAAACCACTGTCAGTAACTACAGTTGGTCGCTACATCTGTAAGTGCAATTTAAAACTTTGCTATGGAAAGCAAAACCCATTTATCAACAACACCAAGGAACGCCGCTGGGCCCGAGCACATCTCAGAAGGACTGATGAAAAGTGGAAAAGTGTTCTGTGGTCTGACGAGTCCACATTTCAAATTATATTCGGAAACTGTGGACGTGGTGTCCTCCGGAACAAAGAGGAAAATAACCATCCGGATTGTTATGGTTGCAAAGTTCAAAAGCCAGCATCTGTGATTGTATGGGGATGTATTAGTGCCCAAGGCATGGGTAACTTACACATCTGTGAAGGCACCGTTAATGCTGAATGGTCCACACAGGTTTTGGAGCAACATATGTTGTCATCCAAGCAGCGTTATCATGGACGCCCCTGCTTATTTCAGCAAGACAATGCCACGCCACGTGTTACAACAGCGTGGTTTCGTAGTAAAAGAGAGTGGGTACTTTCCTGGCCTGCCTGCAGTCCAGACCTGTCTCCCATCGAAAATGTGTGGCGCATTATAAGCATTAAATACGACAGCGGAGACCCCGGACTGTTGAACGACTGAAGCTCTACATAAAACAAAAATGGGATAGAATTCCACTTTCAAAGCTTCAACAATTAGTTTCCTCAGTTCCCAAACATTTATTGAGTGTTGTTAAAAGAAAAGGTGATGTAACACAGTGGTGAACATGCCCTTTCCCAACTACTTGCAGCCATGAAATTCTAAGTTAATTATTATTTGCCCAAAAAAAAGTGTGAACATCAAATATCTTGTCTTTGTAGTGCATTCAACTTAATATGGGTTGAAAAGGATTTGCAAATCATTGTATTTTGTTTATATTTACATCTAACACAATTTTCCAACTCATATGGAAACGGGGTTTGTACATACACACACAATGTATACATTTACACATCGCTGAAGTATAGATATGAAATATATCAGTAATGTAAATAAATAGGCATCTAAATAAATTTGATATCGAAATCTCTACATTAACTTTAGCTGTTTTTTTTTTAAATATTTATTAAAACTATGCGTGCTGTCTCAGAGTGACCCGTGATCACGTTACACAGCTGTTTTTACATGTATTCTGCCATCGCAATGCTTTAAATCTGCTTCTTAATTTAATCCCAAATTGAAGAAGGAAGTTTGCCAAAATGTAAAAAAATAGTACAAACTGTGGAAAAGCTATATTTTTAAGGGTAATCCCCAATACGCTGTAAAATAGATGTGTGTGCATCGACACACATACACTTAGACACACATTACAATGCTTTCTTTTGCCAAACAGCAGAGCGTTGATTGTGGCGTTACAACAATCGTTAGTACCAAAATAACACTTCAGCTTGCATTGATTAAAGCAAGCTATAACTGACTGAACAACACAAAACTTTACTTACTTTAACACCCCACCATTCCCTCAACAGACGGTGACAACAATGCAATATGAACTATTGAAGTATAAACGATAAATCATTGATTATTAAGAGAATGTAACAGTTGTACTCCTACTATGTTTCTTTCCCTAATGTGACTACCTTCTTAAAGTTTTGTAATCAGTCAGATATATTAAGCAACTAAAATGCACCAAACATGGCAAAGTATGGGGAGAGTGTTTTGCATATAATAACCATCATTCACTTGAGGGCTTTAAAATTGTGTAATTTTTAAATTATATATATAAAGTACTATCTGATTTATCTAATCTAATCTATCTAATCAAGTGGAGGAGTTCAAGTACCTAGGAGTCTTGTTCACGAGTGGGGGAAGAGTGGATCGTGAGATCGACAGGCGGATCGGTGCGGCGTCTTCAGTAATGCGGACGTTGTACCGATCCGTTGTGGTGAAGAAGGAGCTGAGCCGGAAGGCAAAGCTCTCAATTTACCGGTCGATCTACGTTCCCATCCTCACCTATGGTCATGAGCTTTGGGTCATGACCGAAAAGATAAGATCACGGGTACAAGCGGCCGAAATGAGTTTCCTCCGCCGTGTGGCGGGGCTCTCCCTTAGGGATAGGGTGAGAAATTCTGCCATCCGGGAGGAACTCAAAGTAAAGCCGCTGCTCCTCCACATCGAGAGGAGCCAGATGAGGTGGTTCGGGCATCTGGTCAGGATGCCACCCGAATGCCTCCCGAGGGAGGTGTTTAGGGCATGTCCAACCGGTAGGAGGCCACGGGGAAGACCCAGGATACGTTGGGAAGACTATGTCTCCCGGCTGGCCTGGGAACGCCTTGGGATCCCCCGGGAAGAGCTAGACGAAGTGGCTGGGGAGAGGGAAGTCTGGGCTTCCCTGCTTAGGCTGCTGCCCCCGCGACCCGACCTCGGATAAGCGGAAGAAGATGGATGGATGGACTATCTAATCTAATGTTTTTATAATGTCCACGGGGGCTGGGCAATATACTCTATATATCATGGGTTTGTCTCTGTGCGATATAGAAAATGACTATTTCGTGATATTCAAGTATACGTTCTCACGCAGTTGTTTTAAGATGCGGGCATTACACAACAGGCGTTTCTCACTCTTTGTTGTCTCTGCTTCTCACAGAGACAAAAACAAGCGCACCTTCTTACATACGTCACATACGTATACGCCCTCGCGTATGAGAGAGGTAGCGGAATGGGTAACGTTAGCTGTGGTGCGAGTGGTAACGCGAGAGAAAAAAGGTGCAAATCTGGTAACAAATGGAGGAAGAATTAATTCCCAAGAAAAACAGCAGGGAGTCCATCGTCTGGCATTGGTTTGGCTTCAAGCGGGAATATGTCGAACAGACACCTATAATTTTTCAAGTATGGGGCAAAAGCGTTGCTACAAAAAGTAGCAATACTGCTATTATGTAGCATCATTTGAAAAGTCACCTACTAGAGAATGAAGAGTGCTTACTCCGCATTTCAACATCTCCGTTAGGTGCCACACCAACAAAATGCAGAGGCAACCAATTCCACAACAAGAGAAGGAGATAACGTCCGCAAGAACCTACCACATAGCGAAGGATATACACTATTTGATTTCTGATTATACAGCTAATTTTTATTTGACAGTTATTGAAATATATTGCGTGACATCATGCACAAACGTGCACTTTATTTGTTTTAAACTATTGTAGTGGCGTTCTGTACAAAAAGTGCACTTTAATTTAGTGTTGTTTTGATGTCATCTTAGTGACATCATGCACAAAAGTCCACTTAGGCTTGTTTTAAAATGTCTCTGTCAATCTTGCACCTTCTGTTTTGAAATGACATGAATGTTTGTGCCACTGCTTAGTAACTGTTTAATAAATACAGTTTTGGTAAATTGACTAGTTGTAATTTCCCTCTCTGCATGAAAGTTTAAAATAAGCATATATTAATGCAGTATGAAGAAGGATGTTTTAATATAGACACAGAATCATCATACTGTTGTGATTATATGCATCAAGTGTTCATTCAAGGCTAAGGCAAAATATCTAGATATATATCGTGTATCGTGACATGGCCTAAAAATATCGAGATATTAAGAAAAAGGCCATATCGCCCAGCACTACCTTGAGCGGAGTTTTGGAACTCTTCACATTGGCCAGCGTTTTCAAGGTAAAAAGTATGCGTTTGCAGGTGGACAAGAGGCCTAAACGCAGAGATAAATATGCGTTAATTAAGAATCTGTGGTCGTGTGGACATGACCATATTCTATGTGCCGCCATGGAGGCGAGGATTGCTGACTTAAAAGTGGTGTTAATGCCAAAAATGTAAAGTGACCAAATCACATTTTCTCAAGCCTTTTCTCTGAACTGTTCAGGTTATTAATAGCATATTTCTATCTTTGTGCATGTGCCTTTTTTAAGCAGAGGAACCCTGTGGGTAGAGCCGGATCTCAGTCCATTATGGCAAAGTGTCAAGTAATTATTTCCACAAACTGACACCTCACCTTTTCCCTTCTCACATAATGGACACTTCCAGTTTACTGGCCATGTGCAGACTTGATTCAGGAAAACGTAATGATTCGTCTGCCGATGAAACTGTATTGTGGGTCTATTCATTTTTTAAAATCAAACTTAGTTAAAAAGATATCAGTGTGTGTATGCTGTAAGTACTTTTTGAGAACACAACAATAACGTGATAATGAGTGTAACAATTTTGGCCACAATAGACGTGATAAGATGTTCATATCGTTATTTTCCTATTCGACAGTTAGCAATGATGAGCTCCAAGGAAAAGGTTTAAGTTGGAGATAATTAAGTGGGGCCTTGGAGCAGTTGCAATTTGCATCTCCCCTGTGCCTCCTGACCATGGTCCCAACACTAATAAGGAGGGATGGCCATACACTATTTCAAACAGTTGCTAGACAAAATGCAGTGCAGCACTAGTCATTCGTTATCAGCCCATCACTTATATTGTTTGTTCTTGATAAACGGGTGTGGTGCTGTTGTTTTCATAGATAAAATAATGCGTAATGCTATGTTGTAGCTGTCATTACATACTAGGGCTGGGTGATATATCGAATATATTCAATATATCGCGGGTTTGTGTCTGTGCGATATAGAAAATGACTAGATCGTGATATTAAAGTACACGTTCTCAAGCAGTTGCTATTAGCTGCGAGCGGTACACTACAGGCTTTTTTCACTCTCGTCTCTCCTCACAGAGACATAAAACAAGTGCACCTTCTTATATCCGTCACTTACTGACGCGTCATACGCCCTCGCTGAGCAGAGAGGTAGCAGCATGGGTAACATTAGGCGTGATGCTAGCGGAGTGCTGCGAGTGGCAATACGAGAGAAAGAAGGTGCGATTCCGGTAACAGATGAAGGAAGAATTAAGTCCCAAGAAAAACAGCACAGGGTCCATCGTCTGACGGTGGTTTGGCTTCAAGCGGCAAGATGTCGAACAAGTATGCGGCAAAAGCGTTGTTACAAAAAGTAGCACCTACTGCTAATTTGTAGCATCATTTGAAAAGTCACCCTCTAGAGAATGAAGAGTGCTTGAAACTCTGCATGTCAACATCTCTGTTCGGTGGCATACCCACAAAATGCCCAAGCAACCATTTCCAGGTCAACACATATGAAAAAAATGTGTTTACAACAGAAGGAGATAACGTCCGCAAGAACCTACCAAATAGCGAAGGACATACACCATTTGATTTCCTATTATGCAGCTCATTTTTATTTGACACTTATTGAAATATTTTCTTCATAGTTCTTTTTCTTGATTTCACATTCACATTAACAACAAATTCAAACCCTCTTCATCCCCTGCTATCACTCAAAACAAAAAAAAGTAAGAGTATGTACGAAAGTACCCAGAGTAAAATAAATAAATAAATAAATACAAATCAATACAAGGCACTTTAGACAAAGTAGTTGAAAGCTGAAACACAGTGTAGAAGCTGCATGACAAGGCCTGAAATATCGGTAGTCATATTCAGATACATGTTGAGGGCTATTCCTGCACTTCTGTAAAGGATTGGTCGAAAAATATCAAAAAAGGTCTCCACACTTTGAAAAACTTGTTTTCAGAGCCCCGTAATGTACGTATATCTTATTTTCTCGAGCTTCAGGTTTGCTAGCACGTCCTTTATCCAGTGGGAGACTGAGGGTGGGACAGCCTCCTTCCACTTCAACAATATCAGGCGGCGTGCGAGGAGGGTGGTAAAGGCCACTATTGTATGACCTCCTACAGGTAGCTCCATCCCTTCCGGAATGATTCCAATTTCCAAATACAGAAATTAAAGGGTTTGGATCAATTTGAATTGTTAAGACCGTAGAGAGTGCTTCAGAGATAGATTTCCAGTACCCTTTTAGCTTCGGACAAAGCCAAAACTAGTGTATTAGTGTTGCGTTATATAACATAAAGGGTTAATTTGGGGAAATATTTTAGCTAATTTTGCTTTTAACTAGTGCAACCGGTATATCACTTTAAATTGGACCAGTAAGTGTCGTGCGCACATTGAGGATGAGTGAACCCTTTTCTCAATTTTTGCCCAGGTTACGTCATCTATTGATGTTTGGAGGTCTTGTTCCCATGCTGTTCTAATTCTTAGCATGGAACTGCATTCTAATACTGAGAGTAAATTAAGTATATGTGAGATTGCCCTTTTCTTTGTTGGATTTAAAGACATAATTTAATCTGTTGTTGATTTGGAGCAGGGGTCGGCAACCTTTACCACCCAATGAACCATTATGACCCGTTTCACAAAATAAAGAAAACAATGGGAGCCACAAAACTCTTTTAAAATTTAAAATGAAATAACACTGCATACGGAGTTTTTTTTTTTTTTTTTGCTTTGTGCTGTGTATTAACCAGGGGTCTCTGACACACGGCCCGCACCTTAATATGAAAATTTAATGTTAGTGCGGACCGCGAGATTTAAAGTAATGCCGTTTGACAGCATCACACTTGCCAACCTTCCCAAACTTTCCAAGAGACTCCCGGAATCCAGAGCAACTACTCACGTGAATGTCTGCTGAATGTCGCCCTTCAACATTAATACAGGCGTTCCATGAAGGCGCTGCCTTTACCACTCCCTGCAACATGTACAAATATCTAGCACAGCCCAGTTGCAATGCAAGGCGCTAACCGGGACCCATCAGGAGCAAGGGTGAAGTGTCTTGCTCAAGGTCACAACAGACGTGGCTAGGATGGAAGAAGGCGGGATTGAACTAGGAACCAACTGTTCCACGCCGTCCTGTTTTAGGACGTGTGCAACCCGAGGGTCCCTGGTTCAATCCCCACCTAGTACCAACCTCGTCACGTCTGTTGTGTCCTGAGCGAGACACTTCACCCTTGCTCCTGATGGGGGCTGGTTAGCGCCTTGCATGGCAGCTCCCTCCATCAGTGTGTGAATGTGAGTGTGAATGGGTCAATGTGGAAGTAGTGTCAAAGTGCTTTGAGTACCTTGAAGATAGAAAAGCGATATACAAGTACAACCCATTTATCATTTATTTATTTATTTACTTTCCTTGTTTGTACTACCATCTATTGAATTGTTTTAATACAATATTTCTTAAATAAATGTACATTTTTTTAATTAAAAAGCATGTTATATGTACAAATTGTGGCGTTTTGGGGGGCTCCAAATGGACAAATTGATATGTATTTCATTTAAATAGGGAATATATTGTTTTGAGATACAAGTATGTTAAGGTACAAACTGAAATATATCAATGCACCAATTTAATATATAATTATTTGTATTATACTTTAATTATTTGCATCAAAAACAAAATTGCAGAATCGTGCAGCCTTAAGCGGGATTGTTTGTTCCCTCTTCTACTTTT
Organism: Nerophis ophidion; assembly: GCF_033978795.1. NCBI lineage: Eukaryota > Metazoa > Chordata > Actinopteri > Syngnathiformes > Syngnathidae > Nerophis > Nerophis ophidion. Next base: position 10,232,625 of record NC_084628.1, on the reverse strand, counting down.
ACTGCCAATGAGCTGACCCTCCTTTGGCTTTTTTCCCCCCCTCACAGCTACAACAAGTAAGAGCTGGTTACACAACTGCCCTCCTCCTCCATCTTCCCTGCACAATGCAGTTACACTGCACCATCATGCGCAGCCCCATGCAAAACACCCTTTAAGAGGATCCTGGAAAGAATTTTATCCCCCAACAAAAAGAGATAAGCCTCTGGAATCGAAGGTGAACCTGCTTGTAAAAAAAAAAAAAAAAAAAAAAAGGAGGTACAAACCAAGCTTTGCCCAACCAATCAGGAGAGAAGCTAAGGTGATGCAATTTAAGACAACATTGGAAAAAGATATAAGCTAGAAAATAACATAGAGAATATAACATACAATCTCACCAAGTTATGAAACCTGGTGCCTTGCACACAGATCAAACAGTGGCTGCTATAAAGAGAGTCGTGACTAAAAAGCTTGAGAAGACAGAGGAACCTTTGCCTTCATCGTGGAAGCAAACAGAGCTCTGCCTTTGATGGCAGTTTCTATCGCCTGAGAGTGCATCTTTCCGAATTTCAGCTGCTGAGAAGCACGGATGAAAACAAAATAATTTCCCTGCACTGCCATTGCAGGGGAGCCAAAGCTATTCCCCTTTGACGACTCCTAACTTTGACTTGGTAAACATGAGATTGTCTTGACTGCATGCACAATTAAACGTGTGCTTAAAAAGATATGACCAACGCACCTCTGCTTCCCCTTTCTCCCCCTGCAGTATATTGGTGATTAAAACAAGATTTGATTCTCCGTATCACTTAAACTTTTGTCTATGTAGGTGGATAATTATACGATTTTAATGAATTCATGCTAAACTAAGGGGAGAGATCAAGAAACCAGATACAGTAAAAAAATAAACAAAAAAACAATATAAAGGCCTGTCAAACAGTCTTCCTTTATAAAGAGAAGAATTCACATGGTCACATGATTTTGTAGAGGCATGTCGTGATTATGTGTAGTCATGTAGCCTTTGGCTGGAAGGAGTCATAGCGAGGAGAAGCAAGAGCTTGAAAAACCCTTTTTTGTCATTAAAGTCGCCTCTTTAGGAACACTTGGTTTTCTCAGGGAAATTTGAAAATGAAGAAGAGCCAGAAGGGGGAAAGGGCATGGAAGCTGAAAGTTTTAATGCTAAACTTCAGGAAATAAGAAATTACAATTCCATCCACCCATCCATTTTCTACCGCTTATTCCCTTTCGGGGGCGCTGGCGCCTATCTCAGCTACAATCGGCGGAAGGCGGGGTACACCCTGGACAAGTCGCCACCTCATCGCAGGGCCGACACAGATAGACAGACAACATTCACACTCACATTCACACACTAGGGCCAATTTAGTGTTGCCCATCAACTTATCCCCAGGTGCATGTGTTTGGAAGTGGGAGGAAGCCGGAGTACCCGGAGGGAACCCACGCATTCACGGGGAGAACATGCAAACTCCACACAGAAAGATCCCGAGCCTGGATTTGAACCCAGGACTGGTGGACCTTCGTATTGTGAGGCAGACGCACTAACCCCTCTGCCACCAATTATACAGTATACATATGGTAAATGGGTTATACTTAGAAATGCCCGATAATGGCTTTTTTGCCGATAGATATTCTGATATTGTCCAACTCTTAATTACCGATTCCGATATCAAGCGATACAGATATATACAGTCGTGGAATTAACACATTATGCCTAATTTTGTTGTGATGCCCCGCTGGATATATTAAACAATGTAACAAGGTTTTCCAAAATAAATCAACTCAAGTTATGGGAAAAAATGCCAACATGGCACTGCCATATTTATTATTGAAGTCACAAAGTGCTTTTTTTTTTTTTTTAACACGTCTCAAAACAGCAGCTTGGAATTTGGGACATGCTCTCCCTAAGAGAGCATTAGGAGGTTGAGGTGGGTGGGGCTGGGGAGGTGGAGTTGAGGTGTGGGGGGGAGGTAGCGGGGGTGTATATTGTAGCGTCCCGGAAGAGTTAGTGCTGCAAGTGCCATTTTCTACCGCTTATTCCCTTTTTGGGTCGCGGGGGGCGCTGGCGCCTATCTCAGCTACAATCGGGCGGAAGGCGGGGTACACCCTGGACAAGTCACCACCTCATCGCAAGTGGTTCTGGGTATTTTTTCTGTTGTGTTTATGTTGTGTTATGGCGTGGATGTTCTCTCGAAATGTGTTTGTCATTCGTGTTTGGTGTGGGTTCACAGTGTGGCGCATATTTGTAAGAGAGTTAAAGTTGTTTATACGGCCACCATCAGTGTGACCTGTATGGCTGTTGACTAAGTATGCCTTGCATTCACTTGTGTATGTGAATAGCCGAAGGTAATGGGCCGGCATGCAAAGGCAGTGCCTTTAAAGTTTATTGGTGCTCTGGACTTCTCCCTACGTCCGTGTACCATTCCGTACAGCGGCATTTGAAAAGGTCATACATTATACTTTTTGAAACAGATACCGATATTTTCCGATATTACAATTTAAAGCAGAGGTGTCAAACTCAAATACAGAGTGGGCAAAAATTTTAAAACGGAACAAAGCCGCGGGCCAAGGATGAACAAATGAACCTTTTAATAGGGACCCAAACAAGTTTTGCATTAAATATTGAACAAGCAAAGCTTGAGATCATTATCCATGCGTTTGTTACGTCTCGTCTTGATTACTGTAACGTATTATTTTCGGGTCTCCCCATGTCTAGCATTAAAAGATTACAGTTGGTACAAAATGCGGCTGCTAGACTTTTGACAAGAACAAGAAAGTTTGATCACATTACGCCTGTACTGGCTCACCTGCACTGGCTTCCTGTGCACTTAAGATGTGACTTTAAGGTTTTACTACTTACGTATAAAATACTACACGGTCTAGCTCCATCCTATCTTGCCGATTGTATTGTACCATATGTCCCGGCAAGAAATCTGCGTTCAAAAGACTCCGGCTTATTAGTGATTCCTAAAGCCCAAAAAAAGTCTGCGGGCTATAGAGCGTTTTCCGTTCGGGCTCCAGTACTCTGGAATGCCCTCCCGGTAACAGTTCGAGATGCTACCTCAGTAGAAGCATTTAAGTCTCACCTTAAAACTCATCTGTATACTCTAGCCTTTAAATAGACCTCCTTTTTGGACCAGTTGATCTGCCGCTTCTTTTCTTTCTCCTATGTCCCCTCCTCCGTTATGGAGGGGGTCCGGTCCGATGACCATGGATGAAGTACTGGCTGTCCAGAGTCAAGACCCAGGATGGACCGCTCGTCGGGACCCAGGATGGACCGCTCGCCTGTATCGATTGGGGACATCTCTACACTGCTGATCCGCCTCCGCTTGAGATGGTTTCCTGTGGACGGGACTCTCGCTGCTGTCTTGGATCCGCTTTGGACTGAACTCTCGCGGCTGTGTTGGAGCCACTATGGATTGAACTTTCACAGTATCATGTTAGACCCGCTCGACATCCATTGCTTTCGGTCCCCAAGAGGGTTGCCCACATCTGAGGTCCTCTCCAAGGTTTCTCATAGTCAGCATTGTCACTGGCGTCCCACTGGATGTGAATTCTCCCTTCCCACTGGGTGTGACTTTTCCTTGCCTTTTTGTGGGTTCTTCCGAGGATGTTGTAGTCGTAATGATTTGTGCAGTCCTTTGAGACATTTGTGATTTGGGGCTATATAAATAAACATTGATTGATTGATTGATTGAATGATATGAATTGAATTGAAATATTTATTTCAAACCTGCACAGTACAACTAAACACAGTTTTTGTTTTTTTTACATGTTGGCAGATATTTATGCAAGGCTTGAAAAGGGGTTGGATGAAGCAGCTGCTTATAATAGCCCAACCCCTCTCACTTATTCCACATTTGACATAAACAATATAATACAAAAACAATACTCTATAAACAAAACAAGAAAAACTCCTATACACTAACAATACCATGAGACAAGACAAGACGAGACAAAACACACACATGCACATGCACACACACACACACACACGCACGCCCAAACACTCTCCGACAATACACCTCTCTTCCATCGCTCTGTGCTGAGGGCATCACTCTCTTTCCTCATCGTACTTCTTTTTTAAACAGTGTTTTCAATTGAATCATGCTAGAACACGTTTTAACTCGTCCCCTAAGTTGTTCCACAGACTGACTCCACGCACTGAAATGCACATTGATTTTAAAGTGGTTCTAAATTTAGGCAAATATAATTTGTTGTTTCCTCTTAAACTGTAACTATGGTGATCATCTCAGTCATGGAATAGGTTCTGTATATTGGATGGTAGAGAGTTTTGGGATGCCCTAAACATAATTTGAGCAGTTTTAAAATGTATCACATCGTTCAGTTTAAGTTGGTTTAAGTTCATAAATAGTGGATTTGAATGATGTCTGTAGTGAACATTGGAAACAATCCTGATGGCCTTTTTCTGCAGAGTGACTAAAGGTTGTAGATGTGATTTATAACAATTTCCCCAGACTTCAACACAATAGGTTAAACTTGACATGATAAATGAATGATATAATAACAGCAGAGAATGGTGTTCAATAAATGACATGATCTCCTCATCATTCCAACACATTTAGCAACTTTTTTCCTCAGATAACTTATATGAGGCTTCCATTAAATATTTTCATCTATTACTACTCCTAAGAAAGAATTTTGATGAACATATTCTATTGGTATATCATCAATAACAATCCTGATCGGTATATTACTTTTGCGATTGCTAAAGTATCGAGCCCTGAGGAACTCCACAGGTTATGTTCATCAGTGTTGGTCCATCTGAACAATCTGCTGTCTCTCATTTAAGTAGCTCTCCAGCCATTTCCCTGCCAATCCCTTTATGCCATAGTTTTCCAGTTTATTTACCAAAATCTGGTGGTCAATGGTATCAAAAGCCTTTTGCAGGTCAATAAAAATTCCTATAACAAATGTATTCTTCTCGATACCATTAGTAATGTTCTCTAATACATTAATTAAGGCTAATGAAGTTGATCTATTTTGTTGGAACCCATATTGACAATCAGATAATAATTTGTGCTTTTCAATGAAGCCACAAAGTCTATTATCGAATAATTTTTCCAATATTTTTGATAACTGTGGCAGAAGGGAGATGGGCCGGTAATTAGTGAAGTGATGTTTGTCTCCAGATTTGAAGATGGGGATGACTTTCGATAGTTTCATTTGTGAAGGAAATTGTCCAAGTCGAAAAGATAAATTGCAGATGTGTGCGAATGGTTTGATGATTTCTTCCGCTACGTTCCGGACTGTCCTCATGTCGAGGTCATAGATGTCACGTGATGTTTTGTTCTTGCTTTTCTGAATGACCTCCAAGACTTCCTTTTTCGACAGTCAGAGTAAGGAACATCGAATAAGGATTTTTTTCAATAAATTCCATGGGCTGTTCATCATCAATTGGTATTTTTTTGGCCAGCTTAGGCCCAATATTAACAAAAAACATATTGAAGCCGTCAGCAATCATTTTCTTGTCAGTTATGATTAGGTCGTTCTCAACAAAAAACTCCGGATAACAAGGACTATTTGAACCATGCCCAATAATTGTATTTAATACCTTCCAAATTCCCTTTATATCATTTTTCTTTTGGATTAATAGTTTGGTGGTGTATTCTTTCCTGCTTGCTCTTAATATGCTGGTTGATTTATTTTTATATGTTTTGTACTTTTGTTCTGTTTCTATGGTTTGTTGCCTAAAAAAAGTCCTATATAAATAATTTTTCTTTTTGCAAGTTCGCAAGCCCTTTGGTTAACCATGGAGTTTTTTTGGAGTTACTTATAATGCATTTTTTGATGAGGCAGTGTGTATCATAAAGTGAGAAAAAAATGTCATGAAATAAATTATAAGCTGCATTTATATCTGACGTTTGTAAAACAGAATCCCAGTTTTGTTTCGCTAAATCATTTTTAAGTGTTGTTCATGATTGTTCTGTTGTGGCTCTTTGATAATATTCACTATTTACAGCTTTGGATGTTTTGCAGTTATTATTGTACACCATGAACACCGGTAAATGATCACTGACGTCACTCACTAACAAGCCTCCAGTTACAGTCTGATCCACAATGCTACAGAATATGTTGTCAATAAGTGTGGTGCTGTGTGTTGTGATTCTTGAGGGTCGTGTAATCAGTGGGAATAAGCCCATGGAGAACATGGTGTCAACAAATTCTGCTGTGCGTTTGTGTTTGTTAGGATTCAAAAGGTTGATATTAAAGTCACCGCATACTATATATTTTTTGTTCCTCTTAAATAACTTTTCCATCCATAACTTTAGTGACATGCAAAATCCAGTTTCAAATAATAATAATAATAATAATTTAAAAAAGATTCAATGGCATATGAAATAAAATTTAAATAAAAATGTTATGCCTTTTTTTCTATTTGCAATCTTCTGAGGTAAATATCAAATTTTTTTCCACAGGCTAATAATAAATTTGAAAATAAAATAATAATGAATGAACCAAACATTCAAGAGAAAATGCATGAATAAAACATTAATTATTGGTCAGTTTGCTGGAAGTTTCACGGAAGAGTTAGTGCTGCAAGGGCTTCTGGGTATTTGCTCTGTTGTGTTACGGTGCGGATGTTCACCCGAAATGTGTTTGTCATTCTTGTTTGGTGTGGGTTCACAGTGTGGCGCATATTTGTAACAGTGCTAAAGTTGTTTATACGGCCACCCTCAGTGTGACCTGTATGGCTGTTGACCAAGTATGCCTTGCATTCACTTGTGCGTGTGTGTTAAAGCCACAAATATTATGTGACACGCTGTTAGTATGGAGGAAAAGCGGACGTGACGACAGGTTGTAGAGAAAGCTAAAGGCAGTGCCTTAAATGCACGCCCCCAATATAGTTGTCCAGGTGGAAATAGGTAGAAATTCGGGAGAATGGTTGCCCCGGGAGATTTTCGGGAGGGGCACTGAACTTCGGGAGTCTACCAGGAAAATTAGGAGGGTTGGCAAGTATGAGTATTAGCGGGGAATGCGGTGTTACAGCGGCACGGACGCTGTATAACACCGGCGGGCCAGCTTTAACCCTAAATTGATATTGCCTCAAGGGCCATATTAAATTACACGGCAGGCCAGATTTGGCCCACGGGCCAGAGTTTGACACCCATGTTTTAAAGCATTTCTCGGCCGATAATATCGATGCCACACTGTGAGCCCACACCAAACACGTAAGACAAACATATTTCGGGAGAACATCCACACCGTAACACAACAAACACAACAGAACAAATACCTAGAACCCTTTGCAGCACTAACTCTTCCGGGACGTTACAATATACATCCCTCGTTACCCCCCACCTCAACCCCGCCCACCTCAACTTCCTCATGCTCGCTCAGGGAGAGCTTGTCCCAAATTTCAAGCTGCTGTTTTGAGGCATGTTGAAAAAAATAATACACTTTGTGACTTCAATAATAAATATGGCAGTGCCATGTTGGCATTTTTTTCCATGACTTGAGTTGATTTATTTTGGAAAACCTTGTTACATTTTTTAATGCATTCGGTGGGGTATCACAACAAAATTAGGCATAATTATGTGTTCATTTCACAAATGTATATTTCGGTATTGGTTGATATCGGAATCGGTAATTAAGAGTTGGACAATATCGGAATATCGGCCATCTCTACTAAAAAATACTATTGAACAATACCTTTATTGCGTTTGTAAGGTTCACTTGCATTATTATTGTTATGTTTACATGAGTGATTAAATTGGTCTCAAAATAATTCTGATAAAAATAATGTTCATTGGCCATAATTTGTGGGACAACTTATCGTCCAGCAAAATGTGTTGTTGGTCCAGGCCTAATGGCCTGTCTTAAAAAAAAAAAAAAAAGTAGAATGCTTTATAGCTCACAGTGGCTGTAATTTTAGAAAGTTGAAATGTGTGGGAGAAATGCAGCAAGAAAATGTGTGAGAAAGTGAGAGAGTCCATCAATGATGGAATTAAATCAATAGTTCCACAGAAGCGCTCCAAATGCAGTCATCGCTTCGCTTTGTCTGGAAGCTTCATTACGAAGACACTCTTTGTTCTAGAAGATTCCCTTTGCTTGCTGGTGGAAAGTTTTATGGCTGTACCTCCACTGTGTGCTGAAAACATTGTCTGTCTCTATTTTCAACACCAAACAACATAAACCATTCAACATAAGTATTTCTTAGTTTTAAAAGTGTTTATTGATTAAGAAAAAACCCAAAAAGAACAAAATCAATGTTATTCTGTAATTTGTTCGTCTTTACTTGCAAAAAAGTTTTGTCATTATTTGGGCCTTGTCTTTATGAGTGGTAAAAGTGTCTTGAAGTAAAGAAAAAGTAGCCTTGCACTGCAAATAAAAAGGCAACGTAGTAATGGTTTAAAGGCCTACTGATAGTTAATATATCAATGATGAAATATTAACATTGCAACACATGCCAATACGGCCTTTTTAGTTTACTAAATTGCAATTTTAAATTTCGCGCGAAGTATCCTGTTGAAAACGTCGGTATGATAACGCGTGCGCGTGACGTCACGGATTGTAGCTGACATTTTTTTCCAGCCCGATCCCAGCTATAAGTCGTCTGCTTTAATCACATAATTACACAGTATTCTGGACATCTGTGTTGCTGAATCTTTTGCAATTTGTTCAATTAATAATGGAGACGTCAAAGAAGAAAGATGTAGGTAGGAAGCGGTGGATTGCAGCTGCCTTTAGCAACACAAACACAGCCGGTGTTTCCTTGTTTACATTCCTGAAGGTGAAGTTTTACTATGGAACAGAGCGGTCAAGCGAACATTGTTCCCGCCCACATGTCAACCGGCAGGTTTCGGTGGTAATAAGTCAGCTCTTACCGTAGACATGAGCGGAGCTTGCGTCGTTCCTCGTGCACCTGTCAAAGAGACAGCTGCGGACTGTCGTGCCTCCTCCGACCGGCCGCCCCTGAACGTGGGATGCTTCCACCATTGAGGCAGGGAAAAAAAACCCTCAGCCCGGCCCGACCGGCTGCCTTCGCTTCGCCTCGTCGAGAAACGTGGCTTCACTCAGAGACACTGGCGGTCACCACTCCCATGTCCACACCCCGCCGACTTTCAGGTACGACAGTATAATCTCACTACAACACTAGTAACACAATAAGCAGATAAGGGATTTTCCAGAATTATCCTCGTAAATGTGTCTAATAACATCTGAATCGCTCCCACTGCCCTGTCTTTTTTTTTCTCTAGTCCTTCACTCTCACTATCCTCATCCACGAATCTTTTATCCTCGCTCAAATTAATGGGGAATCGCTCAAATTAATGGGGAAATCGTCGCTTTCTCGCTCCAAATCGCTCTCGCTGCTGGTGGCCATGATTGTAAACAATGTGAGGATGTGAGGAGCTCCACAACCCGTGACGTCACGCGCACATCGTCTGCTACTTCCGGTAAAGGCAAGGCTTTTTTATTAGCGACCAAAAGTTGCAAACTTTATCGTTGATGTTCTCTACTAAATCCTTTCAGAAAAAAAATATGGCAAATCACGAAATTATTAAGTATGACACATAAAATGGACCTGCTATCCCCGTTTTAAATAAGAAAATCTCATTTCAGTAGGCCTTTGATGCTGCCAAAGAACTACATTAAAGGTAACTTTACAAAGTGCAGACCGAAACTGTGGATTCAAAGACAAAAGACAATCCCCCCTCTTATATATTGTCTGATTGAAAAAGCAAATGGACCACATTAAATATTTAAAAACAAGGCATTAAAAGCATCTACATTACGCCTAGACGAGCACACCAAATAAGCATCCGTGATTTAGGAATTCACATTACTTCATGGAGCGATAAGATAGTGCTGCATATTTATCTTATGGTACCTCCAACCCTCTCCTCTTTCCATCCATTCCCCTGCTCACTGAGTAAGTAACCCCTGTGACACCTCTCGGTCTCCTACGCACCAAAACAACACTAAAATAGGAAAAGAGTGCTGTCCGGTTTTCACCTACCTGTGGATGACTAATTTGTTTCAGGGCAAATAAAGCATCACATTGCTTGCTAGCACGCACGGACGACTTTTCCGAGGTTTTTTTTTTTTAAGATAATTATATCCAAGATTGTTTCTTTCTGTAAAAGAAACCAATACATACAAATGACAAAGTAAATTCAATACAAATTTTGCTTTTATTTGATCAAAAAGTGGTTTAAAAGGAGATACAATGCCACAATTTCCAGTGATACTTGGACATGAATGGCCTGCATTTTACTGTTAGCAAAATTTTAATGCTTATAAAGTTTTTTTTAGAACAGCGCATTGTATAGAATCTAGGGATATAGCAATTGATTGATATATGGACAAGATATATTCCTAAATTTCAAGTAGAGATGTCCAACAATGGCTTTTTTGCCAATATTCCAATATTGTCCAACTCTTAATTACTGATTCCGATATCAACCGATACCAATATATACAGTCGTGGAATTAACACATTATTATGCTTAATTTTCTTGTGATGCCCCGCTGGATGCATTAAACAATGTAACAAGGTTTTCCAAAATAAATTAACTCAAGCTATGAAAATATGCCATATTTTTTATTGAAGTCACAAAGTGCATTATTTTTTTTAACATGCCTCAAAACAGCAGCTTGGAATTTGGGACATGCTCTCCCTGAGAGAGCATGAGGAGGTTGAGGTGGGCCGGGTCAGGGTGTAGCGGGGGGTCTATATTGTAGCGTCCTGGAAGAGTTAGTGCTGCAAGGGAGTCTGGGTATTTGTTCTATTGTGTTACAGTGCAGATGTTTTCCCGAAATGTGTTTGTTATTCTTGTTTGGTGTGGGTTCACAGTGTGGCGCATATTTATCACAGTGTTAAAGTTGTTTATACGGCTACCCTCAGGGTGACCTGTATGGCTGTTGACCAAGTATGCCTTGCGTTCACTTGTGTGTTTGTGAAAAGCCGTAGATATGTGATTGGGCCGGCACGCAAAGGCAGTGCCTCTAAGGTTTATTGCCGCTCTGTACTTCTCCCTACGTCCGTATACACAGCGGCGTTTTAAAAAGTCATAAATTTTACTTTGTGAAACCGGTACAGATAATTTTGAAACCGATACCGATAATTTCCGATATTACGTTTTAAAGCATTTATCGGCCAATGTTATCAGACATCTCTAATTTCAAGTAAATTGATCTACTGTATGTTCGGCAAGTTTGCCTCCCGAAAGCTAGGTATCGATCCAAGATATTTTTAAAAGGGAATCGATCATTTTTATCGATACTAGAAAAAGTAAAACATTGGATTTAAGAATGGCAGACTTAATAGATTTATATAGCGCTTTTTATACACTCATTAAAACAAAAATAGCTGATATTGTACCTATGATGGTTGAGAAAGGTAAAGAACCCGAACGCCACAAGACAGTGTGAGATCTGTGATGTGTGTGTATGCACCTTTAAGAGGTGGTGCTGTTGTGTGTGACGTTTTTTTTTTTTAACTTTTATTACCAATCTTATGACAGCAAATGGCACGATTCCAACAGATTTTACATCCCGTGTACACACTTTCGTCTCTGTGAGTTTGCGCATCCCCGCTGGAGACACAAAGAAAATTTGCCAATCACCTTTCAGGCATGGGCAGTGTGTTTGTAAACATGGGAAAAACAGACATTAAATCCATACCACATAAACATGTTATGGGCTGGTGTGGTGACACGTGGTCTGCGGTTGTGAGGCCGGTTGGATGTACTGCCAAATTCTCTAAATTGCTTTTGGAGACGGCTTATGGTAAAGAAATTAACTTTCAATTCAGGGCAACAGCTCTGGTGGACATTCCTACAGTCAGCATGCCAACTGCACGCTCCCTCCAAATGTGCAACATCTGTGGCATTGTGTGGTGTGATAAAAATGCACTTACAAAGTGGATTTTTATTGAGGGCAGACTAAGGCACACCTGTGTAATAATCATGCTGTTTAATCAGCATCTTGATATACCACACCTGTGAGGTGGGATTAATTAAAGTATCTTGGCAAAGAAGAAATGCTCACTGACACTAACAACATTAACAATATTTGAGAATAGGGTTTTTGTATATATAGTAAAAGTTTTAGATCTTTAAGTTCAACTTGTGAAAAATGGGAGCAAAAAAGAAAGTTTTGCGTTTATATATTTTTTCAGTGTATACATAGCTTATTGTTTGCGCACTATTGACAAGTGACGTACCGAAAACTCAACCACTGAAAAAATAATTTTTTTTTTTACTAATGACAGTGCTCCCGAACCCAGATATAAACAAGACGCACACCATTGTCTGAAGCGTTCTCAGCATGTCTGCGATGTGGACGTAACCAGATATACCCGTGGACACTGATCTACAAAATGTACAAATACAGATCCAAAGCGCATGATGTTGAGTGTGTCAAAAGGCACACACAAAGTGCATATAAGCAATAACATCTTGAAGAGGAAGAATAGCAAAAAAACAATTCTACTGGTTAATAAAGAGGGTGTGCGATTTTTAAATTTGCTTCAGAAAAGACCCCAATGTTTGTACACAAATGCAATTTTATTGTCAGACTTTCAAATAGGAAAATTTTTAAACGTTTTACTTGAATGCATGTCATTTATTTGCACAAAACCTGGTAAGAGTTGTATCTCAATTTCTTTCAGGCTGTATTTAGGATTGAAATTTGCAAGCGAGCACACCAGTCAGAGTCTTTGAATTTTTTTTTTTTTTTACTTATACATTGATCTGATCACGGACAATATGCGGTAAAGGTAAAAATAGCTTGCACTGCCAAAATAAATTACATGAGTACCGATAATCTAAGTGTGTTTATGATTAATGCCAAATTTTTGTGATTAATCACGAGTTCATTTGTTAATTTTGACGACTGTAGTTATTTTACAGCTGAACTAAAAAATTTTGCAGGACTAAAACAGTGTATGAAAAAAAAATGTTTTGGGTAAAAGCGGAAAAAACAGTTCATATTAAAACCAGGGTGCATGAAAAGTAGTACCACTTGTTCTTATTCACTCCAAAACATTATTTAAAGATAAACATTTGAGTTAAGTAAGTTGTTTGTCCATCCATCCATTTTCTACCGCTTATTCCCTTTCGGGGTCGCGGGGGGCGCTGGCGCCTATCTCAGCTACAATCGGGCGGAAGGCGGGGTACACCCTGGACAAGTCTCCACCTCATCGCAGGGCCAACACAGATAGACAGACAACACTCACACTCACATTCACACACTAGGGCCAATTTAGTGTTGCCAATCAACTTATCCCCAGGTGCATGTCTTTGGAGGTGGGAGGAAGCCGGAGTACCCGGAGGGAACCCACGCAGTCACGGGGAGAACATGCAAACTCCACACAGAAAGATCCCGAGCCTGGATTTGAACCCAGGACTGCAGGACCTTCGTATTGTGAGGCAGAAGTTGTTTGTGTTTTAGGTAAATAAACAAGCTGGCTGTAATTAGAGAAATTACAGTATCGACTAGTTGTTCAATTATAGAAATGCTGAATTCTGCTGAGTTGACATAAATTAATCCAGGGCGAAGGTCTCCTTTGGGGCGTGGCATTTACGTGCATCTGTGACCTGCTTTGTGCTACAACACTTCATGCATAAAGCAGCGAGCCTTTATGATTCATATATAATCACGTCAAGCCTACAGCACAACGCAGGCCGATTCACGTGCGCACACACATGGCGGGCCAATGGGAGACGGTCGCCGGGAACAGCGCTCTGCGTCTGACTTGCTTCATGCAAAGTGTGCCGACGACTCGAGTCCCCCGTTCGAGACTCTTTTTCCACGTCCCGAGCGGTCTGACGCGTCTTGGACACCCGTGCTTCCTTGTCACTGCATGTCCTCCCTCCAGCCGAGCTTGTTTTGCCTGTGACCTTTCAGCAGATTCCCCTGGCATCGCTGCAGCCTGCAGTCATTTGCAGTTTGCTCGGTCACAAGCAGCATAGTAAACGCCTCCGAAGGGGGTCGTCAATTGCATGTCGGGCACCGGCCTCGCACCTTTTATGACTTTTACAGCAGTGTGCCTTGTTGTCGTAATCATAACGTACAAAGGGCCGCTCGTCAACAACACCCGTTTGCATGGATACATTTGTTTGCCCTTCAGCTTGGGATCAGGGCTATATTTAGACGAAAGAAGTATGCTAATGAGCTCCTGGGAGGCATATCTGACAGCTTCGAACACACACACTCTGCCAAGTCCATAATCTTTACCCCAAATTCTCGGTCTTTCTATTTTTTTTTTCCCAGCTTGCACTGATTGTTGAAATGCTTCCAGGGTTGCATGACGTGGAGATGGGCGTAGAGGGCGAGGGGAGTTCTCACGTTGATTAGGAAGGGGAAAAAAAGATTACATAACTACTTTCCTTGATGACGATAAGAACTATTTGGTGTCAATCTGCAGCGTTTTTTAATATAACTCATCTATATCAGACTGTTAAGTTTCTTCCCGCTTGGCTTCCTGTCGAGATGAGGACAAGCCAAGTCCGCCCGTTTCATCTAAAATTAACTGATATCACTTTCAGGGCGGCTGATTTTTGTTATTTAGGATAAGAAAGTAAGAAAAAAAAAAAAGAACATAAAAGCGCAAGAAAAAAACATATTTGACAGTAAGAGCTGCTAGATATAAAGAAGGGAATATTGGCTGGAGGAGGACTGGGCTCGCTGTTTCAGATTAGAAGTCAATTTCTAGAATTCTATAGAGGTTATTTTTAAACCACAGGAAAATCGCTTATCTGTGAGTATCTGGGTTAGTCTGAGAAAAGGGAGTGTTGGAAGGAATTAAGTATTTTACGCCTACATTTGGTGGTAAAGGAAAAACGACAGTGGAGAAGTTAAAGTCTTTTTTTGCAAGGCACAATTTGTCTTCCCATATTTCTCCTATAGGATATAATGTAAAGTTAATTTACATCTGAGGTCCACTCCAAGGTTTCTCATTGTCATCCCACTGGGTTGAATTTTTTCTTGCCCTGATGTGGGATCTGAACCGAGGGTTTCATTGTGGCTTGTGCAGCCCTTTGAGACCCTTGTGATTTAGGGCTACATAAATAAACATTGATTGATTGATTGACATTGAATGTGTTCGTACACATTATTTTACAGTACCTCAAACTCAAACTGCACTTAAATGTATTTTCATTAAACTTAAGATAGAGAATTGGAGTTAAAAAAAAAAAGAAAAAAAAGAAAATCACAATCTGGTTCACCGCTTGCCAAACTACTGATGTATACAAGTAATCAATGAATACAAAAAATAATTTACCATTTGAAAGGGATGTTTAGCATTTGTTAACTTGAAATAAAAGTCCAATAGTAGTCAGTACACCTTGGATAAGTTGTTTACTGCAGCATGCAGTGTGTGATGACAAGAAAAAAAAACAAAATAACTTCCATCCATCCATCCATCCATCTTCTTCCGCTTATCCGAGGTCGGGTCGCGGGGGCAGCAGCCTAAGCAGGGAAGCCCGGACTTCCCTTTCCCCAGCCACTTCGTCTAGCTCTTCCCGGGGGATCCCGAGGCGTTCGCAGGCCAGCCGGGAGACATAGTCTTCCCAACGTGTCCTGGGTCTTCCCCGTGGCCTCCTACCGGTTGGACGTGCCCTAAACACCTCCCTAGGGAGGCGTTCGGGTGGCATACTGACCAGGTGCCCGAACCAACTCATCTGGCTCCTCTCAAAGTGGAGGAGCAGCGGCTTTACTTTGAGTTCCTCCAGGATGGCAGAGCTTCTCACCCAATCTCTAAGGGAGAGCCCCGCCACACGGCGGAGGAAACTCATTTCGGCCGCTTGTACCCGTGATCTTATCCTTTCGGTCATGACCCAAAGCTCATGACCATAGGTGAGGATGGGAACGTAGATCGACCGGTAAATTGAGAGCTTTGCCTTCTGGCTCAGCTCCTTCTTCGCCACAACGGATCGGTACAACGTCCGCATTACTGAAGACGCCGCACTGATCCGCCTGTCGATCTCACGATCCACTCTTCCCTCACTAGTGAACAAGACTCCTAGGTACTTGAACTCCTCCACTTGGGGCAGGGTCTCCTCCCCAACCCGGAGATGGCATTCCACCCTTTTCCGGGCGAGAACCATGGACTCGGACTTGGAGGTGCTGATTCTCATTCCGGTTGCTTTACACTCGGCTGCAAACCGATCCAGTGAGAGCTGAAGATCCCGGTCAGATGAAGCCATCAGGACCACATCATCTGCAAAAAGCAGAGACCTAATCCTGCGGTCACCAAACCGGAACCCCTCAACACCTTGACTGCGCCTAGAAATTATGTCCATAAAAGTTATGAACAGAATCGGTGACAAAGGACAGCCTTGGCGGAGTCCAACCCTCACTGGAAATGTGTTCGACTTACTGCCGGCAATGCGGACTAAGCTCTGGCACTGATCGTACAGGGAGCGGACCGCCACAATAAGACAGTCCGATACCCCATACTCTCTGAGCACTCCCCACAGGACTTCCCGAGGGACACGGTCGAATGCCTTCTCCAAGTCCACAAAGCACATGTAGACTGGTTGGGCAAACTCCCATGCACCCTCAAGAAAACAAAATAACTTGAGGAAAAAAAGTTTTTCTATTCATTCCGACAAAAAAAAGCAAAACTGTGGCCTAAAAACTGAGGTACGGACCGTAGCGTAGGGTACCTGTACTGTTGCAACATTTGTAAACAAAATTATTGATATGTACAAAATGACAGTAGTCAGCTGTTAGAATATATTACCTCGATCAAACATGGCAAAAATGTCTGTAACAAGATACGACATAATACCAAACGTCTGCGTAGCCATACTTTTACTTTGGAAGCCAGCCTCTTCCACCTAGGACCAGAGATGTGGGTATGGCTACGCGACACCGAGTTGGACATCTGACGTTACACAAAAGAAGAAGATTATAGTAAAAAGTAGGGATGCAACGGTACTCGGTATAATCCTGCAGAGGATAATCCGCCTTTAATGAAATATCAAAAATCGTGATATTACTCAAGATCGAATGATATGAAAAAACTAATTGTGATCATTTTGTTTGCCTACATGTAATTAATTAGTGGTGCGGCGGCACAGCAAAATAAAAACCGTCACACCTTAAAAATTAGGGTGTTTTCGTGAAAACTAATTAAGGCGCTATAATTTTACTAATGGAAATATGTAGCCTATTATTTAACACTGAAAGGCTCACGGTAAGAGGTGCTTTAAGACATGGCTAGCTCGCTAGCAGCTGAAGTTCAGCCACAGTCAGCAGAGTTTTAGTTACTTCTAAATCACAAATACTCGCCTCCATGTCAACAAATAAAGTAAGTTTCTTACAGGTATCATCCCTGCAGGATGAGGAATAGCTAACATCCACTGTAATTATACAGAGTACAGTAGTGTATCAAGTTGATACAACTAAGATTACGTCACAACATCTTCTTAAATTTTTTTTTAAATTTGTATTATGTTTATAAACTCAGGAAATATGTCCCAGGACACATGAGGACTTTGAATATGACTAATGTATCTCTCACGACTTGGTGTCGGATTGATACCCAAATTTGTGGTATCTGTTCCTAATATACGTAAATGACATGCCATCAGCATGCCACTGTGAATTGTTCCTGTATGCGGATGACTCGGCCCTGCTGGTATCCGGCAAGGACAAGTCACAGGTGGAACAAATCCTCAGTGCTGAACTCCTCAATATTTGCACCTGGCTCGCCGACAACAAGCTATCCATACACTTAGGTAAAACGGAATCCATCCTATTTGGGTCCCATATCAAACTTAAGAAGGTCAGTGACTTCACTATAAAAGTGGGTGACGTTGTTATCACCAGGAAGGATGAGATCACCTACCTAGGTTCCATTCTAGAGGCTAATCTTTCCTGTGATAAAATGGCAACCAAGGTGATCAAAAAGGTCAACCAAAGAACGAGATTCCTCTACAGAATCTCCTCTCTGGTCAACAAAAGCACCTTGAGGATTCTAGCGGGAACTCTCATTCAACCCTTCTTCGATTACGCTTGCACCTCCTGGTACCCCAGCACCTCCAAAACCCTCAAATCTAGACTCCAAACATCCCAGAATAAGCTAATCCGGTTACTTTTAGACCTCCACCCCAGATCACACCTCAATCCAACCCACTTCTCCAAAGTGGGCTGGCTCAGGGTGGAGGACAGAGTAAAACAACTTGCACTGAGCTTAGTCTATAAAATCCGCTACACCTCCTTGATACCGAAGTACATGTCAAATTACTTCCTTAACGTAAATGATCGCCATAACCACAACACCAGGGGGAGCTCCACAAACCACGTTAAACCCAGATTTCGATCTAACAAAGGTTAGATCGAAGTAAGTGCATCTCTATATTCCTTCAAAACCGCTCTAAAACAACACCTCCAGGCAACTTCAACACTTTACTAATACCCTCCTCCATTCACATCCCATCTCCCCGGATTATAAACAACTCAAATGTACTTCTAATGTATATACTTGTTCTTATGCTATGTGAACTCACTATGTTCTCTGCTGGCTGTACATATCCTACTAAATAAGACCTACACTGTTTCAATGTCCACATTTCTCTGTTGATGCAATTGTTGATGACTGAAGTTCTGATATCAAACAAAGCTCCTCATCCCACCCCCCAGATTGTAAATAATGTAAATAATTCAATGTACATACTATGATGATTAACTTGTGTGATGACTGTATTATTCTGATAGTATATATTTGTACCATGAATTGATTAACGTGGACCCCGACTTAAACAAGTTGAAAAACTTATTCGGGTGTTACCATTTAGTGGTCAATTGTACGGAATATGTACTGTACTGTGCAATCTACTAATAAAAGTATCAATCAATGGTATCATCCAAAACTATTTTACAGTACTTCAAACTCAAACTGCACTTAAATGTATTTATATTAAACATAAACTACAGAATTTTAGTAAAAAAATATAAATAAACTCTCAATCTGGGTCACTGCTTGCTGTTTGCCAAACTACTGATGTATGATATATGAAGCCTATTATTTATGCATCATGGACTATCAATGCACTCAAAATTTACTTTGGTGACCGAAACAGCACTGCCAAAACAAGATGTTATGATGACCTAAGTAAGACACATGTAATTGTCAGGAGTCTAGGCCGCGTGATCGGGATTGTGGACTTTAATATATCTGAGATATACCTACAGGCACAGCTATGAACAAAATGTACAAAATGTAGTGTCAAAGCGCTTTGAGTACCTTGAAGGTAGAAAAGCGCTATACAAGTACAACCCATTTAAATATTAATAAAACAGTAACGCTCTTTCAACAACAGAAATTGCACGGGAGGCCGCTTTGCCACAACTTTCCACCAGCTTCTGGCGACTTGGGCCACGGGGCGACAGCTCTCCAACCGCGGCACACGCACAGCCTCGCACTCCAGCCCAACCGACTTAGCTCTTAGAGCCAATCTATGCCCCAGAGTTACGGTTCTGACTTGCTCACTCCCCTTACGCACCTTGTTCTGACATTCCAGAGGCTAGTCACCTCGGAGACCTGCTGCAAACATGGGTATACGGCAGTGGCAATTGCTCTAAGACCACAAGAGAAGCTGAGCGTCCCTTAAATTATAAAAAGA
Source organism: Nerophis ophidion (assembly GCF_033978795.1). Lineage (NCBI taxonomy): Eukaryota > Metazoa > Chordata > Actinopteri > Syngnathiformes > Syngnathidae > Nerophis > Nerophis ophidion. Next base: position 10,213,033 of record NC_084628.1, on the reverse strand, counting down.
AGTGGTAAAATATGTACTTTTGTATTTATATTTACCGTATTTTTCGGAGTATACATCACTCTGGAGTATAAGCCGCACCTGCCGAAAATGCATAATAAAGAAGGAAAAAACATATAAGTCGCACTTGAGTACAAGTCGCATTTTTGGGAGAAATTTCTTTGATAAAAGCCAACACCAAGAATAGACATTTAAAAGGCAAGTTAAAATAAATGAAGAATAGTGAACAACAGGCTCAATAAGTGTACGTTATATGACGCATAAATAACCAACTGAGAAGGTGCCTGGTATGTTAGCGTAACATATTATGGTAAGAGTCATTCAAATAACTATAACATATAGAACATGCTATAAGTTTACCAAACAATCTGTCACTCCTAATCGCTAAATCCTATGAAATCTTATACGTCTAGTCTCTTACGTAAATGAACAAAATAATATTATTTGATATTTTACGGTAATGTGTTAATAATTTCACACATAAGTCGCTCCTGAGTATAAATCGCACCCCCGGCCAAACTATGAGAAAAACTGCGACTTATAGTCCGATAAATACGGTAAATGACTAAATAGGCGCTAGAATGTGTTCAACTTTTGTTTATAATCAGCTACTATAGCGACAGCTGACGTAGGGCTGGGCGATATATCGATATATACAATATATCGCGGGTTTGTCTCTGTGCGATATAGAAAATGACTATATCGTAATATTCGAGTATATGTTCTCATGCAGTTGCTTTTAGCTGCGGGCGCACACTTCAGGCTTTTCTCACTCTTTCCGGTCTTTCCTTCTCAGACAAGCAGGCGCACATTCTTACATAAATAAATGATAAATGGGTTGTACTTGTATAGCGCTTTTCTACCTTCAAGGTACTCAAAGCGCTTTGACACTACTTCCACATTTACCCATTCACACACACATTCACACACTGATGGAGGGAGCTGCCATGCGAGGCGCCAACCAGCACCCATCAGGAGCAAGGTTGAAGTGTCTTGCTCAGGACACAACGGACGTGACGAGGTTGGTACTAGGTGGGATTTGAACCAGGGACCCTCGGGTTGCGCACGGCCACTCTACCACTGCGCCACGCCGTCACATACTGTCACGTCATACGTCACATACGTGTCCACCCTCGCAGAGCAGAGAGGTAGCATACTGGGCTACGTTAGCTACTAACGTAGCCGTACAAGAGAAAGAAGGTGCGGATCTGGTAACAAATGAAGGAAGACTTAATTCCCAATAAAAACAGCAGGGTTTCCATCGTCTGGCGGTGGTTCGGCTTCAAGTGGGAATATGTCAAACAGACAACCGTAATTTGTCAAGTGTGGGGGGGAAAAGCGTTGCTATAAAAAGTAGCATTACTGCTAATATGTAGCATCATTTGAAAAGTCACTCGCTAGAGAATGAAGAGAATTTCATAACCTTGGTAACATACCACATAGTGAAGGACGAATACTATTTGATTTCCTATTATGCAGCTCATTTTTATTTGACACTTAAAATGTCTCTGACAATCTTGCACTTTATGTTTTGGAAATGACTTGAATGTTTGTGCCACTGCTTAATAACTTTAATAACTACACTTTTGGTCAACTGACTTAGTTGTGATTTCCCTCTCTGCATGAAAGTTTAAAAGTAGCATTTATGAATGCAGTATGAAGAAGAATGTTTTAATGTATACACATAGAATCATTATACTGCTGTGATTATATGCATCAAGTGTTCATTCAAGGCCAATGCAAAATATTGTAATATATATCGTATATCGCGATATGGCCTAAAAAAACTGCGATATTAAAAAAAGGCAATATCGCCCAGCCCTAAGCTGACGTAACTTTCTTCTTATTCATTGTCGTTGCGTCACAGTGCATTCAACTGACCCATTGCTTTCAATAGCGTAGTATATAGATGGTTGTTCCACTCCAGCCAAACCTGACAGTTATTTGATAAATGTTCGGCTTTGGAAGTGAATTTCGGCTGGACGTCAGGCTTCCGCATGATGACTGGATGTTCTAGCAGTGAATCTCTTTTTGAGTGACAGCAAAATGAGAGAACCAGCGATCTTGAAATATAAACCAATGCCAGAGCATTTTTTTCTACTTTCATGACATTGTTCCCTGTTGATACGGAGAATTTTACCATTATTAATGTGACATTTTCTTTAGAAAATCTAGCATCTTTAGATTTTTTAATCAGGTATTGGAGACTGTATTCCTTTTTAGAGAGGAGCTGAAAATGAGCTTCTCCTATATAAAAGACCAGCTACTGACACTGGTATGCGACCTGTGTTACATTGTACAATGACAAAAATAGAGCAAAACGATATGTCATAAAAAATATGTATGTCCAGCACTCTAAGCTGCTACTTTTTTCCAACGCTTTGTGCCCTGCGGCTTTTAAAAGGGTGTGGCTAATTCATAGATTGTTCCTTGCCAACGGATATAATGTTTTGTATTAAACAAACAGCTTTCACGTGACACCCACACGGAAAATGTGTGTTATTGTTTGTGCTCTGGCGTCATCAGTTGAAAGAGTTTTTTCACTGCAGGTTGATTATGTACTTCCTGTTTTGTGCCTTGAACCAAAAGTATGACCGTCCATAGCGTTTCAGTTTCAAAGGATTCTTAATTCATCAGTCCAAGCAACGTTTGTAAGTTTTACAATTTATAATTACTAACCGTTACGCATATGGATGTCTGCAGGAGTGTTTTCATGCATATTTGTACATCCTGTTATAATGTAATCGAATATGCTAACACGTTTACAAGTGTCTGTGTTAGCAATATTAACTTTCAGTGGCATTCTTTTTTATTGTTTCAGTTTCACAAATTCCCTAAAACGTCATTGTGGCGTTATTGAGTCGCTTAGCTGATTGGAGCGCTACCTTCCGCAGCTCGTAGTTCTATTACGATGACTTTTGTTTTGTTGGATCAGTTGTTTTACTGCTGCATTACAGGCACAGTCTGGAAAAAATATAAGGTAGGTGAACAATAATTTACAAAATATTTTGTATCGTTGTATATCTGCGGTTTATAATCCAGTGCGCTTAATATACAATTTTTTTATTTCTTCTCAAATTTGGTGGGTGCGGCTTGAATACCACTGTGCTCCATAGCTCCATATACCTGGAATACTGTACACTAATGCTAATTACTAATAACACAAATGTGTTATTAAATCTATGTACAACATTTGTTTAGCCTTTTTTTTTTAAATATAAATGCATCAGCGACAGTTATGCAAGTTATATGCTGACGTCATATTGACCATGCACCAAGCCATGCCCTCCTCCCCACAAGTATATTGGACAGCTGGGCAAAACAAACCCTGACATGTGTACGTGTTAAATTGTCAAATACATTGTCATTAAATTGATAGTACTTAAACAGTCTTTATTTAGTTTGGTTCATTATTTATTATCTATTACCTGGCTATACAGGGCAATTGTTTTATGCAATTTCAATGATTATTTGCATTTATAAGAAGTACTAATTAGATAAATCCTTGTTTATTTCAAATATTTTCCTTAAAAGATGGATTAAGGCTAGTTAGTGTGTTTGGTTTGATCACCTGAATTCATCAATAAATAATCGATAGCTACAGCCTTAATTTGACAATTACCGTAATAATTGTAGTGAATTATATATTTTTATTGTATTGTATTGCTGTCTAATGTCAGTATAGAGTTAAAGGCCTACCGAAATGAGATTTTCTTATTTAAACGGGGATTGCAGGTCCATTCTATGTCTCATACTTGATCATTTCGTGATATTGACATATTTTTGCTGAAAGGATTTAGTAGAGAACATCGACGATAAAGTTCGCAACTTTTGGTCGCTAATAAAAAAGCCTTGCCTTTACCGGAAATAGCAGAAGATGGGCGCTTCACATCAAGGGTTGTAGGGTTCCTCACATCCTCACATGGTTTATAATCATAGCCACCAGCAGCAAGAGCGATTTGGACCGAGAAAGCAACGATTTCCCCATTAATTTGAGCGAGGATGAAAGATTCGTGAATGAGGAAAGTTAGAGTGAAGCACTAGAAGGGAAAAAAAAAAAGGCGAGGGCAGTGGGAGCGATTCAAATGTTATTAGACACATTTACTAGGATAATTCTGGAAAATCCCTTATCTGCTTATTGTGTTACTAGTGTTTTAGTGAGATTATAAAATCATACCTGAAAGTCGCTTGGGTGTGGTGACCGCCAGTGTCTCTGATGGAAGCAATGGAGGAGCCAAGAAAGTCGCAGCTGCCTCTTTGACAGCTACAGGAAGAACGACACAAGCTCTGCTCATGTTTACAGTAAGAGCCGACTTATTACCACAATTTTCTCAGTGAAACCTACCGGTCGACATGTGGTATAGAAACATGTTCGCTTGACCGCTCTGTTCCATATTAAAGCTTCACAACAAACAAAGAAACACCGGCTGTGTTTGTGTTGCTCAAGGCAGCAGCAATCCACTGCTTTCCACCAACAGCATTCTTCTTTATAGTGTCCATTATTAATTGAACAAATTGCAAAAGATTCAGCAACACTGATGTCCAAAGTACTGTGTAATTATGCGATTAAAGCAGACCACTTTTAGCCGTGAGTGGTGGTGGGATAAAATGTCCGCTCTAACCAATAACGTCACAAGCACGCGTCAACATAAGCGTCATCATTCCGCGACGTTTTCAACAGGATACTTTGCGAGAAATTTAAAATTGCAATTTAGTAAAATAAACCGGCTGTATTGGCATGTGTTGCAATGTTAATATTTCATCATTGATGTATAAACTATCAGACTGTGTGGTCGGTAGTAGTGGGTTTCAGTAGGCCTTTAAATTTTACTATGCGATGGTTATTGTTGAAATTTGCTGAAACGTCTCGACACTGAAGGTTCAACTGCAGAATGCGCATGTTAAAGGAATGTTACTATAATATTTGTTATATAAATGTGTGGCCTTTAAATTGTCAAGGAACAGTAAAAAGATGTTCCTGAACAGTGAAATTGCTTTTACAACAGAGCAACAGTATATAACAAGTTATTAGGGGTGTGGGAAAAAAATCGATTCGAATTTGAATCGCGATTCTCACGTTGTGCGATTCAGAATCAATTCTCTTTTTTTTTTTAAAGTGATTTTTTTATTTTATTTTATCAATCCAAAAAAACAATACACAGCAATACCATAACAATGCAATCCAATTCCAAAACCAAACCTGACCCAGCAACACTCAGAACTGCAATAAACAGAGCAACTGAGAGAAGACACAAACACGACACAGAACAAACCAAAAGTAGTGAAACAAAAATGAATATTATCAACAACAGTATCAATATTAGTTATAATTTCAGCATAGCAGTGATTAAAAATCCCTCATTGACATTATCATTAGACATTTATAAAGATAAAAAAAAAGAACAAATGTCACAGTGGCTTACACTTGCATCGCATCTCATAAGCTTGACAACACACTGTGTCCAATATTTTCACAAAGATAAAATAAGTCATATTTTTGGTTCGTTTAATAGTTGAAACAAATTTACATTATTGTAATCAGTTGATAAAACATTACAATTATAAAAGCTTTTTACAAAACTCTACTACTCTGCTTGCATGTCAGCAGACTGGGGTAGATCCTCCTGAAATCCTATGCATTAAATCAGTGGTCCCCAACCACCGGGCCGCAGAATAATTTTGTATTCATTTTTATTAAAAAAAAAAAAAAAAAAAAAATATTAAATCAAAATAAAAAACACAATATACACTTACAATTAGTGCACCAACCACAAAAACCTCCCTTTTTCAAGACAAAGAAGAAAAAAAAATAAAATAAAAGATTCCCCCCTGGGCCGCGGGACAAACTATTAAGTGTTGACCGGTCCGCGGATAAAAAAAGGTTGGGGACCACTGTATTAAATGAATAGAGAATCCTTTTGAATCGGTAAAAAAATTGTTTTTGAATCGAGAATCGTGTTGAATTAAAAAAAAATCTATTTTGAATCGAATCATGACCCCAAGAATCGATATTGAATCGAATCGTGGGACACCCAAAGATTTGCAGCCCTACAAGTTATGTTACTCTATTTGTGTCAATCTGACAGCATCCAACATATAAACACTGACCATTCCACACATATCTTTCTTTGGGTGGGAATTGCATTTCTCCAAAAAAAGAGGCAAAATAATATGCAGATTTTGTTTGAGTAAATGAAATGTTTTCCTTGACAAGTTAAATGCAAGATGTCTGAGGAGTAGGTGGAAAAGCTCTTTAGGTTCAAGTTTGAAATTGCATAAAACCAAACAAAAAAGGCCAAGAAAAAGAGAAGAAAGAGAAAAAAAAATGTAGATTTGAGTCGCTTTTGCCATCCACTATAAATGCTAAATAATGATACCACAGGACCATACTTATTTCTAGTATGTCGTGAAATTTGCAATGTTGACTTTCAAAAGTGCTTTGCCTAAATGTGTCCAAAATACATCCCTAGCCCATTTAGCAGCCATTTCTTTGCATCTCCAAACCAATTAATGAATGCACACGCACAAGCCATGCGGGTGCAAGTGTTTACATGATGTATCCTCATCCCTTATGCTTCCTGTCTCCACTTTCTTTCTCGACTGGCCAAGCAAATATTCTTCCAAGGAGATGCTATTAATTAGCGTCCCTCTCAAATACATGACAGGTTGTGAGGTCAGCTTTTTGCATCATAACCTTCATTGCCTGTTTATGCACCGATGAGGCCAGTCTGACAGGACACATCTTCCATCACAACCCACAAAACATTTATTTTACATATTAGCAGTTAATAGGAACTAGGGTTGCACGGTATGCCAATATTAGTATAGTACCGTGATACTAAAGCAGTGTTTTTCAACCACTGTGCCGTGAGATACAGTCTGGTTTGCCGTGGGAGATTATCTAAATTCACCTATTTGGGTTAAAAATAATATTTTTTGCAAACCAGTAATTATAGTCTGCAAATGATGTGTTGTTGAGTGTCGGTGCTGACTAGAGCTCGGCAGAGTAACCGTGTAATATTCTTCCATATCAGTAGGTGGCAGCGGGGAGCTATGAGCTTTGTAGATATCGTAAACAGCGGGAGGCAGCGTGAAGGTAAAAAGGTATCTAATGCTTAAACCAAAAATAAACAACAGTTGAGTGCCCCTAAGAAAAGGCATTGAAGCTTAAGGAAGGCTATGCAGAACAAAACTAAAACTCAACTGGTTGCAAAGCAAACAAAAACAGAATGCTGGATAACAGCAAAGACTTAATGTGGAGCAAATAACTAAAACACTACACTCGGGAAAAATGCAAAAAAAAGTCCAAATAAGTCAGGGTGATATGTGACATGTTGTGACAGTGACTACTTTGAGACAAGAGCTATATCGATGCATGCTTGGTTATGGTTTAAAGTCATATCCAACAATTGCGACAACAACTTTTTACTGTCAACTGAGTTTTGTTTTTTTAACGATTTCTGCTGGTGGTGTGCCTCCACATTTTTTCAAACAAAAAAATGTGCCTTGGCTCAAAAAAGGTTGAAAAACACTGTACTAATGAATCATGTTCAGTACTATACTGCCTCTGAAAAGTACCGTTCCGCCAACCGGCGCGCCGTCTTCACGTTTGTCATTGCTGGTTTATGAGCAGACGAGCATGTTCGGTAGTGCACAATCACAGAGTACTTACAAGCAGGCACAGTGTGTAGACAGAAAAGGGAGAACGGATGCATTTGATATTAAAAACTAAAGATAAAGGGGAAGCTATAACACTGAAACGCCCACCGGAAGAGGTGCTTTAAGAAATGTCTACCCATCTAGCAGCTAAAGTTCAGCCACAGTCGGCAGTGTTTTAACTTCTTCTAAATCACTAATCCTTGCCTCATGGTGACGTATAAAGTAAGTTTCTTACAAGTATCATCCCTGCAGGAATGAGGACTAGCTAAACATGCTTCACTACACACCGTAGCTCACCTAACATCCACTGTAATGATACCAAGTACAGTAGCGTATCTCGTCGATACTACTAGGATTACGTCAATATGTTTTGGCATCACAACCAGCCCGCTAATTTGCTTAAAGTGTAGACAGAGACAGTTTTGACACTACTATCGTAAGTGAAGGGGCGTTTTTTAAAGTGTCGTTTGTTTGGACGAGTTCGCAGTCTAAAAAAAATAACACTTATTAAGGAATATTGAAAACAAATTACTCCAACACATAACATTTAAAAAAAAAAGAATAACACAAAATTTAGAAATCGGACATCAGCCTACAGTGGATGTGGAAAACATTACTGAAAAAAAAACCATGTGATTAAGTGATGGGTAATTTTTTCAAATTTTCTCAATAATACTTAGTTGGGTAATACTAAAGAAAACAATGAGCACCAACTTTACAAAAATGACAAAAGTGGAATAACGCAAAAGCTAATTTGCTAATCATACAAATAATCAAGCAATACAAATAAGCATAAAAAATGTATGTTGAAAAAAATTACAAATTTTTGTGACATGAATTATATTTATGTAGCGCTTTTCTCAAGTGACTCAAAGCGCTTTTACATAGTGAAACCCAATATCTAATATACATTTAAACCAGTGTGGGTGGCACTGGGATGCCCAAGGACACAGCGGCAGTGACTAGGATGGCGGAAGCGGGGATCGAACCTGGAACCCTCAAGTGGCTGGCCCGGCCGCTCTACCAACCGATCTCCTTGTCTATCAAGGAATTTCAGCCAAATGCCCATCCCAAGCTAATATTACAAAACACCTTACAAAAAACCTTAGTCTTAACTTTGGCATAAAGCTAAAATGATTTACCCAACAGTTGCATTCTGTTTGTATTTGTCAATTTAACACATTTATTAGTAATTTATTATTGTGCAACTTAGGAGGCATATTTTGTCGAAATGGATACAACCTTAGCACCATTGGACTTAAGTGGTTCCACTATAATACCATTTGCTTCTTTTTGATGGCTAAACAAATATCTACACTATTTCTATATGACCTACCCACTGGCCTAGTGGTTAGTGCAGACCTGGGCAAATAAAGGCCCAGGGGCCAAATGTGGTACTTTAAACTTTTCAATCTGGCCTGCCACACATTCCCAAATATATTTTTTTAAATCTTTAAGATGGAAGGTGTAGCTGCCATTATGATGTGCAGTGATGTTTTCTAACGACCGTAAGTTTTGAACGATACAAAGTATTTAAATTGTTGGAATCTGCGCTTATTGATGATATACCAGTTACTATGGTAATCTAATTTGTTACTATGGTCACCTAATTAGTTACTATGGTAATGTAAGTCACAGCAGCTCAGACGGGGCACCAAGCAGTTTGGGTGGGAAGCGTTTCCACAGACGCGGAAGGAGATTTTCACAACAAAGTTCTAAAGCTTTGTGATGTATCAGATATATCAGATTGTAAGTGGGTATATTTTGTACCCTTCGCGTTCATATTTCACTGGTTGTTGCATTTTTGTTGCGTTTCACTTAATTGTAAAATGTGTCTATTGAAATAGGGTGTGACGTTGATATTTTGTCAATATTCAGTGTTTTATCATCCATAGGAAAATGGAAAATGCCATTATGTTTTTTAAGGTGGTCTGTCATAATGTTTTTACCATTCAATCAGACATTATTGTGAGGTTTTGTATTAGTGTTTATAAAAATAGATATACCAGCCCCTGGACACGTTTTTTTCTCTAAATGTGGCCCCCGAGTATAAAATAATTGCCCAGGCCTGAGTTAGACTGTCATCCCTGAGATCGGTAAGGTTTGAGTTCAAACCCCGGCTGAGTAATACCAAAGACTATAAAAATGGGACCCATTACCTCCCTGCTTGGCACTCAGCATCAAGGGTTGGAATCTGGGGTTAAATCACCAAAAATTATCCCTGGGCGCGGCACCGCTACTGCCCACAGAACCCCCCACCTCCCAGGGGGAACAAGGGGATGGGTCAAATGCAGAGGACACATTTCACCACACCTAGTGTGTGCGTGACAATCATTGGTACTTTAACTTAACTATATATATTTGTATTTATATGTACTTCATGTGAGTATATAAGCACTTGACCAGCCAGTTGTAGACCAATAAGCAAAGATAAAGCCTGATCCTGTGTGTGCTGCTGCAAGGATTCAGCCGCAAAAACGGTCTTTAATTAGGAATGGATGACCTCCTTTGGGACCAATTGAAGGACTAGAATGTACTCACACTTTTGCCTTACAAACTTTCCTGCAATCTATTTATCTTCGGTTATCTGCGAGCTTTTCTTAAGCCTACTTTTGTCACCAAGGAGATACTTTCGTCATTTCAGGCAGCGTTCAGAATGATTTGTGCAGTCTGGAAAAACCTTCCGACGGATACATCCTGTTCATGTCTTTTTTTTTTCAAGTGCTTACATACCCACCGGGCAGATCTGAAGGAGCTGTCAGCCATCAGCTGAGTGACAGAACCATCAGGGAAACGTCATGCGACTTGACAAGCTCATCGCGCCTCGTATGGGGATCGGAGTGGGGACTTCAAAACTTTGAATGTGGAATAACTGAAGGGTAGGGGGAGGTGTTTACAGTTCTATGCAATGCAAAATCCATTCATAGTGTTAAAAGGGAACTGCAATTTTTTTTGTAGGAATTTTGCCTATCGTTCACAATCATTATGAAAGACATGACGACGATGGGCAAAAACATTTTTTAAAAGTGCAGTACCCCTTTAAGATTAGTATTTGCATGACTTCATGACGCCGATAAAGCCCTATCACACAACTCTCTCCATAGAACAAGACAGTTAATTCACATTTTAGCCAAGCCTGCACAGAGTTCCAGCTATAAATGATTTAAAAGCATGCCTACTTGTACCTCAACTTTAGAGAAGTTTGACACAACGGCAAGTAAACAAAATGCAGTTCGTGATCCGTGTGGGCTGCTTCTCTCCGTCTTTCCGTGGGAGGAAATGCTAGGAGGCCCTTGTTTAATTTCACATTTAAAGCAGATGCTGCCCAATACAGAAAACACACCTTTTCTCCAAGTTTCAGATATAAACCAAGCAATGCAGGGATTTCAAATGCAAAATTCTCAACAAGAACATCCTCAGCTTTGTGTTTGGTTGAAGTTTTCTAATGAAAAAGATGTGTCTTCATAGAATGGCTTCCATACCAACCAGCACAAGACATTATGAAACTATCTGTATCTAGTTAAAGCGACTGGAGGAGATGTGGATGAAGAGACAGGGTTGCGGAGCTGGCGCCGGGACGGACAAGCTTCACAGTATTTTGACTGAATGAACAGGTATTTGACACCTTGGGCTCCTTGGACGTATCCTCGCTCATCCATGCGGACTGGGCACTGGCTTAGAGTTGGTGGCCGGCCGAGGGTGGAGTCGGCTCCCTTGGTTGCTTTGTTGGGTCTGCTCCTGTCTCTGGCCATGCTCCCCCTTCCCAAGCGGACGATGGCATGGAGCACAGCAGAGGCCACCACAGTATATATGTTTTTATTTTGTTGTTTTACATTTGTGGCGGTGTGTAGAAGTCACTGGTTGCATCAGCTCTGCTCTTTTAATGTCATTTGTGCTCTTTGATGTTTCCCTTCTTACACACTTTTCTGTGCTGTGGCTATGAGTTTGTTTTTCCTTGGCCTCAGTCTGGAATTTGCTAAATGCCAAAACTAGAAAAGTGTTGTTTTCATGTCAAATGTTAAAATAAATGCCATAATAGGACTGGGCGATACATCGAATATACTCGATATATCGCGGGTTTGTCTTTGTGCGATATAGAAAATGAATATATTGTGATATTCGAGTATACGTTCTCACGCAGTTGCTTTTAGCAGCGGGCATTACACTACAGGCTTTTATCACTCTGTTGTCTCTGCTTCTCACAGATACATAAAAAAAGCGCACCTTCTTACATACGTCACATACGTATATGCCCTCGCAGAGCAGACAGGTAGCGGCATGGGTAACGTTAGCTGTGGTTCGAGTGGTAATACGAGAGAAAGAAGGTGCGAATCTGGTTACAAATGAAGAATTAATTTCCAAGAAAAACAGCAGGGGGTCCATCGTCTGGCAGTGGTTTGGCTTCAAGCGGGAATATGTCGAACAGACAACCGTAATTTGTGAAGTGTGGGGCAAAAGTGTTGCTACAAAAAGTAGCATTACTGCTAATATGTAGCATCGTTTGAAAAGTCACCCGCTAAAGAATGAAGAGTGCTTGAAACTCTGCATGTCAACATCTCCATTCGGTGCCACACCAACAAAATGCCGAGGCAACCATTTCCACATCGACACCGTATAAAAAAATAGTCAACAACTGAAGGAGATAACGTCCGCAGGAACCTACCAAATAGCGAAGGACATACACTATTTGATTTCCAATTATGCAGCTCATTTTTATTTGACAGTTATCTGTGTTGGCCCAGCGATGAGGTGGCGACTTGTCCAGGGTGTACACCGCCTGTCGCCCGATTGTAGCTGAGATAGGGACCAGCGCACTTTAAATCTGTTCTGTTACAGACTTAAAAAACAATGTTAATAATGTTATTCTTTGTTGTAAGTTGATCTACCGTAAAAGCCGGATGATAAGCCGCTACTTTTTTCCTAGGCTTTGAACCCTGCGGCTTATAAAACGGTGCAGCTACTTTATGGATTTTTTTCTTTGCTGACAGTTATAATGCAATTAGTTTAGAAAAACAACACAAGAAATACACTGAATAGGTGTGTTGTTTGTGCTATGGCGCCATCTTTTGTGGAAATTGTCGCTTTCTTGGTCCGAATCGCTCTCGCTGCTGGTGGCCATGATTATAAACAATGTGAGGATGTGAGGAGCTCCACAACCCGTGACGTCACGCGCACATCGTCTCCTACTTCCGGTACAAGCAAGGCTTTTTTATTAGCAACCAAAAGTTGCAAACTTTATCGTCGATGTTCTCTACTAAATCCTTTCAGCAAAAATATGGCAATATCGCAAAATGATCAAGTATGACACATAGAATGGACCTGCTATCCCCGTTTGAATAAGAAAATCTCATTTCAGTAGGCCTTTAATGCTGCACATTAATTGGAATGTATTATATTTATTCCTTTTCTTTATTTGTATTTTTCAGTATCAAATGGTTCAAATCGGTCAAAAAAATTATATAGTTTAAATGAGGATTTAATCTATTGCACTTTAAATCTGTTTTGTTACAGACTTAAAAAACTATGTTAATAATGTTATTCTTTGTTGTAAGTTGATCTACCGTAAAAGCCGGATGATAAGCCGCTACTTTTTTCCTAGGCTTTGAACCCTGCGGCTTATAAAACGGTGCAGCTAATTTATGGATTTTTTCTTCGCTGACAGTTATAATGCAATTAGTTTAAAGAAACACAGAAAATACACTGAATAGGTGTGTTATTGTTTGTGCTATGGCGCCATATTTTGGGGAAATCGTCGCTTTCTCGGTCCGAATCGCTCTCGCTGCTGGTGGCCATGATTATAAACAATGTGATGATGTGAGGAGCTCCACAACCCGTGACGTCACGCGCCCATCGTCTGCTACTTCCGTTACAAGCAAGGCTTTTTTATTAGCGACCAAAAGTTGCAAACTTTATCGTCGATGTTCTCTACTAAATCCTTTCAGCAAAAATATGGCAATATCGCGAAATGATCAAGTATGACACAGAGAATGGACCTGCTATCCCCGTTTGAATAAGAAAATCTCATTTCAGTAGGTCTTTAATGTTGCACATTAATTGGAATGTATCATTTATTCCTTTTCTTTATTTGTATTTTTCAGTATCAAATGGTTCAAATCGGTCCAAAATATTATATAGTTTAAATGAGGATTTAATCTATTGCACTTTAAATCTGTTTTGTTACAGACTTAAAAAACTATGTTAATAATGTTATTCTTTGTTGTAAGTTGATCTACCGTAAAAGCCGGATGATAAGCCGCTACTTTTTTCCTAGGCTTTGAACCCTGCGGCTTATAAAACGGTGCAGCTAATTTATGGATTTTTTCTTCGCTGACAGTTATAATGCAATTAGTTTAAAGAAACACAGAAAATACACTGAATAGGTGTGTTATTGTTTGTGCTATGGCGCCATATTTTGGGGAAATCGTCGCTTTCTCGGTCCGAATCGCTCTCGCTGCTGGTGGCCATGATTATAAACAATGTGATGATGTGAGGAGCTCCACAACCCGTGACGTCACGCGCCCATCGTCTGCTACTTCCGGTACAAGCAAGGCTTTTTTATTAGCGACCAAAAGTTGCAAACTTTATCGTCGATGTTCTCTACTAAATCCTTTCAGCAAAAATATGGCAATATCGCGAAATGATCAAGTATGACACATACAATGGACCTGCTATCCCCGTTTGAATAAGAAAATCTCATTTCAGTAGGTCTTTAATGTTGCACATTAATTGGAATGTATTATATTTATTCCTTTTCTTTATTTGTATTTTTCAGTATCAAATGGTTCAAATCGGTCAAAAAAATTATATAGTTTAAATGAGGATTTAATCTATTGCACTTTAAATCTGTTTTGTTACAGACTTAAAAAACTATGTTAATAATGTTATTCTTTGTTGTAAGTTGATCTACCGTAAAAGCCGGATGATAAGCCGCTACTTCTTTCCTAGGCTTTGAACCCTGCGGCTTATAAAACGGTGCAGCTAATTTATGGATTTTTTCTTCGCTGACAGTTATAATGCAATTAGTTTAAAGAAACAACACAGAAAATACACTGAATAGGTGTGTTATTGTTTGTGCTATGGCGCCATATTTTGGGGAAATCGTCGCTTTCTCGGTCCGAATCGCTCTCGCTGCTGGTGGCCATGATTATAAACAATATGAGGATGTGAGGAGCTTCACAACCCGTGACGTCACGCGCACATCGTCTGCTACTTCCAATACAGGCAAGGCTTTTTTAACAGCGACCAAAAGTTGCGAACTTTATCGTCGATATTCTCTCCTAAATCCTTTCAGCAAAAATATGGCAATATCGCGAAATGATCAAGTATGACCCATAGAATGGACCTGCTATCCCCATTTAAATAAGAAAATCTCATTTCAGGAGGCCTTTAAAGTTCATTTCAGGCCTCGCGTGCTATTTCTACACAAATTAAACCACACCAAGCTATAAATTCACAATATACAGAAAGGGACAAGCGGTATAAAAGGGATTGATGGAAGAAAATAAACAGGACACTGCATCACATACAATACATGTGTACAAGCAACACAAAGTCCCTGAACATAGCTAAACAATAATATTTTACACAAATCACGCATGAATAGACCAGAATAAAAATAAATACAAATAAAATATATAGTTTACTCACCAAAAGTATGGATTTTTGTAGCCAAAATCATTCTTGTCTCCAACACTTGAGTCCTTACAGGCAGCCATGATGGAGGCCAAATACTTCTTCTTGTGTCGCTTTATATTAAATTTATGGCGGATAATAATCTTCTTGTAAGTATAGAAGTACCACTTAACTACTTATTTGTCCGTTGTCGACCATTGTGGGTGAAACCTCGCTAAATTAATCGATATGAACACTTTTAGCTGGCTATCGTCAAGGGGACGCTGACCGGAAACAAGTATGACGTCATCACACACACCTGCTCCCTCGCTAAAGCTGATTGAGCAGACTTCCGGTTGGGGTGGCAAAGTAAACAAGTCAATTATTAGCCAATCAGATTGCGGAATCTTGAGAAGTGTTTTTTTGTGACAGCCAATCATGTTTAGTTATGCTTTATGGCGTCTTTGCTTGTTGCCCAGTGCTTGGGTGTCCAAAGTGCGGCCCGCAGGTCATTTTTTAACGGCCCCAAGGCACGTTTTAAAAATACGATTGAAAAAAATTAAAAACATAAAAAGTGATATAAAAGAGCAAACTAGTGAAATGTAACAAGAAAATGTAGCAATGTTTACTCTAATAACACAAAGCTGCAATGGAGGCTGTTTCTTCCTTTAAAAAATAATATTGAATCAAAATCAATGTCATTATGAATTATTTACCTATTCAAGCCTCCAATTATGTCACATTAAATATTTTGAGATATTTTTTGGGGGGAAAATGTTGCATATTTTGTGTTTGCCATGTAAAAAAAACGAGCAGTTATTTTGTTTTGTTTTGTTTTTTAAAAGAAGGGCCCTAAAACGAACAAACAAAAAACATGAACATCAATAAAACTTATAATTGACGGATAGATCTGATGTTGATCTCGAGATTATTGTGTTAAAAACAGTAAAAAAGTATAAATATATATATATATATGTATATATATATATATATATATATATATATATAATTTATTTTTTAACACTTTAATGAGTAGGACTCTTGGATCCCCTACAATTTTAGTGTGATTAGTTTTTAAGTGTCATTGCTCAAAAAATAATAATTCATTAAAATCAATGGTGCTATGGGTTATTAAACCTTTTAAGGCTGCAATTATTATATAATCTCAAATATCCCACTTAAAAAATGTATTGGGTGAAAATATTGTATATTTTTGGGGGGGTTTTTCCATTAAAATATTTGACAAAAAGACCATATAATTGAAATCTTGAAAAATGTTTACATTGACTGACAGACCTAATGTTGATCGAGAGATTTAAAACGTGAATAATAACACAAATAATAATACTGAATAGTGACACATTTTTTATATTTTTTTGAGCAAAACCCTTTGGGGTCCCCGGGATCAAGCCTGAGTCGAGGCCTGAATGTACATTTTTTATACATATATTGTATTGGTTTTTAAAATAAAAAAAATATCAAAATAGCCCCCGCTTGCTTTGATTTTTCAATGTGCAGCCCTTGGTGGAAAAAGTTTGGACACCCCTGCTGTAGTGCTAAGAATTTTTTTAACAACAAACATACATTTATAATTCACACACAATTCAAGGCACTTTCAACATCAAGGAAAGAAAACAAAAGAAAACACAGATAGAGTAATAATACTAAAAAATATGAAAAAATAAATAAGTAAAAAACAAAAAAAGACAAAACAAGGATATGAATTTAAGGGCTTTACACGTGATTTCCGGTTTTGTCATTGAAAATGTTGGAGATGGGATTTACGGCTCTTTAAAAAGGAGCCACTCAAAAGACTGGCTTGTAACTAAACTTTTTTTTAAATCAAGGAAACAACAACAGTCATATGTGATAAGATACACAAATATTACTCTAATGATGAGAATTACTGTAAAAATATTGGCTGTTATTTTATTTTTTGTTGTGTTTTCAGTGTAAACATCCATAAAGCTGTGCCATAATTCCTTTCTTTGACACTGAAATAAAGTTTAAACATTTTCCTCACCTCCAAAAAAAGATGCAGCATTTTAACAACATAGAAAAAGGACTAAACGCATAAATGGGTTTAAAAAATGTTTTTAAAAAAATATATAAATCAGACAGTAGGAAAAAAATGTGACTACTAAAATTAGAGTACGCTTAAACTACTATTACCATATATACTAATAATACAAATAAATTCGATTAAAACAAAATTCAATTAAAAAATAATTCAACAAATATACATACAGATAGATAGATAGATAGATAGATAGATAGATAGATAGATAGATAGATAGATAGATAGATAGATAGATAGATAGTACTTCATTGATTCCTTCAGGTAAATTAAAATTCCAGCAGTAGTGTACAGAGTTGAGATCAATTTAAAAAGTAAAAAGTAAGTAATGGGGGTGTAAATGGAAACAAAATAGAAAAATATTACAATAAGAATAAAAATAAAAAGCAACAATGGGAATAAAAATATAACAGTAAAATAAAAATGTACCAAGAGAAACTAGGCAGTAGTGACCATGTTATGAAAAATGGCCATGTTATGAAAAGTATATATATTTTATATATATATTTAAATAAATAAAATATATTTTAATATATATATTTATTATGGAAAAATTTATGTTTTTATTTTCTTTAAAATTAATTAAAATGCTAAGTTTCCGTTAATTCACTTATTTTCCTATCAACAATGGGCAATCGCCGACGCTAAATTTGCACGAGCACAAGAAACGGCTCTCAAACCAACATTTCACAACCCAGCATACGTTACCGTCATTCAAAAGACTTGATTTGTTCGCGAACGTCACATCTCTAGAAGATGTGTGTAACCATTCATACATTTACGTAGATTTGTAACCTTTTAATGCCGTGGTAACAGCGCCATTAAAGGCCTACTGAAAATAGATTTTCTTATTTAAACGGGGATAGCAGGTCCATTTTATGTGTCATACTTGATCATTTTGCGAAGTTGCCATATTTTTTCTGAAAGGATTTAGTAGAGAACATCGACGAAAAAGTTCGCAACTTTTGGTCGCTAATAAAAAAGCCTTGCCTGTACCGGAAGTAGCAGACGATGTGCGCGTGACGTCACTGGTTGTAGGGATCCTCACATCCTCACATTGTTTATAACGTGAGCCTCCAACAGCAAGAGCTATTCGGACCGAGAAAGCGACAATTCCCCCATTAATTTGAGCGAGGATGAAAGATTCGTGGATGAGGAAATTTAGAGTGAAGGACTAGAAAGAAAAAAAAAAAAAAGTTAAAAAAAAAAAAGGCGATTGCATTGAGAGCGATTCAGAAATCTGTTATCTTTCTATTGTGTTGCTAGTGTTTTAGTGACTTAAATAGTACCTGATAGTCGGAGGGGTGTGGCCACGGGTGTGTTGGCGCCAGTCTCTCACGAAGCTGCAGCAGGACAGAAGCTCCGCTGATCTCCGGTAAGAGGCGACTTATTACCAGAATTTTCTCACCGAAAACTGCCGGTTAACATGTAGCTTGACCGCTCTGATCCATAGTAAAGCTTCACCTTTGGGAATTTTAAACAAGGAAACACCGGCCGGGTTTGTGTGGCCAAAGGCTAAAAGCTTCCCACCTCCATCTTTGTACTTTGACTTCTCCATTATTAATCGAACAAATTGCAAAAGATTCAGCAACACAGATGTCCAAAATAATGCGTAATTGCATGATGAAAAGATACGACTTGGGCTAATATGTCCCCTCCAACCATTAACGTCACAAACACGCGTCATCATACACATCATCATTCCGCAACGTTTTCAACAGAAAAAACTGCGGGAAATTTAAAATTGTGATTTAGTAAACTAAAAAGGCTGTATTGGCATGTGTTGCAATGTTAATATTTCATCATTGATATATAAACTATCCGACTGCGTGGTCGGTAGTAGTGGGTTTCAGTAGGCCTTTAAAAAGTTAACCATTTTAACAAGCAGGATGAAATGGTTCACTCCCTCCGATTAACTGTTGTTTGCCAAAAAGATGTTAGGATGTTCAGCTGACAACATCCATGACTAAAATCGTATTGGATACAGGCTAATAAAATACAGTACAGTAAGTAATAATGACATGCATTTAAAATGGTGATATAGAAAATTACACTATTGTGAATAATACCACAATAATCCAGTGATAGGGATTTTAAAAACAGCTTTCAAGCAGATGGCGGGCACAGAATTACAGGATGTGTGAAATAAAACCCTGTCACCTTTTACATTTGCAGTCCATCATGGCTCTGAATGCCTGGCAGGCATTTAGTTGGAAAATAAACACACAAATCACGAAATAGTTAAATAGCAAACAATGCGTGGTGTGACAAACCTTGCCGTGTAGGTCGGAGTCCGTGTGCAAGGGACAGACGTGTGTTTGTGTAAACATCTTTGTCCATGCTAATTAATTGGGACAGGAACCGAGGGAGAGTCCATCTCCAGCTGCTACTCCTTGCCTCCGGTCCCCAGGGTTAACGCGCTCCTTGGAGACTGTTGTGCACACACACACATTTATAGCTATATATATATTTATATATATATAAATATATATACAGAGAGGGTGGGGGTGTCAAATGCAGCGAGAAAAAGACAGATGAAGAATAGAAGTCTAGTCCAAAGTGACATTTTGCAGCTCTTGCAGTCTTGATGTGAAAACAGGCCTGCAGGTTTGTTAGAGCGGTGTTTTTCCAACCTTTTTTGAGCCAAGGCACATTTTTTGCGTTGAAAAAATGCGGAGGCACACCACCAGCAGAAATCATTAAAAAAAACGAAACACATACATTCACTGTGCAAACAAACATACATTTACTGTACAAACATTCATATACACATTCTGTTCATATAAATGATAAATGGGTTGTACTTGTATAGCGCTTTTCTACCTTCAAGGTACTCAAAGCGCTTTGACACTTTCCACATTCACACATTCACACACTGATGGAGGGAGCTGCCATGCAAGGCGCCAACCAGCACCCATCAGGAGCAAGGGTGAAGTGTCTTGCTCAGGACACAACGGACGTGACGAGGTTGGTACTAGGTGGGATTTGAACCAGGGACCCTCGGGTTGCGCACGGCCACTCTCCCACTGCGCCACGCCGTATACAAGTACATATACATACATACATACATTCATGCACATAATCACGTTTCATCAAACATATATCAACGTTGTTGCCCTAGGGTAAACTGGGTAACACATGGCATATTGACAAAGCTTAACCCATTGTTACTATAACAATCTACAAGATTAATATAGGTTGCCTCTCTCTCTTCCCGTCCATCTTTCGGTATTCCTTTTTTATTTTTTTATTACCTTTCTAGCTATCATTATGTGTACGTATTGTTGCATTTGAACAACTTTATTGTTGGTAATAGAGGTAAACTATTGGTTTTGTTCATGATCAATAGCGCTTTTTCTATTGGTATTTGTATTGCTCCAGTTTTAGTGTAAAAATGCTCATTGTCATTACTATATTATTATTTATTTCGCTAACTACTTATTTGCTATCACTTTTACGATCATATTTGCAGAGGTGGGTAGTAACACGCTACATTTACTCCGTTACATCTACTTGAGTAACTTTTGGGATAAATTGTACTTCTAAGAGTAGTTTTTATGCAACATACTTTTACTTGAGTATATTTATAGAGAAGAAACGCTACCTTTACTCCGCTCCATTTATCTACATTAAGCTCGCTACTCGCTACTTTTTTTTAATCGATATATTAATGTTTGTTTTGGTTTTTCAAAATAGGATATACGCTTGCCTGCGTTTCACCAATCACATGCAGTCACGGGTGACGTTGGACCAATCAAACAGAGCCAGACGGTCACATGACCGTCACACGTAAAATCCGATTCAAACAAGTTGAAAAACTTATTGGGGTGTTACCATTTAGTGGTCAATTGTACGGAATATGTACTGTACTGTGAACTCTACTAATACAAGCTTCAATCAATCAAAAGTGTAAAGGAAAAAAGACACTTTTTATTTCAACCGTACTTCCCGTCAAAAGCCTAAAGACTGATCGCACAGTTCCTGTCTTCACAATAAAATTGCCGCTCCATAGCGCCTGCTTTAACAAAATAAGAGTCTCCGAAAGCCAGAGCAAACAAGCTAGCAAGCGACGGAGTTCGCCGCCAATGTATTTCTTGTAAAGTGTATGAAAACGAATATGGAAGCTGGACAAATAAGATGCCAAAAACCAACGAGTTTCCTGTGGTATTAGACAGGAAGGAGGACTTTTTTTCTCCTCCATTTGAAATTGTGGATGTTGTCAGCACTATACCGTCTAATTCCAATCAATGCAAGTCATCAGAATCAGGTAATACACCAACTTATATTCTTGTCTTCATGAAAGATAGGAATCTATATGTTAAACATGCATGTATATTCATTAAAACACCTTTAACAAGTCAACAAAAACGGCAAAATAAATACATATAAATTATATACTGTACATATACATATGATATATGTGTGTGTATATGATATGTGTGTGTATGTATATGTATATATGGTACATCACCTCGACTTGGTCATTTATTAAGTAATTGATTAACGTCGATTGTAGCTGAGATAGGCGCCAGCGCCCCCCACGACCCCGAAAGGGAATAAGCGGTAGAAAATGGATGGATGGATGGATGATTAACGTTGAAAAACTTATTGGGGTGTTACCATTTAGTGGTCAATTTTACGGAATATGTACTGTACTGTGCAATCTACTAATAAAAGTTTCAATCAATGCCTATTGGGCCTATGGTGCTGTTAAGTTATTGTGGCTCAATGTGCCTTAATTTTTATTTTTATTTTAATGTACTATTATTTAAAATATATTATTGTTTTAGTTGCTTAAGAGATATTCCTGGCTCTGAATTTGCTCGTTGCTATTTTTTATGTTTTGTGCATTATTTGTTGCCGTAATCATTAAACAAACAGGTTACTCATCAGTTACTCAGTACTTGAGTAGTTTTTTCACAACATACTTTTTACGATTCCTCAAGTAATTATTTGGGTGACTACTTACTTTTACTTGAGTAATAAATCTCTAAAGTAACAGTACTCTTACTTGAGTACAATTTCTGGCTACTCTACCCACCTCTACATATTTGTACATATCGTACGTGCTGGTGTTGTTCTATTGTTGTTATTGTTGTGTTTGCTGTTGTTGTTTTTGTCTCTCTGTCTAATCCCCCTCTTATCCCCACAATTCCCCCCTCTGTCTTCCTTTTTTTTTCTCTCTCTCTTTCTATCCCCTCCTGCTCCGGCCCGGCTGCACCAAATGATAATATAAATACATTTAATGAAGTCAAATTCAAATAAGGCAACAAGAGAAGTATCCTACATTTCTCTTTTGTAAAGTAAATCTGAACAGCCGATATAGGCATCTACATCAACTATATGGTTTGCCTGAGAAGCTGGACAGGACAAAAAAAAACACAAAAAAAACATGACAGTAGACTTTAGACCTGTGATCTCAGATGTTATTTTGCGGCCCCCACCTTAATATGAAAGTTTAATGTTAGTGCAGCCTGCAAGTCTTATATGAATGGCGCTTGACAGCTTTCTGTTATTTGGGTCCAAAATGGGTCTTTCAACGTTCTGGGTTGCCTACCCCTGCATTAGTGGAAAAGCGGCAAGTGATTGAAAGCGACAGTGGCGTTGCCATGGAGACGAGGGCTTTCTTACATGCATGGCCGCAGTCACACCGCGACACCTGTCCGTCAGTAATAACAGTCCCCGATAACCTGGACCAATTCAAACTGTTATTATTATTTTTTTTTTTTATTTGCATTGCCTCACACGATGAACACTACATATATTTCTATATGACGCCGGATAACACTTTTTTGCGCGGCTATTATCCGCCGACCGCCCTGTTGCTGTAGGGAGGAAAAGCGGAACGACACACATTGCGGAAATAACAATATTCTCCGTGCGTCGGCTAAATACAAATATATTCCACAACCCCAAACATGTCTTTTTCAAAGCCTGAAGTGAAGAGAAAGGTTAGTGATGAGCAAAGACAATTCCAGAAAAAGTGGGAGATGCAATATTTCTTTGTTGAGCACAGGGGCACCCTGACGTGTCTTATTTGCACACAGAAAGTTGCCGTGCACAAGGGATACATTTTGAAACCTCATGATACAACTAGACATGCTGAGTACTATGCAAAAACATTTTTAGGAAATCTTTTTTTGCGGCCCAGCCTCACCCAGACTGCATTCAGTGGCCCCAGGTAAATTGAGTTTGAGACCCCTGTTTTAGACCATAACGAAGCATGCATCACTATAGCTCTTGTCTCAAAGTAGGTGTACTGTCACCACCTGTCACATCAAGCCCTGACTTATTTTGAGTTTTTCTGCTGTTTTCCTGTGTGTAGTGTTTTACTTCTTGTCTTATGCTCCTATTTTAATGGCTTTTCCTCTTTTTTTTGTATTTTCCTGTAGCAGTTTCATGTCTTCCTTTGAGCAATATTTACCGCATCTACTTTGATTTCGCAATCAAGAATATTTCAGTTGTTTTTATCCTTCTTTGTGGGGACATTGTTGATTGTCATGTCATGTTCAGATGTACATTATGGACGACGTCTTTGCTCCACAGTAAGTCTTTGCTGTCCTCCAGGATTCTGTTTTTGTTTACTTTGTAGCCAGTTCAGTTTTAGTTTTGTTCTGCATAGCCTTCATTAAGCTTAACTGCCTTTTTTTAGGGGCACTCACCTTTTGTTTATTTTTTGTTTAAGCATTAGACACCTTTTTACCTTCACTCTGCCTCCCGCTGATTCCGACATCTACAAAGCAATTAGCTACCTGCTGCCACCTGTTGATATTGAAGAGTATTACACGGTTACTCTGCCGAGCTCTAGACAGCACTGACGCTAAATGACAACAAATAATTTGCAGACTGTAATTACTGGTTTGCAAAAAATATTTTAACCCAAATAACCCAAACCATACACCAGACTGTTTCTCACGGCATACAAGTGTGCCGCGGCACAGTGGTTGAAAAACACTGTTAGAGGGAGTACTGGTGATGAGTACAAAGTTGCACATCATGACACGTCATCATCTTTTAGTGCACATTTCACTTCCTTATGAGGATTTTCATGTAGCTGCCTTACAAGAGTAAAAAGAATATCCGCTGTCTTGAAATATTTACATGCAAACCAATCTTGCATATATAATCGTGGTCTAGAGATTTGTGCATGCAAACCAAACAGTTAACATGAGTTTGGAAAAAACAGGCCGTCTTATATCCGCTGTCTTGAATTATTTACATGCAAACAATCAGTCAAGTTTCGAGAAGTTTGGTCGTCTTATATTTGTAATCTAGAGATTTGTACATGCAAACCAAATAGTTGAGTCCCAAAATGACAAGCCATCTTATATTTGTGACCTAGAGATTTATACATGCAAACCAAACAGATAAGTCGGAAAAGACAGGCCGTCTTATATTCGTGGTCTTGAGATTTGTGCATGCAAACCAAACAGTTACAAAAGGTTTGGAAAAGACAGGTTGTCTTATATCCACAGTCTAAATATGCATTAATTGCAAACCCAACAGTTAAGTCTCAAAAAGTCTGGTAGTCTTGTACTTGTGGTCGAGAAATTTGTGCATACAACCCAAACAGGTAAGTCTTAAAAGGCGGCCTGTCTTATACTTGTGGTCGAGAGAGTTACGCATGCCAACCAAACAGCTACAGTGAGTTTGGAAAAGACAGTTTGTCTTATATCCGCTGTCTTAAAATATTTACATGCAAACCAATCAGTCAAGTTTCGAAAAGTCTGATCGCCTTATATTCGTGGTGTAGAGATTTGTGCATGCAAACCAAACAGTTAATATGAGTTTCGAAAAGACAGTTTGTCTTATAGCCGCTGTCTTTAAATATCTACATGCAAAAGAATCAGTCAAGTTTCGAAAAGTCTGGTCGTGTTTTTTTCGTGGTCTGCAGATTTGTAAATGCAAACCAAACAGTTGAGTCTCGATAAGACAAGCAGTCTTATATTCGTGTTCTAGAGATTTGTGCATGCAAACCAAACAGTTAAAGTGAGTTTCGAAAAGACAGGTAGTCTAATATACACTGTAGAGAAATATATACATGCTAACCAAACAGTTAAGTCTTGCAAATGCAGGTTGTCTTATAATCATGATCTAGAGAGTTAAACAAATAAACCAAGCAGTCAAGTCTCGAAAAGGCTGGTCATCTTATATTCAAGGTGTAGAGCTTTGTACATGCAAAGCAAACTGTGAAGTCTTGCAAATACAGGTTGTCTTATAATCATAATCATACATACAAACCAAGCAGTCACGTCTCGAAAAGGCTGGTCGTCATATATTTGAGGTCTAGAGCTTTGTACATGCAAACCAAACAGTTAAGTCTTGCAAATAGAGGTTGTCTTATAATCACAATCTAGAGAGTTATACA
The DNA here is from genome assembly GCF_033978795.1 of Nerophis ophidion. Lineage (NCBI taxonomy): Eukaryota > Metazoa > Chordata > Actinopteri > Syngnathiformes > Syngnathidae > Nerophis > Nerophis ophidion. The sequence goes on along the minus strand of NC_084628.1, from coordinate 10,187,321 downwards.
TACAAACTAAGCAGTCAAAGCTCGAAAAGTCTGGCTGTCTTATATTCGAGGTCTAGCGCTTTGTACATGCAAACCAAACAGTCAAGTCTTGCAAATACAGGTTGTGTTATAATCATAATCTAAAGGGTTACACATATAAACCAAGCAGTCAAGTTTTGAAAAGTCTGGTCGTCTTATATTCGAGGCCTAGAGCTTTGTACATGCAAACCAAACAGTTAAGTCTTGCAAATAGAGGTTGTTTTAGAATCACAATCTATAGAGTTATACATAAAAAAAAGCTGGTCTTGAAAAGTCTGGCCGTGTTATATTCGAGGTCTTGAGCTTTGTTCATGCAAACCAAACAGTTAAGACTAGTAAATACAGGTTGTCTTATAATCATAATCTAAAGAATAATACATATAAACCAAGCAGTCAAGTCTCGAAAAGGCTGGTTGTCTTATATTCGAGGTTTAGAGCTGTGTACATGCAAACCAAACAGTTAAGTCTTGCAAATACAGGTTGTCTTATAATCACGATCTAGAAATATATACATACAAACCAAGCAGTCAATGCTCGAAAAGTCTGGTTGTCTTATATTTGAGGTCTAGAGGTTTGTACATGCAAACCAAACAGTGAAGTCTTGCAAAAACAGGTTGTCTTATAATCATGATCTAGAGAGTTATACATACAAACCAAGGAACCAAGGAGTCAAGTTTCGAAAAGACTGGTCGTCTTATATTCGAGGTGTAGAGGTTTGTACATGCAAACCAAACAGTTAAGTCTTGCAAACACAGGTTGTCTTATAATCATGATTTAGAGAGTTGTACATACAAACTAAGCAGTCAAAGCTCGAAAAGTCTGGCTGTCTTATATTCGAGGTCTAGCGCTTTGTACATGCAAACCAAACAGTTAAGTCTTGCAAATACAGGTTGTCTTATAATCACGATCTACAGATTTATACATGCAAACCAAGCAGTCAAAGCTTGAAAAGTCTGGTCATCTTATATTCGTGGTCTCGAGCTTTGTACATGCAAACAAAACAGTTAAAACTTGTAAATACATGTTGTCTTACAATCACAGTCTAGATATTTATACATACAAACCAAGCAGTCAAAGCTCGAAAAGTCTGGTTGTCTTATATTCAAGATCTAGAGCTTTTCACATGCAAACCAAACAGTTAAATCTTGCAAATACAGGTCATCTTATAATTATAATCTAGGGAGTTACACATAAAAACCAAGCAGTCAAGTCTTGCAAATGTTGTCATCTTACAATCACAATTTAGAGTTATTCATACAAACCAAGCAGTCAAGTCTCAAAAAGGCTGGTCGTCTTATATTCGAGGTCTAGAGCTTTGTACATGCAAACCAAACAGTTAAGTCTTGCAAATACAGGTTGTCTTATAATAATAATCATACATATAAACCAAGCAGTCAAGTTTTGAAAAGTCTGGTCGTCTTATATTCCAGATCTAGAGCTTTGTACATGCAAACCAAACAGTTAAGACTTGTAAATACAGGTGTCTTATAATCACGATCTAGAGATATATACATACAAACCAAGCAGTCAAAGCTCGAAAAGTTTGGTCATCTTATATTCAAGATGTAGAGCTTTGCACATGCAAATCAAACAGTTAAGTCTTGCAAATGTTGTCGTCTTACAATCACAATCAAGAAAGTTATACATACAAACCAAGCAGTCAAGTCTCAAAAAGGCTGGTTGTCTTATATTGGAGGTGTAGAGCTTTGTACATGCAAACCAAACAGTTAAGTCTTGCAAATACAGGTTGTCTTATGATAATAATCATACACACAAACCAAGCAGTCAAGTCTCAAAAAGGCTGGTTGTCTTATATTGGAGGTGTAGAGCTTTGTACATGCAAACCAAACAGTTAAGTCTTGCAAATACAGGTTGTCTTATGATAATAATCATACACACAAACCAAGCAGTCAAGTCTCGAAAATGCTGGTTGTCATATATTCGAGGTGTAGATCTTTAGACATGCAAACCAAACAGTAAAGTCTTGCAAATACAGGTTGTCTTATAATCACGATCTAGAGATTTGTATACATGCGAACCAAGCAGTCAAGTCTCGAAGAGGCTGGTTGTCTTATATTCGAGGTCTTGAGATTTGTACATGCAAACCAAACAGTTGAGACATGTAAATACAGGTCGGCTTATAATCCCAATCTAGAGCGTTATAAATACAAACTAAGCAGTCAAGACTTGAAAAGGCCCGTCGTCTTATATTCGAGGTATAGAGCTTTGTACATGCAAACCAAACAGTTAAGACTAGTAAATAATTGGTTGTCTTATAATCATAATTTAGAAAGTTATACATATAAACCAAGCAGTCAGGTTTCGAAAAAGCTGGTTGTCTTATATTGGAGGTCTAGAGCTTTGTACATGCAAACCAAACAGTTAAGATTTGCAAATGTTGTCGTCTTACAATCACAATCTAGAGAGTTATACATACAAACCAAGCAGTCAAGTCTCAAAAAGGCTGGTCGTCTTATATTCAAGGTCTAGAGCTTTGGACATGCAAACCAAACAGCTAAGTCTTGCAAATACAGGTTGTCTTATAATCACGATCTAGAGAGTTATACATATAAACTAAGCAGTCAAAGCTCGAAAAGTCTGGCCGTCTTATATTCGAGGTCTAGAGTTTTGTTCATGCAAACCAAACAATTAAGACTAGTAAATAAAGGTTGTCTTATAATCATAATCTAGAGTTAAACATATAAACCAAGCAGTCAAGTTTCAAAAAGTATGGCCGTCTTATATTCGAGGTCTAGAGCTTTGTACATACAAACCAAACAATTAAGTTTTGCAAATACAGGTTGTCTTATGTTTGTGTCCTATAGATTTATACATGCAAACCAAACACATAAGTCTGGTAAGGACAGGCCGTCTTATATTTGTGGTCTTGAGATGTGTGCATGCAAACTAAACAATTACAATAAGTTTGGAAAAGACAGGTCATCCCGATCACAATCATAATCACGATCTAGAGATTTGGATACATGCAAACCAAGCAGTCAAGTCTCGAAAAATCTGGTCGTCTTATATTCCAAGTCTACAGATGTGTACACGCAAACTAAGCAGTCAAACGTCCGCCTTTATATATTTGTTCCAGAGGATTATGCTTGCCAACCAAACAGTTGGCGCCACACCACTCCTCCAATGAGTGACTTCCCTGTGAGCTTATCTTCCCGTCACTCACACATAGACATTACTCAGTGATGTGGAAAAAACGCACAGATATGACGCCCATTTTCAAGCAGTTAACAAAAACTTGAAAATATTTTATTTAAAGACATGCACCTGGGGATAGGCCCCTCCCACCTCCAAAGACATGCACCTGGGGATAGGTTGATTGGCAACACTAAATTGGCCCTAGTGTGTGACTGTTGTCTGTCTATCTGTGTTGGCCCTGCGATGAGGTGGCGACTTGTCCAGGGTGTACCCCGCCTTCCGCCCGATTGTAGCTGAGATAGGCGCCAGCGCCCCCCGCGACCCTAAAAAGGGAATAAGCGGTAGAAAATGGAAAAATGGATGGGTCTTGAAAGTTCGGTCGTCTTATATTACATTTTATATTTGTCGGTAGCATCTGCAATGTAAGTAAGTAGTCCATCCGTTTTCTACTGCTGGGCCTACCGAGGATGTCGTAGTGGTTTGTGCAGCTCTTTGAGACACTAGTGATATAGGGCTATATAAGTAAATATTGATTGATTGATTGATTGATTGATTGATTGTCCCTTTTGGGGTCGCGGGTGGTGCTGCAGCCTAGCTCAGCTGCATTGGGGCGGAAGGCGTCGTACACCCTGGACAAGTCGCCACCTCATCGCAGTATGTATGCAAGTAGTGTTATTGCATAGTACTCATGTGTTAGCACCACAACATTACCGGCACCCTTCTGTGAAGTGATTGCCTAATAAAAGACAAAATGGACACAAGTAATAGCAACACAGATTTAGTCCTTTGAGTACTTGAAGTGAAAATGTCATATTTCCAACAGGATTTTATAGATACAGCATATTGCCTTTTCTAATCATGTATCTACAGGATGCACCGCCGTTGCAGCACATTATGGACCCCGTGGGGAAGGTATTTAAAGCGACACCCACAGGCTTTCTTCGTCAAGTGCTTGTTGTTTTAAGGTTGCTTTCAAATTCAATAAAATTCATATTCCTTCTCCGGCTCGTGGATTAAATGCACACAGGCAAGGTTTTGTCGTATGTTTGCAGGAGAATGGACGACTTGTTTAAGATTTTTTTTTTTTTTTTTTTTTTACCACTGGCTCTGCAGATTAAGAGCTGTGGTTGTGATCCTCCAGCTTGTTATTTGAAAACAGAGCTGCATTGATTTTAAGATGGCTCGCGTCTTTCCAGGGTCTGTGCCTTTAAAGGCCTACTGAAACCCACTACTGACCACGCAGTCTGATAGTTTCTATATCAATGATGAAATATTAACATTGCAACACATGCCAATACGGCCTTTTTGGTTTACTAAATTGCGATTTTAAATTTCCCGGGACTTTTTTCTTGAAAACGTCGCGTAATGATGACGTGTTAGGAATATGAGCGCTGCGCACACACACAGCTAAAAGTCGTCTGCTTTAACGGCATAATTACACAGTAATTTGGACATCTGTGTTGCTGAATCTTTTGCAATTTGTTCATTTAATATTGGAGAAGTTAAAGTAGAAAGACGGAGTTGGGAAGTTTTAGCCTTTAGACCAGGGGTCGGGAACCTTTCTGGCTGAGAGAGCCAAGAAGCCAAATATTTTAAAATCCGTGAGAGCCATAGGATATTTTTTTTAACACTGAATACAACTAAATGCGTGCATTTTTAAGTAAGACCAACATTTATAGAGTATAATAGGTCTCTTATTCTTTGTAATAACATTGTTATTCGGAAGCTAACTGTGGAGGGGGCGTAGCCTGCGGGCCTGCAGCGAAGCGGGATGTTGCCAGGACCGGCCTCGAAATCAGCGACATGTGTGTAGATGGCCCGACTGGGCCCTGTTTTCTAATAACCTGTCGCTATGTCATAAGCAGCAGCCAGGAGGATAGACGGGGTTGGGGCTGGAGCCAGAGTGCGAGCGAGAGAACGAAAGAGAAAAAGACAATTGCTGGAAAGCAACTGAGAGACTTACTGAAAAATAAAACAATATTGTAACCCTGAAACAGGCTCTCATGTCGGTGCTTGGTGGTCTGAAGAACCCCCAGGAGGGCAAGCCGCACACTAACCAATAATAAATAAATAACTTCTTACCATTAACGCAACTTCTTGAACAGGTGCGGTAAACAACGGATGGATGAATTAAAAATGCATGAGAATGTTTTATATTTTGAACATTATTTTTAACACTGATTACAAGTGGAATTATTCATTACTTATTGTGTCAAGAAATGTCAGCTCAGATTTACCTGAGAGCCGGATGCAGTCATCAAAAGAGCCACAGGTTCCCTACCCCTGCTTTAGCCACACAAACACACGGTGATTCCTTGTTTAAAATTCACAGACGTGAAACTTTACTATGGATCAGAGCAAACATGGATCCCAACCGAATGACAACCAGCAGGTTTCGGTGAGAAAATTGTGGTTAAAAAGTCGCCTCTTACCGGATATCAGCTGAGCTTGTGCCTCCCGTAAAGCTGCCGTCAACTTCCCCGAGACATTACGCGTACACCTCCGACTATCAGGTACTGTTAAACTCACTAAAACACTAGCAACACAATAGAAAGAAAGGGATTTCCCAGAATTATCCAAGTAAATGTGTCTAAAAACATATGAATCCGTCTTTTTTTTTTTTTAGTCCAACCATCCATTCATTTTCCACCGCTTATTCCCTTTGGAGTCGTGGGGGGGGGGGCGCTGGTGCCTATATCAGCTACAATCGGGCGGAAGGCGGGCTACACTCTGGACAAGTCGCCAACTCATCGCAGGGCCAACACAGATTAACAGACAACATTCACACTCACATTCACACACTAGGGCCAATTTAGTGTTGCCAATCAACTTGTCCCCAGGTATGAATATAATCTTGCATTAAGATGAGGCCTGTTGAAAAACTTGTCAAAAGACACTTTTTAATAAGTTGGACAAAACATCGCAATAGTCAATTATAGGTATTGTCATATTAACATGATCATCAAAATCCACATTTAAACACATGAACACCGTGTGACTGTTCCCGCATCTTTTATATATTTTTTTCCTTCTTTATTATGCATTTTCGGCAGGTGCGACTTATACTCCAAAAAATACGGTAGTAACATATTGGCTCCTAACTAGTCATTATTAAGTACTTATTAATGCCTTATTCGGCATGGCCTTATTATAACCCTAACCCTAACCATCCATCCATCCATTTTCTACCGCTTATTCCCTTTCGGGGTCGCGGGGGGCGCTGGCGCCTATCTCAGCTACAATCGGGCGGAAGGCAGGGTACACCCTGGACAAATAACTCAAAATTAAGTCTTTATTACTTAGAATATGTTCCCTTAGTGTCCAAATAACTCAAAATTAAGTCTTTATTACTTAGAATATGTTCCCTTAGTGTCCAAATAACTCCAAATTAAGTCTTTTTAGAACATGTTCCCCGTACTAAAGTGTTACCGGAAACATATAACTTTGTCTTGAATTTGAAAAAAATAAAACACATTTTATTTTTCACTATCAATCAGTCATTCAATCAATGTTTATTTATATAGCCCCAAATCACAAATGTCTCAAAGGACTGCACAAATCATTACGACTACAACATCCTCGGAAGAACCCACATAAGGGCAAGGAAAACTCACACCCAGTGGGCAGGGAGAATTCACATCCAGTGGGACGCCAGTGACAATGCTGACTATGAGAAACCTTGGAGAGGACTTCAAATGTGGGCAACCCCCCGCCCCTCTAGGGGACCGAAAGCAATGGATGTCGAGTGGGTCTAACATGCTACTGTGAAAGTTCAATCCATAGTGGATCCAACACAGCCGGGAGAGTTCAGTTCAAAGCGGATCCAAGACAGCAGCGAGAGTCCCGTCCACAGGAAACCATCCCAAATAGAGTCGGATCAGCATTGTAGAGATGTCCCCAACCGCTACACAGGCGAGCGGTCCATCCTGGGTCCCGACTCTGGACAGCCAGTACTTCACCCATGGTCATCGGACCGGATCCCCTCCACAAGGGAGGGGGGGACAGAGGAGAAAAAGAAAAGAAGCGGCAGATCAACTGGTCTAAAAAGGAGGTCTATTTAAAGGCTAGAGTATACAAATGAGTTTTAAGGTGAGACTTAAATGCTTCTACTGAGGTGGCTTCTCGAACTGTTACCGGGAGGGCATTCCAGAGTACTGGAGCCCGAACGGAAAACGCTCTATAGCCCACAGACTTTTTTTGGGCTTTAGGAATCACTAATAAGCCCACTAAAGAAGGGTTCGGTACCTCCAACAAGGTTAAGAACCACTGCGCTAGACGTCATTAGAGTGTTCAATATCTTAAAAAGCGTTTCGCGGCAATTCCAACATTGGCCACAGGGCCAGACGCTGTGTAGCGTGGCGCTTTCCGTCATTTTCAGCAGACTGCATTGCGAAACGACCGACCGCCCCCCTCTTCCTCTCACGCAAGATCCACCCTGATTCAATCTGCGTTAAATCCAAGGGGAGAATTGTTACTGGAGGTCGATGCTTCTTGTACGCCAAAAAACAAAACAAAAAAAAAAACGTTCGATTCCAGTCAACACGCTGACAAGTGGAGGTTTTCTTTTTGGGGGTGGGAAAGAAAAAGAGTCATTGAAAGGCAGATAAAAGCAGCCTGTACTGTGTTGGATAGTCATTATTCAAAGCTCAGCGCTCGAAGCAGACGAGGAGGAAGAGAGCTGCGTGGGAGGATATTAGCGCAGGTTGACAGCTACAAAAGCCTGCACACACACACACACACACACACACACACACACACACACACACACACATGACATTGCGTTACGTAAGCCCAAAAGGTATTTTCCCGGGAGAGGAAATGACTATTAAATTTCAATTCCAGGTAAAGACGGAAGCGGCAACAAGGTGCGGGGTTGTGGGGGGTCAACGTGGGCATGTCAGTCCGCAATGTTAGCACGCGTGTGTGTGTGTGTGTGTGTGTGTAAAACAATAACAGTAAGA
>NC_084628.1:10101686-10174186 GCF_033978795.1 Nerophis ophidion | reverse complement strand
TGAACTCACAACCTACCGATCTCAGGGCTGACACTCTAACCTCTAGGCCACTGAGTATATGAGTACAATATGAGCGGTAGAGCTCGGTTGGTAGAGTGGCCGTGCCAGCAACTTGAGGGTTCCAGGTTCGATCCCCGCTTCTGCCATCCTAGTTACTGCCGTTGTGTCCTTGGGCAAGACACTTTACCCACCTGCTCCCAGTGCCTCCCACACTGGTTTATATGTAAAAATTAGATATTGGGTTTCACGATGTAAAGCGCTTTGAATCACTAGAGAAAAAGCGCTATATAAATATAATTCACTTCAATATATCAAATAAGTAATTTAAATAGGATAGTAATATTTAACAGAACATTATTTAGGAGCGTGCAATAAAAATGTTCCCCTTCTGATACGAGTATTGACCGATACGGATATTATTCCGATGTGATATGATTCGTGTTGCTTTTATGATTTTGCAGCGTGGAGCGTTAGAAAAGTTTTGATGGAGTGAAATAACTTTGAGAACAAACACTAACATTATGACAGACTTATGCTTTTGAAATGGAGTGGTCTTTGTTTTTGGGCGACCCCTAGTGGTCAAAATAATTCATTAAATTAATAAGCAAATGATGCAGGATTCCGAACGATGCGGACACGTTTGTTACTGGATACTTTCTAATACATTTCTGCCTTGGGGACGTTGTATCCGTACGTGATATGCGAGGATAAATATTTGATCCTTGTTTGTATCGACATGTCATATTTAAGACTGAAAAATTGTTCGGTTAACAACACCAATTACATATGCCTAGCTTGTGTGCTATTGTGTGCTTAGTTGTTGTGTAGCTGCTTGATGTTAACTGGCTGTCCAGCATTACACGGCAGGACTGCTTGTATCAGGGACTTTAGATGACACTTCGAATAATGTTATACAGGTGCATCTATAAAAATGTGAATAATCCATACATTTTCTACCGCTTATTCCCTTTGAGGTCGCTGGTGCCTATCTCAGCTACAATTAGTCGGAAGGTGGGGTACACCCTGGACAAGTCGCCACCTCATCGCAGGGCCAACACAGATAGACAGACAACATTCACACTCACATTCACACACTAGGGCCAATTTAGTGTTGCCAATCAACCTATCCCCAGGTGCATGTCTTAGGAAGTGGGAGGACGCCGGAGTACCCGGAGGGAACCCATGCTGTTGTAATATGTGGCTTGGCATTCCCTTGCTGAAATAAGCAGGGGCGTCCATGAAAAAGAGGTTGCTTGAATGGCAACATATGTTGCTCCAAAACCTGTATGTACCTTTCAGCATAAATGGTGCCTTCACAGATGTGTAAGTTACCCATGCCTTGGCCACTAATGCACCCCCATACCATCACACATGCTGGCTTTTGAACTTTGCGCCTATAACAATCCGGATGGTTCTTTTCCTCTTTGTTCCGGAGGACACGACATCCACAGTTTCCAAAAACAATTTGAAACTTGGACTCATCAGACCATAGAACACTTTTACACTTTGCATCAGTCCATCTTAGATGAGCTCGGGCCCCGTTTCTGGGTGTTGTTGATAAATGGATTTCGCTTTGCATAGTAGAGTTTTAACTTGCACTAACAGATGTAGCGACAAACTGTAGTTACTGACAGTGGTTTTTTGAAGTGTTCCTGAGCCCATGTGGTGATATCCTTTACACACTATCATCGCTTTTTGACGCAGTACCGCCTGAGGGATCGAAGGTAATGGGCTTTCAATGTTGGCAATGATTTCTCCAGATTCTCTGAACATTTTGATGATATTACGGAACATAGATGGTGAAATCCCTAAATTGCTCTTAAACTGGTCGACAATTTGCTCACGCATTTGTCGACAAAGTGGTGACCCCTCACCCCATCCTTGTTTGTGAATGACTGAGCATTTCACCGAAGCTTTTTTTTTATACTCAATCATGGCACCCACCTGTTCCCAATTAGCCCGCTCACCTGTGGGATGTTTCAAATAAGCGTTTGATGAGCATTCCTCTGCTCTCTCCGTCTTTTTTGCCACTTGTGCCAGCTTTTTTGAAACATGTTGCAGGCATCAAATTCCAAATGAGCTAAAATTTGCACAAACAATAAGTTTGCCTGTTCAAACTTTAAGTATCTTGTCTTTGCAGTTTATTCAATTGATGTAAATTGAAAAGGATTTGCAAGTCATTGTATTCTGTTTTTATTTACAATTTACACAATGTGCCAACTTCACTTGTTTTTGGGGTTCTGTAATATTACATTATTGTACTTCTCATACAATACTGGACATATATTGTAAAAATAAATGGTGTCTAATCAGCCGCCAGACAAGTCTCAGTCTGAATTGAACCCTCGGAGTAGAATTGTGTGCACAAAATATGTGTTTGCCAAATTATAGCAGCTATAAGTGTGTTTATGAACAATAATAAGTTTCCCGGTGCAAGCGGCGCTAGCCTTTAAACGAGCTGACTTGGCTGACCTTTGCAGCAAACACACTCAGCATATATAAGGTTGAGGATGACGCTGCCGACGATTTTGGGGAATTTAAGGAAACAAGGAAAGTAAAAGCGAAGAAATGATATTCAGGTTTTGCCTGGCCTCCTTGAAACTTGTCCTACTGGCAACATTGGGGGTGTGATGGTGAGAGCACCTGTCTCATCCGGGACAGATGTCCTCTCTTTAGGTGGTCCTGCTACATCCTGGACCACATAATACCATCCACTTGTTTATCAGTAGTCCTTTTCCACTCATATCATTTTTCATGATTTGCTATTAAACCATAGTAATGCTTTGTGTGTTTCTTTTACAAACCCCGTTTCCATATGAGTTGGGAAATTGTGTCAGATGTAAATATAAACGGAATACAATGATTTGCAAATCCTTTTCAACCCATATTCAATTGAATGCACTACAAAGACAAGATATTTGATGTTCAAACTAATAAACTTGTTTTTTATTTTTGCAAATAATAATTAACTTAGAATTTCATGGCTGCAACACGTGCCAAAGTAGTTGGGAAAGGGCATGTTCACCACTGTGTTACATCACCTTCTCTTTTAACAACACTCAATAAACGTTTGGGAACTGAGGAAACTAATTGTTGAAGCTTTGAAAGTGGAATTCTTTCCCATTCTTGTTTTATGTAGAGCTTCAGTCGTTCAACAGTCCGGGGTCTCCGCTGTCGTATTTTACGCTTCATAATGCGGCACACATTTTCCATGGGAGACAGGTCTGGACTGCAGGCAGGCCAGTAAAGTACCTGCACTCTTTTTTTTTACGAAGCCACGCTGTTGTAACACATGCTGTATGTGGCTTAGCATTGTCTTGCTGAAATAAGCAGGGGCGTCCATGAAAAAGACGGCGCTTAGATGGCAGCATATGTTGTTCCAAAACCTGTATGTACCTTTCAGCATTAATGGTGCCTTTACAAATGTGTAAGTTACCCAAGCCTTGGGCACAAATGCACCCCCAAACCTTTACACATGCTTGCGTTGATTACTGTCTGGATAGTTCGTTTCCCCTTTGGTCCGGATGACACGATGTCGAATATTTCAAAAAACAATTTGAAATGTGGCCTCGTCAGACCACAGATCACTTTTCCACTTTGCATCAGTCCATCTTAGATTATCTCGGGCCCAGAGAAGCCGGCGGCGTTTCTGGATGTTGTTGATAAATGGCTTTCGCTTTGCATAGTAGAGCTTTAACTTGCACTTACAGATGTAGCGACGAACTGTATTTAGTGAAAGTGGTTTTCTGAAGTGTTCCTGAGACCATGTGGTGATATCCTTTCGAGATTGATGTCGGTTTTTGATACAGTGCCGTCTGAGGGATCGAAGGTCACGGTCATTCAATGTTGGTTTCCGGCCATGCCGCTTACGTGGAGTGATTTCTCCAGATTCTCTGAACCTTTTGATGATATTATGGACCGTAGATGTTGAAATCCCTAAATTTCTTGCAATTGCACTTTGAGAAACGTTGTTTTTAAACCGTTTGACTATTTGCTCATGCAGTTGTGGACAAAGGGGTGTACCTCGCCCCATCTTTTCTTGTGAAAGACTGAGCATTTTTGGGGAAGCTGTTTTTATACCCAATCATGGCACCCACCTGATCCCAATTAGCCTGCACACCTGTGGGATGTTCCAAATAAGTATTTGATGAGCATTCCTCAACTTTATCAGTATTTTTTGCAACCTTTCCCAACTTCTTTATCACGTGTCGCTGGCATCAAATTCTAAAGTTAATGATTATTTGCAAAAAAAAAAAAAAAATGTTTATCAGTTTGAACATCAAATATGTTGTCTTTGTAGCATATTCAACTGAATATGGGTTGAAAATGATTTGCAAATCATGGTATTCCGTTTATATTTACATCTAACACAATTTCCCAACTCATATGGAAACGGGGTTTGTATTCCCTTATTCATTTGTTAAACAAAATGATTGCGTTCATATATTGCTCTAATTAATAAATGAACCAATCGTGCTTGGATTACTATTACTATGGGCGGCATAGCTCGGTTGGTAGAGCGGCCGTGTCAGCAACTTGAGGGTTGCAGGTTCGATTCCTGCTTCCGCCATCCTAGTCACTGCCGCTGTGTCCTTGGGCAAGACACTTTACCCACCTGCTCCCAGTGCCACCCACACTGGTTTAAATTTAACTTAGATATTGGGTTTCACTATGTAAAGCGCTTTGAGTCACTAGAGAAAAGCGCTATATAAATATAATTCACTTCACTATTCACAATGTGTTTACTTCCTTATAATTACAGTGCATATTAATCAACATTTCTGTCGACATACCTGAGTTGGCCAAACTGCTGTTTCCCACCTGCACGGGTGATAAAAGTCACCCTAGAAAAAACAAAAGACATATTTATTGTACATAAAAATAGAGCAATCACAATACATGACTAAAAAGTACAATTAATATTCGTATATGATTTATATTTTTGGTTTCATCGGGTTGTTGTAAATTCCTTGCGCCTTGACTGACATTTGTATTAATATCGTCTTATTTGTAGTTAATATATATAATATATATATATATGTTCAGGAATTTGCTGACACGGCTTGATTCAATGTATTATGACATTACAACATTTAATCTAGAAAGAAAAAAAAAAACGATATTACCAAATGTGTGATTATTGAAGTCACGGTGCTTAGATCTGACATCTGTGCCTCAAATTACTGCCAAGATGAGGCATGTCATGTCAGTCACGTGCTGTTTCCTTGGCAACGTGGGGCATGGACAGGGAGAAATAACAATAAAAAAACAACAACTTAAGAAATAGTACACAAGTATAAAAAGTATAAAAAACAACAACAACAAAAAACTAGCAGCTCAGCAGGAATTTTAATGGGAAGACAGGACTACTTTTAATTTTTACTGTAAAATTCTGCCAACTGAGCAGCCCTTTTTTCCACTGTTAAATCTACCCTCTTTTTTCACAGTCTACACTACTCGTTATAACGCGACACATATTGGGGGGGGGGGTTTACAAGTCCCTAAGTGCAAATATTCCTGTATGGCCACCACTACTGATTGTCACCACTAGAGGGCAGTATTTATGTAATTTACTGTATATACTGCTGATTATGCAAAACCAACTTTTCCCACCTGTTGGTTCCCCTTTTTTGTATACTTGAGATCTTTTTTTAGTTCCAAAAATGTGCAATCGAACCATGGAGGCATGGCAGAGATATTTATAAAACAATTTTGTCTTCCTTTATACTTCCTCTAAACGAGCCTTTCGGGAATTGCGTCGTCATGCCATGTTTTTCACACCGATGATGTCAGTGGATTAGGCATATATGGTAGAAATGTACCCAAAGTGCTTTGGGCTAGTCGGCCATTGTAGTCTATGCTGTAGTCCGGTGGTCCCCAACCTCCGATTGGTACCGGGTCGAAGAAGAATTATTTATTAATTTATTTTTTATTTTTTTATTAAATCAACATAAAAAACACAAGATACACTTACAATTAGTGCACCAACCAACAATACCTCCCTTTTTCATGACAAAAACCTCCCTTTACATGACAAAGGAAAAGAAAAAAAAAAAAAAAAAATATATATATATATATATATATATATATATATATATATATATATATATATTTTTTTTTTAAAGAACCTTTGCCCCCCCCTCCTCCGCCGGGCCGCAGGACAAATTATCAAGCGTTGACCAGTCCGCAGCTACAAAAAGGTTGGGGACCACTGCTGTAGTCAATAAAGTTCTGTCTTTTTCTTCTATCCCAGGGGTCGGGAACCTTTCTGGTTGAGAGAGCCATGAAAGCCAAATATTTTAAAATGTATTTCCATGACAGCCTTATATTATTTTTTTTAACACTGAATACAACTAAATGCGTGCATTTTTAAGTAATGTCAACATTTTTTGAGTACAATAACTGTCATATTCTTTTTAATAACATTTTTATTCTGAAGCTAACCAATAATAAATAGAATACTTCTTACTATTAATGCACCTTTTTGAACAGATGCGTTAGAAAACGAATGGATGGATTAAAATGCAGGAGAATGTTTTGTATTTTGAACATTATTTTTAACTCCGATTACCAGTGGAAATATTAATTTCTTATCGTGTTAAGCAATGTCAGCTAAGATTAATCAGAGAGCCAGATGCATCCATCAAAAGAGCCACATCTGGGTCCAGAGCCATAGGTTCCCTACCCCTGCTCTATCCTTGTGTTGTGGGGCAGACTGGCTCGTGCATGCACATGCCTCCGCCGCTGTTGCTATTTTTAACACAAAAGTAGCGCATAGTTGGAACTTATATCTGTCGGTAGTTTCGCTACGGAAGTGCTGAAAACTAAGATGGCGCTGTCGAAGTGGAGGCACGTAAATAAGATCGTCCACAAAGTGGCACAACCTTAAAGGCCGAATGAAACTCACCACGCAGTCTGATAGTTTATATATCAATGATGAAATATTAACATTGCAACACATGCCAATACGGCCGGTTTAGTTTACTAAATTACAATTTTAAATTTCCCGCGGAGTTTCTTGTTGAAAACGTCGCGGAATGATGACGCGTGTTTGTGACGTTTCGAGTTGGAGGGGACATATCAGCGCAGCACCATTACACCATTACACAGTATTCTGGATATCTGTGTTGCTGAATCTTTTGCAATTTGTTCAATTCATAATGGAGACGTCAAAGTAGAAATATGGATGTGGGAAGCTTTTAGCCTTTAGCCACACAAACACACGGTGTTTCCTTGTTTAAAATTCCCGAAGATGAAGCTTTACTATGGATCAGAGCGGTCAAGCAAACATGGATCCCGACCACTTGTCAACCGGCAGGTTTCGGTGAGAAAATTGTGGTAAAAAGTCGCCTCTTACCGGAGATCAGCGGAACTTCTGTCGGGACTAATTCCCTCAGAGACTGCCGTCAAGACACCCGTGGACACACCCCTCCGACTATCAGGTACTATAAATCTCACTAAAACACTAGCAAAACAATAGAAAGATAAGGGATTTCCCAGAATGATCCTAGTAAATGTGTCTAAAAACATCTGAATTGCTCACAATGCAATCGCCTTTTTTTTTTTAAACTTTATTTTATTTTATTTTTTTTTCTAGTCCTTTGCTATCAATATCCTCAGCCACAAATCTTTCATCCTCGCTCAAATTAATGGGGAAATTCTCGTTTTCTCGGTCCGAATAGCTCTTTTTGTTGGAGGCTCCTATTAAAAACAATGTGAGGATGTGAGGAGCCTTCACACGGGTGACGTCATCGTCTGCGACTTCCGGTAGAGGCCAGGCTTTTTTATTAGCGACCAAAAGTTGCGAACTTTATCGTCGATGTTCTCTACTAAATCCTTTCAGCAAAAATATGGCAATATCGCGAAATGATCAAGTATGACACATAGAATGGACCTGCTATCCCCGTTTAAATAAGAAAATCTCATATCAGTAGGCCTTTAAAGCGCACAATGGCTGACGTAGCATTGTACAGCAAGACCGTTCTGGTTCGAGATGTTTACCTTGTGCATATGTGATAAAATAATACATTATTAAAGCATTGGATTATATTCCAAAAATCATGCACCTGGGGATAAGGTTGATTGGCAACATTAAAGTTGGCCCAAGTGTGTGAATGTGAGTGCTGTCTGTCTATCTGTGTTGGCGACTTGTCCAGGGTATACCCCGCCTTCTGCCCGAATGCAGCTGAGATAGGTTCCAGCACCCCCGCGACCTCGAACGGGACAAGCAGTAGAAAATGGATGGATGGATTTTATTCGCCTATATTTAGAGATGTAGCCATATACATTTAGTTTTTTCTCAGATAGTCATTAAGTAATAGACACTACTTTACATTGACTTCACCTGCAAAATAAATAAACATTTATGTGAGATATTATTAATATTAGAATAGAATATATCTTTATTGTCATTGTACAACATAATTGTAAGCAAAAATAATTTATTGCAAATTCATAACACATAAAAATATATATTATATATATGTATATCCATCCATCCATCCATTTCCTACCGCTTATTCCCTTTCAGGGTCACGGGGGGCGCTGGCGCCTATCTCAGCCACAATCGGGCGGAAGGCGGCGTACACCCTGGACAAGTCGCCACCTCATCACAGGGCCAACACAGATAGACAGACAACATTCATCATTTATTATTAGATTTTTTCAAAACATTGTTTTACCATTATATTTTATGTAAAATAATATCACTGTATTATTTGTATTTATCACCAGGATTATGTATATTTTACAAAATTATATCCAACATTTTAGTATTAACAATACCAAAAATATATTAACGATAATGTAATATTGAATTAAAAGTGATAATATGCTCTATATCAATATGAACAGTCGACCCCAAAAGGGCCAAGCGGTAGAAAAATGGATGGACGGATGGGTGGGATTTGCACCGTAGTTTACTATTTGTTAACCAGCAGTCTAAGTTTTAAAATTTAAATTATGATAGCAAATGGTAAATATGCTCACAAAAATATTTGCAGTTTGGGTAATTAGTATTAAACTCAATATTTTATATAAACCTGTGCGAATGTCTTTATATTACCATGAATTGATTAACGTGGACCCCGACTTAAACAAGTTGAAAAACTTATTGGGGTGTTACCATTTAGTGGTCAATTGTACGGAATATGTACTGTACTGTGCAATCTACTAATAAAAGTATCAATCAATCAATCAAAAATTAGTACTTTGCAGAGGTGTGGACTCGAGTCACATGACTTGGACTCGAGTCATGAATTTGACGACTTTAGACTTGACTTGACAAAATGTAAAAAGACTTGCAACTCCACTTAGACTTTAACATCAATGACTTGTGACTTGACTTGGACTTGAGCCTTTTGACTTGACATGACTTGCTACTTTCCCCAAAACCCAACAATTAAAAAGTTATTCAGGAGCGCTCCGTATCTTCCATTGTGTACACGTGTCTGTCAACATGTGTGCGATGACAGCCTGTGCGCTACCTGTCAGTACAACAGCCAATCAAATTACATCCACGTTGTTTTCGTCACACAGCATTCATCCAATCAAATTGCAGGAAAACCAACACAGAAGAGCTCTTAAACAAAGCGCCAGTGAGGAAAAGTTATGCCAAAAATAGTTTTGTTCGGGTATTAAAACAACGACTTGGTCAACAAATAACGAATTAGCGTATGCAAACATGCGGTTGGAAGATTACAGACGGGGACGCAACAACTTCCAACTTCGTTCGACATTTGAAGTTGCACAAAGACGGGTAAGTTTTGAATTTAAGCTAACGTTTATCGGCTGAGAAACATAACTTTTATTTGTTGTGTAGTTAAATGAGTGAGACTGTAAACTCACTGCTAACGTT
Organism: Nerophis ophidion; assembly: GCF_033978795.1. NCBI lineage: Eukaryota > Metazoa > Chordata > Actinopteri > Syngnathiformes > Syngnathidae > Nerophis > Nerophis ophidion. The sequence goes on along the minus strand of NC_084628.1, from coordinate 10,164,330 downwards.
AGAACCATAGACATCTTATAAGTAGACGCAGCATCGAGCGCTACTGCCGCTGACGAGACGCGGGGCCGCCATCTTGGAGTGGTGATCCACTCCACTCAGTGCAATTCTTTTGTTAGGAGCAATGAACTGTCAATGCATTTTATCTCACTGAATACCACTGATTTTCACACGCTTTTTTTCACACGTGTAACTATGATAAAGGACACATGTTTTGGCGTGTTCATAGTTTGCTTAACAATAATAGAATATTCTTATATGCTATAAGTGACCAGACGTCCAAGATCAAAACTGTCCCAGAGAAGGGGGAAAAAACAGTCAGCTATTTTTAAATTGAAGAAACAGTATGATTAGGTTATATATACATGTGTGTATCCTACATTTACAATGTATGAATATACTAGATTTCTATATATCTTACGGACCAATAGACTTTATCTCTGTTGCTGCAACAGCAGAGAGTTTTTTTTGTCTTCAATAAATCAATCAATCAATGTTTACTTATATAGCCCTAAATCACTAGTGTCTCAAAGGGCTGCACAAACCACTACGACATCCTCGGTAGGCCCACATAAGGGCAAGGAAAACTCACACCCAGTGGGACGTCGGTGACAATGATGACTATGAGAACCTTGGAGAGGAGGAAAGCAATGGATGTCGAGCGGGTCTAACATGATACTGTGAAAGTTCAATCCATAATGGATCCAACACAGTCGCGAGAGTCCAGTCCAAAGCGGATCCAACACAGCAGCGAGAGTGCCGTTCACAGCGGAGCCAGCAGGAAACCATCCCAAGCGGAGGCGGATCAGCAGCGCAGAGATGTCCCCAGCCGATACACAGGCGAGCAGTACATGGCCACCGGATCGGACCGGACCCCCTCCACAAGGGAGAGTGGGACATAGGAGAAAAGAAAAGAAACGGCAGATCAACTGGTCGAAAAAGGGAGTCTATTTAAAGGCTAGAGTATACAAATGAGTTTTAAGGTGAGACTTAAATGCTTCTACTGAGGTGGCATCTCGAACTGTTACTGGGAGGGCATTCCGAAATGAAAACGCTCTATAGCCCGCAGACTTTTTTTGGGCTTTGGGAATCACTAATAAGCCGCAGTCCTTTGAACGCAGATTTCTTGCCGGGACATATGGTACAATACAATCGGCAAGATAGGATGGAGCTAGACCGTGTAGTATTTTATACGTAAGTAGTAAAACCTTAAAGTCACATCTTAAGTGCACAGGAAGCCAGTATTGACATTTTCTATTACATTCTTCCCGTAAACGATCATGTTTACAGTGATTGTTTTATATGTATTTTTCATGTATGTTTCTTTGGATAAAAGTGTCTGCCAAATACTTAAACATATATAAACACTTGAAAGTCTTTGTATCAGCTAAAGCCACCAATCTGTTTCACTGGATTCAGAATAAAACCAAATTATGTCCAACCCAACAAAGTTAGTATTTGAATATTGTTACTTGAGGACTTATTCCTGGTTACAATTATACTATTAAGAGAGTACTGTCTTATATTTTGCCTAAAATGATGAATGCATCATAATCAGTGGTGGCTGATGAATTTTGTTTTAGGTGGGGCTGAAAGTTTGTAAACCAAATACCTGTAGGAGGGGTCATCCTCCTCCAGAAGATTTCTTCGTGATTTTCACATACAAATATTGAAGATCTTTGCTGCTTCACAACTCTGATAATATTCTTTTGACAAAATACAACCAATAGTATGTTAATGTTAAATCTTACTTGTGAAAAGTAATCCCCCGGTTCCTATTTTCAACAGTCCGCTCATTTAAGCAGGAAAACGCTGAACACCAGCCCGGCATCTTTGTTTTCTACCTCTCAACTGTCAGTTTAGGCTGCTCTCCAGCTCCTCATTACCACTACAAGATGGCGGCCAAATTGCTCGCGTCACAGCAGCCAATGCTGGGTTTACTTACAGTATAATATGTCTTTGGTTATAACGTCATTGCAAACACTACAATCTGTTGCGTCCGCTGCAGTTCGCCACCTTATTCATACTTTTTGTCAAGTAAGCAGAGCTGCATGAGGTACCTACACATAATGTTACTTTAGTGAATGTATCACACACAGTAACGTAACGTTAGACGGCGGTCAGGAGCACCGCGTATTTTAGCCACCTACAAAAAGACAAACATAGTCAAATAAAGGTCAGTTAAAATGTATACTATATTAAGAATATGTGTACAAATTCCATAGGGCCCTGACATCTAAAAAGTACAACTCTGTTCATTGTTATGTTCATGTATTTATGGTTTTCATGTGTACGCACACTTTAAAACACATACAGTTTGAGATGAGATCAATGAGATAAGGTAAAAACAGGATGGAAACTGCAGTGGAACTAGTTCCAATGCAATATGCCATGGAAATACAATGATAACACTTTTGTGCAAATAATTACAGTTGCACTTGTTTTTTCAAATGTGTTTATTCTGTAAAGGAAGGAGTTACATGTTTAAAATAACTGGTTAATAGTGCTATTATGAAGTGCAATGTCAGCACTATTTTCTTTTATAATAAATACATACAGCGTTTTAAAAGCATACACAATCTGTGTAAATATATTAGTCTGTGGTTAAAAGGACTTGAAATGACTCGAAACTCAAAATGCAGGACTTGGGACTTGACTTGAGACTTTTCAGTTTTGACTTGCACTCGACTCGAGACTTGACTCGGACTTGAGTGCAAAGACTTGAGACTTGTGATTTGCAAAACAATGACTTGGTCCCACCTCTGGTATTTTGTCAAGTTTTATTGTCCATTAAAAAAACAAACGCCTCCTCAGCGCGTGGGGGATATAGTGACATCCAGTGGCAACATTGAGAACTACACCATCACTAATTACTGTGTTACGTTATGCATAGACAATAAAGCAGAAATAATATTAATAACCACTGGTGTTTATCTGTATACATGCAACTTCAAAATAGAGGTATTTTACGTAAAATATCCTTCCATTTAATAAAAATATCACTATATTTTTTATTAGAAAAAATATATATTTTTATATATTATATTAGTACCATCAATTTAATAATTGTATATTAAATTAGGTAAACCTGCAAAAAAATTTAGATCATTCATTGTTAATGCAATGAATGACTGCATCAATAGTAGTTTTTTTTATATTACTGTTTAATCTATATATTTAATTAAAAGTTACTCCATTATGTGCAACATTGTTTTTCATATTACAATAAATTGCCCAACTTCAAATTGCACTTAGATTGAGTGCCATCTAGCGGCCTACCATGGTATGACCGACAAATGCCACCAGTTTCACTTTATGTACAAAAAACTTTTTTTTTAATAAAAAAAAAAGAAAAGAAAAAAAGTACTTCATTCTGTGCAATAAAAATATCCAGTGGTACCAGTATCACTGATATCGCTTTTGAAAAAAAAAAAAAAAAAAAAAAATCAATAAATTAAAAATTAGAAAAGTAATTTACAAGTCAATATTTCCAGTCCAAGAAACATGTTTTGTGTTGCGTGATTTTAGTAGTTAGAAAGTGATTAAATTCTGATATGAACAAATATAAACATGAATAGGAGATCATGTGGAATCATCGCTAAATTGCTGTCGGAATGACCAAAAGTCTATGGATTGATGCAAAAAGTGTTCAATCGTGTGTAAAAAAAAAATAAAATAGTGCAGCACATTGCTTTGAAAGTTTTTTTTTTTTTTAAGTTCCTTTTTGCTTGGAAGATCACATGACCTCAATTTGAAGTGTGGAAAACCTGGATCATGAATGCGGGTGCAAGTACAAGATGGCACCAGAGTCCTCCAGTCTTTTTAAGGCTTCCGCTTCATTATTGAGGTCATGGTGAGAGTGCTACAGATACAAAAAAAAAAGAAAAAATAGAAATAGCCGTTAAAAAGGCGCGTGTATCCCTTTCCGAGCTGCCTCTCCTTACCTTCATGGACTTCATGGTGTCATAGCCGTAGTAATGAATGGGGTGATTGATGCTTTTGGAGATGGGGTAGCCAAAACCTGCTATGTGGACCACGTCGCAGTAGTTGAGAGCGACGAAGACGGCGAGGATGCCCGTGGTGGGATGTGCCGAGTTCTAGGGGAAACAAAGAGTGGCACCTGTAAAGCTGAAGATTACAAGAGAATTTAACATAAAATCTTAACGGAATTTAACCTCGATGAATGAACGCCTCTATTTGCGACATTTTCAGTCTACGAACCTTTAGATGGACTCAAATAAGCCTCTGTCTTGGCGTACGAACGCCTCATTCATTTTGTGTGCCACTGGACACCCTGTGAGGCGGGGTCTCCTACATTCCATCCTGTTTACGTACAAACCCCGTTTCCATATGAGTTGGGAAATTGTGTTAGATGTAAATATAAACGGAATACAATGATTTGCAAATCCTTTTCAACCCATATTCAGTTGAATATACTACAAATACAAGATATTTGATGTTCAAACTCATGAACTTTATTCTTTTTTTGCAAATAATAATTAACTTAGAATTTCATGGCTGCAACAGGTGACAAAGTAGTTGGGAAAGGGCATGTTCACCACTGTGTTACATCACCTTTTCTTTTAACAACACTCAATAAACGTTTGGGAATTGAGGACACTAATTGTTGAAGCTTTGAAAGTGGAATTCTTTCTCATTCTTGTTTTATGTAGAGCTTCAGTCGTTCAACAGTCCGGGGTTTCCGCTGTCGTATTTTACGCTTCAAAATGCGCCACACATTTTCCATGGAAGACAGGTCTGGACTGCAGGCGGGCCAGGAAAGTACCCGCACTCTTTAGCAGGGGGTGTATATTGTAGTGTCCGGGAAGAGTAAGAGCTGCAAGGGGTCCTGGGTATTTGTTCTGTTGTGTGACGGAGCGAAATGTCTTTGTCATTCTTGTTTGGTGTGGGTTCACAGAGTGGTGCATATTTGTAACAGTGTTAAAGTTGTTTATATGGCCACCCTCAGTGTGACCTGTATGGCTGTTGACCATTCAGTTATGTTATGTGACTCCATAATCTAGAGGACGCTAAAGGCGCCCCTAATATTGTTGTCCGGGTAGAAATCAGGAGAATTTCAAGAGAATGGTTGCCCCGGGAAAATCAGGAGGGTTGGCAAGTATGGTGCACGCATTGACAGTTTTATATATATATATATATATATAAAAATAAGGACTTTTGTCGAAGCTTGGGGCACTCTGCTTCACTATATAAATTTTGCAAACCATGCCCAAGTGTGTGAATGTGAGTGTGAATGTTGTCTGTCTATCTGTGTTGGCCCTGCGATGAGGTGGCGACTTGTCCAGGGTGTACCCTGCCTTCCGCCCGATTGTAGCTAAGATAGGCGCCAGCGCCCCCCGTGACCCCGAAAGGGAATAAGCGGTAGGAAATGGATGGATGGATGTTCAACAACCAATTACGACTGTTAATCGAGGTTATACTATGTTAGCACAATACTCCATAATATGTGATAATAATCCATTCATCCATACATCCATTTTCTACTGCTTGTCCCTTTCGGGGTAGCGGGTGGTGCTGGAGCCTATCTCAGCTGCATTCGGGTGGAAAGTGGAGTACACCCTGGACAAGTCGCCACCTCATCGCAGGGCCAACACAGATAGACAGACAACATTCACACTCACATTCACACACTAGGGCCAATTTAGTGTTGCCAATCAACCTATCCCCAGGTGCATGTCTTTGGAGGTGGGAGGAAGCCGGAGTACCCGGAGGGAACTCACGCGGTCACGGGGAGAACATGCAAACTCCACACAGAAAGATCCTGAGCCCGGGATTGAACTTAGGACCTTCGTATTGTGAGGCAGATGCACTAACCCTTATACCACCGTGCTGCCTATGGGGTTGGTAATTGCTTCTAAATGCCAGAGACACACAATAAATGTCCAAAGTTATTGTGTGTGGAAGTCATTGTGGTATAAGAGGTGCAGAACGCCATTGGGCCACTAGAGGGTGATAGAGGTCAACAGTCCTTGTGCTACTTTTCTCACTTGCAACTGCTTACACTTGAGATTGAGACAGCTGGGTGTATTTCAATCCAAATAATCTATTAAAATAAAACTATTACTACTAAATAAAGCTTTACAAAATATTGCTAAAAAGAAGCAGGCAGACATCAATGTTCCACCTGAGAGAACTGTCTCATAAGTGGAAGCAGCACAACAACACAATCGGCGTGGCGCAGTGGAAGAGTGGCCGTGCGCAACCCGAGGGTCCCTGGTTCAAATCCCACCTAGTACCAACCTCGTCACGTCCGTTGTGTCCTGAGCAAGACACTTCACCCTTGCTCCTGATGGGTGCTGGTTGGCGCCTTGCATGGCAGCTCCCTCCATCAGTGTGTGAATGTGTGTGTGAATGGGTAAATGTGGAAGTAGTGTCAAAGCGCTTTGAGTACCTTGAAGGTAGAAAAGCGCTATACAAGTACAACCCATTTATGTTCCTCATTTATGTGTTTTATCATTCTGGTCATTGGCGTTAGGCCTATAAGTAGACCGTTTTTGTACTGCCTGATCAAAGTCAAAACACACAACTCACACTGTAAACATCTCAAACAATCCACAAGACACAGGTTGACAAAAAGGCAAGAGAACAAACTAGTGATCTGATCCCAAAGTTCGATTAGGAAGTCTTTGCAGCAGCCACTTTCTTAAAGGATATGGTGAAAGTGTCTCATGAAACCGCAAGCCCGTGAAAAAAAAAAAAGAGGCTATAGCATGGGTGGAGAGTGGGTATATAAATAGGCCATTAAAAAAAGAAAAAGGACAAAAAGTTGCTTCAAATTGTAACGGAAATATTTGAAAAACTATCCAAAGATGCTGGAGAAAACTATGGTTCATGTTGTACTGTGCCAAACGCATTCAAAGTGTGTAAAACTGTGATGTTGCCATGGAAACGTGTGTCAATGACCAACGAACAAGGAAATTCGACTAAATTGTTCAGGGGGCCACATTTCCTGAAAGCTACAGACCGGAGGGCCGAACTTCTGCCTTCACAATTAGTCTTAGTTTGTGTTTTCTGGAGAATCGTCGTCCTCTCTAGCAGACATTTGATTTTAATGTTTTTATTTGGTCAGTTTCAGGAGCGCTCTGCTGTTTTTTAAGGCCCTTCTGCAAAAAAGGTGAGTCTCTCACAAGTAGAATGGAGCCTGGGGGGGTACTTGAAGGTATGCCAAGGGGTACGTGAGATTTTTTTTCAAATATTCTAAAAAATAGCAACAATTCAAAAATCCTTTATAAATATACAAACCCCGTTTCCATATGAGTTGGGAAATTGTGATGGATGTAAATATAAACAGAATACAATGATTTGCAAATCATTTTCAACCCATATTCAGTTAAATATGATACAAAGACAACATATTTGATGTTCAAACTGATAAATATTTTTGCAAATAATCATTAACTTTAGAATTTGATGCCAGCAACACGTGACAAAGAAGTTGGGAAAGGTGGCGATAAATACTGATAAAGTTGAGGAATGCTCATCAAACACTTATATGGAACATCCCACAGGTGTGCAGGCTAATTGGGAACAGGTGGGTGCCATGATTGGGTATAAAAGCAGCTTCCATGAAATGCTAAGTCATTCACAAACAAGGATGGGGCGAGGGTCACCAATTTGTAAGCAAATTGTCGAACAGTTTTAGAACAACATTTCTCAACGAGCTATTGCAAGGAATTTAGGGATTTTACCATCTATGGTCCGTAATATCATCAAAAGGTTCAAAGAATCTGGAGAAATCACTGCACGTAAGCGATGATATTACGGACTTTTGATCCCTCAGGTGGTACTGCATCAACAAACCGACATCAGTGTGTAAAGGATATCACCACACGGGCTCAGGAACACTTCATAAAACCACTGACAGTAACTACAGTTGGTCGTTACATCTGTAAGTGCAAGTTAAAACTCTACTATGCAAAGCCAAACCCATTTATCAACAATAGAGAGTAACGCAGCCGGCTTTGCTGGGCCCGAGCTCATCTATGATGGTCTGATGCAAAGTGGAAAGGTGTTCTGTGGTCTGACGAGTCCACATTTCAAATTATATTTGGAAACCGTGGACGTGGTGTCCTCCGGAACAAAGAGGAAAAAAACCATCCGGATTGTTATAGGCGCGAAGTTCAAAAGCCAGCATCTGTGATGGTATGGGGGTGTATTAGTGCCCAAGGCATGGGTAACTTACACATCTGTGAAGGCAACGTTAATACTGAATGGTCCATACAGGTTTTGGAACAACATATGTTGTCATCCAAGCAACGTTATCATGGACACCCCTGCTTATTTCAGCAAAACAATGCCAGGCCACGTGTTACAACAGCGTGGCTTCGTATTAAAAGAGTGCGGGTACTTTCCTGGCCCGCCTGCAGTCCAGACCTGTCTCCCATCAAAAACGTTGTGGTTGCATTATGAAGCGTGAAATACGACAGGGGAGACCCCGGACTGTGGAATGACTGAAGCTCTACATAAAACAAGAATGGGAAAGAATTCCACTTTCAAAGCTTCAACAATTAGTTTCCTCAGTTTCCAAACGTTTATTGAGTGTTGATAAAAGAAAATGTGATGTAACACAGTGGTGAACATGCCCTTTCACCACTACTTGGTCACCTATTGCAGCCATGAAATTCTAAGTTAATTATTATTTGCAATAAAAAATAAAGTTTATTATCAACTATTGTGTCTTGTGCATTCAACTGAATATGGGTTGAAAATGATTTGCAAATCATTGTATTCCGTTTATATTTACATCTAACACAATTTCCCAACTCTTATGGAAACGGGGTTTGTAATTTAAAAGTTTAAATTAAAGTGTTGCTTGCAAGGTGTCAAAGTCAATCCAAGGATCTACTGATGTGTTTACAGTGGTCCAAAATGATTGTCTCCCAAGTTCTGAACTGAACCTGGTGGACTTGGCTCCCTGGTTGCCAGTTGAATAGCCCTGCCATGGGCCATGAAATGAAACTTAGAGCTAAGCGAGTCATTCAAAAAAATGGGTGGTGAATTGTAGCTACTGTTCTTTTCGATTTGTCGTCACTTCTTATGGTTGACTGAACAGTCTTGTACTGAGCAGCCAGGACACAAAGTTACACAAAAGCAGCCATGTTGCTAACAAAGACAAATGGTTACTGTATTAATAATAATCAAATATTACTATTATTATCATCATCATTATTTTTATACAATCAGAACACAAATATATCATCATCATTTTTGTCTTGTATCATTGTTGACTACGCCATATTGTACTGAGCAGCCAGGACTTCCTGCTATGTTAGCTACGTAACATACTGTTCAGTACAATATGGTACATCCATTCATTTTCTACCGCTTGTCCCTTTTGGGGTCGCGGGGGGAGCTGGAGCCTATCTCAGCTGCATTCGGGCGGAAGGCGGATTACACCCTGGACAAGTCACCACCTCATAGCAGGGCCAACACAGATAGACGGACAACATTCACACACTAGGGACTATTTGGTGTTGCCAAGCAATATGGTACAAGGAAATAATAATAATATTAAATACCAGTTCTTTGGGACATAACTCGTCCTATTGCTAGTTAAAAGCAAGGTGTGTTTGTTTGTGTTTACAGGTATATGTGTAACATGGTTATAGTAGTTATCCAGCCATCCATTTTCTACCGCTAATTCCCTTTTTGGGGTCGCGGGGGGCGCTGGCGCCTATCTCAGCTACAGTCGGGCGGAAGGCAGGGTACACCCTGGACAAGTCGCCACCTCATCGCAGGGCCAACACAGATAGACAGACAACATTCACACTCACATTCACACACTAGGGCCAATTTAGTGTTGCCAATCAACCTATCCCCAGGTGCATGTCTTTGGAAGTGGGAGGAAGCCGGAGTACCCGGAGGGAACCCACGCATTCACGGGGAGAACATGCAAACTCCACACAGAAAGATCCCGAGCCTGGATTTGAACCCAGGATTGCAGGACCTTCGTATTGTGAGGCAGACGCACTAACCCCTCTTCCACCGTGAAGCCATTTTATAGTAGTTATTTACATTGTATTTCCTTTTTACTCTTATTCATTGTATCTATGTACAATTATGCTCCTATATTAGTATAAGTGGTCTCTTTAAAGCAGGGGTCTCAGACACGCGGCCTGCGAGATGTTATTTTCCGGCCCCCACCTTAATATGAAAGTTTAATGTTAGTGCGGCCCACAAGTTTTATATGAATGGCGCTTGACAGCGTTGTTATTTGGGTCCAAAATGGCTCTTTCAACGTTCTGGGTTGCCTAACCCTGCGATAGTGGAAAAGCGGCAAATGAGTGAATGCGACAGAGACGTTGCCATGGAGACAAGGGTTTTCTTACGTGCCTGGTTGCAGTCACACCGCGACACCTGTCCGTCAGTAATAACAGTCCTCGATAACCTGGCCCAATTCAAATCGTTGTTTTTTTATTGTTTAATTTGCATTGCCTCACACGATGAACACTACATATATTTCTATATGACGCCGGATAACAATCCAGGAGCTGTCAATTTTTGCGCTCGCTATCCCGGTACTTTCTATTATCCGCCGACCGCCGTGTTGCTGTAGTAAGGAAAAGCGGAACGACACACATTGCGGAACTAACATTATTCTCCGTGCATTGGCTAAATACAAATATATTCCACAAACCCAAACATGTCTTTTTCAAAGCCTGCAGTGAAGAGAAGAGTTGATGATGAGCAAAGACAATTCCAGGAGCACAGGGGCACCCCGACGTGTCTTATTTGCACAGAGAAAGTTGCCGTGCACAAGGAATACAATTTGAAACGTCATTATACAACTAGACATGCTGAGGAGAATGCAACATTTTTTTTAAGAAATCTTTTCTTGCGGCCCAGACTCTGTGTCCAGTGGCCCTCAGGTAAATTGAGTTTGAGACCCCTGCTTTAAATATATTCATTCTATATTTTCTTATTATATTTTATGGCTTTTGTATTGTTTATTATATGTTTTCCTCTTTTCTCGTGCTTTTGAATGTCCTTTTTATCGTTTCTTCTCAAAACTGACAGAAGGGTGGCAGTTTTTCTTGCTCCTTTTCTTTATTTAGTCATCTCTTAATTATTGTTTTATCATTCTTTTTTTTGTGTGTTATCTGTGTTGTGATTATTTTAATCCAAAATTCCTCTCACACTTTTTTTGTGCATGCAAAGGGCAAACGCTTGTGGCTCCTTGATTGTCATTTACTTCTGTTATTTATTTATTATGTTCTATGTTAAATAGTGGTCATGTTAAAAACCAAGAATAAACACGTTTAAAAAAACTTAACTATTGTGAACAGATAATTTCCTTTGGGGATCAATAAAGTTTGTCTAAGTCAGGTCAACAATAGAAAATTAATAAAAAATCTAATAATAAAGTACCCACTTATTTCTAACAGATTCCCTAAGTTGGCTTATGCAATTTGGCTTTGTGTTGCTTGGTTCTTTTGCTACAAACACCTACGTCCTGGCTGCTCAGTACAATATGGCAAAATAAACAAAAAGTTTGTTCAAAGGTGCTACTTTTCCACACTTTTTTCAGTTACAATTTACAATATTATTTTTGGAATAGATGATTAGAAATGTGTGTAGTCACAATCGTTTTGATAAAAATTTAAACATAAAAACAAGTTCCATCCATCCATCTTCTACCGCTTGTCCCTTTTGTGTCGCGGGGGGTGCTGTAGCCTATCTCAGCTGCATTCGGGCGGAAGGCGGCGTACACCCTGGACAAGTCGCCACCTCATCGTAGGGCCAACAGACAGACCCACAGAACATAAAGACGCGGCCACTTTAGTGCTTTCATTATAACCCACAAAAAGAAGCAGCAACAACAGAAAATAAAGGAGATAAATATAAGTTGAGAAATATTTACGAAGAGCACTGTTTACCGAAAAGAACAGTTTGCTTTAAACAAGGTCTACAAAGAAAATAACCACCTTTTTTTATCATTATTTTTTATCGTATTGTTAAAATACGTCCACATGATAATGTGACCTGCATTTAAGTATCAGGAGTGGTCAGCATCCAGTAACTGCATGCACCTTAAAATGTTACATGTACACAATTAACTCATCAGTGCAGTTTGCTATCTATTACTAATACAACATTGCTGCCATATACTTATTAAGAATTGTGGTCATTTTTCCTTTCCACTATCTCATGCATTCCAAATCAGTATTAAAATGAAAACAAGAGAGTTAAAAGTAGCTTTACTCCAAATATTGCCTGCTTCCAATTAATGGCTGTCATCATTTAGACTTAGGTTAATAACCGCTCCAGCTTTTATTAATAGAGCCTTTGTGGCTGAACACCACAGATGATGTTGCTTCTCTTTAAACAACAAACTTGTACTGCTCTCTATTATGACTTAACGATCTTAATTTTGTTACGTAACTTGTTATACATCAAAAAGCTCCAGTGCATCCAAATCAGCGCAGCGAGAGTGCGCAAGCGTGATCATATCACACTCATCCTTAAATCACTCCACTGGCTTCCTATCCCTAAGTAAGATTTTCATTGCACGGCAAACTGTCTGTTTAACTGTGCATATGACAATAAACAATCTTCAATCTTGAATTGCATCCCGGACCCAATTCAATATTAACCTTCTAACTCAGGGGTCCCCAAACTTTTTGACCCGGGGGCCGCATTGGGTTAAAATAATCTATTTATATATATATATATATATTTGGAAAATGCATTTTTAGTTGGGGTGTAACGGTACGTGTATTTCAGGGGCGCTCACACTTTTTCTGCAGGCGAGCTACTTTTCAATTGACCAAGTCGAGGAGATCTACCTCATTGCTATTTATAATTTATATTTATTTATTTATGAAAGAGACATTTTTGTTAACAAGTTAATGGTGTTTAATGATAATACAAGCATGTTTAACACACATAGATTCCTTTCTTTCATGAAGACAAGAGTATAAGTTGGTGTATTTGATTCTGATGACTTGCATTGATTGGAATTAGACAGTGGTGCTGATAACGTCCGCATTTTCAAATGGAGGAAAAAAAAAGTCCTCCTTTCTGTCCAATACCACATGAAAGTGGTTGGATTTGGCATCTCATTTGTCCAACTTGCATACTCGTTTTTAAACACTTTGTTATGAGAGTAGCATATGTGTGTGGCCCTTTAATGTCTGGCAGCAGGTGAGTGACGTCAGTGACTGTGCGGGTGGGCAAGCAAGTGAGAAAGCGGTCACTGAGGGCGGGGGAGAAATATATTGGCATCCAACTCCGTAGCTTGCTAGCTTGAGCACGCTAGCTTTCTGAGACTCTTATTTTGTTAGCACAGGCAGGATGAAACAGGTCTTTTATGGTGAAGACAGGAACTGTGCAGTCGGTCTTTAGAGTTTTGACAGTAGGTACGGAGTCTCTAGAAATAAAATGTGTTTCTCTGCGTCCGCCCTGTTAGTGATTTTTTTCTTAAATATGAGCTCGCAGCAGCCAGCGTCATCTCACAAGATCCTCGGGTGCCGAGAATGTCAAACAACTGACGAAAGTGAAGTCTTGGTATGATTGATGATTGCTCATTTTTATGTCTATTTTTTAATGCCTGGCTTGAGATCGACTGACACACCCTCCGAGATCGACCAGTCAATCGTGATCGACGTAATGGGCACCCCTGGTGTATTTGTATTGATCCGTTTCGGTATGGGGGTTTCGGTTCGGTACAGGGCTGTACCGAACAAGTTTCTAACCTAAAGTCTTAACAAGCTGCTTTGCTTCTTCTGCCTCTGCATTGTCCCACCCACACAACCATCTGATTGGTTACATACAAGCGATAACAGCCACTCGGCAGTGTGTATTCAGAGCGCATGTAGCCAATGCTTCACGGTCGAGCAGATAAGTGTGTAGCAGCGTACTCTCCCCAAATTATAATAAATACCTCCCAGTAGTCAATTACTACTAACATCACTATGAGCCCGTTGACGTTGTAGAAACTTAAAGGCCTACTGAAATGAGATTTTCTTATTTAAACGGGGATAGCAGGTCCATTCTATGTGTCATACTTGATCATTTCGCGATATTGCCATATATATGCTGAAAGGATTTAGTAGAGAACATCGACGATAAAGTTCACAACTTTTTGTCGCTAATAAAAAAGCCTTGCCTGTACCGGAAGTAGGGAACGATGTGCGCGTGACGTCACGGGTTGCAGAGTTCCCCACATCCTCACATTGTTTACAATCATGGCCACCAGCAGCAAGAGCAATTCAGACCAAAAAAGCGACGATTTCCCCATTAATTTGAGCGAGGATGAAAGATTCGTGGATGAGGAAAGTTAGAGTGAAGGACTAGAAAAAAATAAATGAAAAGGCGACGGCAGTGGGAGCGATTCAGATGTTATTAGACACATTTACTAGGATAATTCTGGAAAATCCCTTATCTGCTTATTGTGTTACTAGTGTTTTAGTGAGATTATAAAGTCATACCTGAAAGTCGGAAGGGTGTGGTGACCGCCAGTGTCTCTGATGGAAGCCATGGAGGAGGCAAGAAAGTCACAGCTGCCTCTTTGACAGACAGCTGCAGGAGGACGCAAGCTCTGCTCATTTCTCCGATAAGAGCTGACTGATTACTACAATTTTCTTACCGAAACCTGCCGGTTGACATGTGGTAGAGAAATATGTTCGCTTGACCGCTATGTTCCATATTAAAGCTTCACAACAAACAAAGAAACACCAGCTGTGTTTGGGTTGCTAAAGGCAGCTGCAATACACCACTTTCCACCAACAGCATTCTTCTTTAAAGTCTCCATTATTAATTGAACAAATTGCAAAAGATTCAGCAACGCAGATGTCCAAATTACTGTGTAATTATGCGATTAAAGCAGACGACTATCCCAGCACCGTGAGTGGTGCTGGGATAAAATCTCCGCTCCAACCAATAACGTCACAAGCACGCGTCAGCATAAGCGTTATCATTCCGCGACGTTTTCAACAGGAAACCTCGCGGGAATTTTAAATTGCAGTTTAGTAAACTAAACTGGCCGTATTGGCATGTGTTGCAATGTTAATATTTCATCATTGATATATAAACTATCAGACTGCGTGGTCGGTAGTAGTGGGTTTCAGAAGGCCTTTAAACTGCAGCTCAGCTCGCTTGCAGTCCTAGCTTGAGGTGAAGGCTAATTAGCTTTTAGCGTAACGTTAGCTCATTTTGCTTTGTGTGTGTGTTTGTTAGGGGCGGCAAAGCCCTATCTGTCTGTTATTTCACTTGAACTCCATGGTGTTCAGGGATGAATAGTCTCTCCTATTGCTATTGTACTATTTTTTCAGCCATAGTTATATTAATCATTAGTAATGTAGCAGCCTAGTTTTGAATGGCAGGGTCCCCAAATGCTGTAATAAATTCAGCATGATGAGTTGACTTGAAACGATTTAATGTTGCACTTTTTATATGTAGAAGAAAAGTTTTGTCATTATATTTAATCTGAGCAACATGTTGAGGCAGTTTAATGTGGATCAACATGGGCAGAATTATTATAGTGTTCACAATGTTAGAAGGATAAAGCCATTGTTTACAAATTTGGTAAATAAATAACCAAAAAATTTATATTTTGTTGTCTTCTTTCTGTACCGAAAATGAACCGAAACGTGACCTCTAAACCGAGGTACGTACCGAACTAAAAATTTTGTGTACCGTTACACCCCTACCTCCTACAGAAACGTGGACCCCGACTTAAACAAGTTGAAAAACTTATTCAAGTGTTACCATTTAGTGGTCAATTGTACGGAATATAGGCTTCACGGTGGCAGAGGGGTTAGTGCGTCTGCCTCACAATACAAAGGTCCTGCAGTCTTGGGTTCAATCCCAGGCTCGGGATCTTTCTTCGTGGAGTTTGCATGTTCTCCCCGTGAATACGTGGGTTCCCTCCAGGTACTCCGGCTTCCTACAACCTCCAAAGACATGCACCTAGGGATAGGTTGATTGGCAACACTAAAATTGGCCCTAGTGTGTGAATGTGAGTGTGAATGTTGTCTGTCTATCTGTGTTGGTATTGCGATTAGGTGGCAACTTGTCCAGGGTGTGCCCCGCCTTCCGCCCAAATGTAGCTGAGATAGGCGCTGTCACGCCAAATTTCTTCTCCCTACAAAAACCTTCCCCCCCCATTTACTTCCGGGGTCATGATTAACACAGACGTTTTGTTAACGCTATATTATAAAAATACAGACGTTTTGTTAACGCTATATTATAAAAATATAACGCTATATTATAAAAATACAGACGTTTTGTTAACGCTATATTATAAAAATATAACGCTATATTATCAAAATATAACGCTATATTATAAAAATACAGACGTTTTGTTAACGCTATATTATAAAAATATAACGCTATATTATAAAAATATAACGCTATATTATAAAAATACAGACGTTTTGTTAACGCTATATTATAAAGAATATTAAAAAACAATTTACAAACACAAGCTATGGGATGACATAATAGGAAACATGACCCCGGAAGTAAATGTGTCATCCCATAGCTTGTGTTTGTAAATTGTTTTTTAATTTTTTTTATAATATAGTGTTAACAAAACGTCTGTATTTTTATAATATAGCGTTATATTTTTATAATATAGCGTTAATAAAACGTCTGTATTTTTATAAAATAGCGTTATATTTTTATAATATAGCGTTAATAAAACATCTGTATTTTTATAATATAGCGTTATATTTTTATAATATGGCGTTAACAAAACGTCTGTATTAATCATGACCCCGGAAGTAAATGGGGGGGGGGGAAGGTTTTTGTAGGGGGGAAAAAATTTGGCGTGACAGCGCCAGCGCCCCCCGCCACCCCAAAAGGGAATAAGCGGTAGAAATGGATGGATGGATGGATGTACGGAATATGTACTGTACTGTGCAATCTACTGATACAAGTTTCAATCAATCAAACATTATCAAAACAACAAATATATTTTTCCCTCTATCTTTTTCCATTTTTGAAAAAGCTCCAGGGAGCCACTGGAGCGGTGCCAAAGAGCCGCATGCGGCTCAAGAGCCGTGGGTTGCTGACCCCTGCTCTAAAGTAACGATACCCTTGAGTACAATTTGTGGCTATTCTACCCACCTCTGCCAAGCACACAAGCACCAATGACATTCTAGAGGTCATCAAGAGGCGAGAAAAAAAAAGAAAGTGTTTCTAAGCCAGAGAGGGCGAGAAGCGGTCCAAGTTTTCAAGTGAAAACAGATCAATGGCTCGCTGTAAAAAATGTCATGTTTTCTCCTTGTCACAATGCTTCAGAGTTTCCTTAGTGATTTCTTTGTTTCCTGAAAGAACAACCAGTCTTGCACAAGACTAATAAGCTGTCCCCTTCTTTCAAAACAAAATGAGCTTATGGTATTCCTGGCTTTCCGTCCAAAAACCAATTATTTTCTAAGAGATATGTAGCCTTAAAAACATGAGGGTCTTTATCTTGTAACGAAATGACAAGCAGAGCTGTATCTGCCTCATAATCAGCAGTAATTGCCCCCCCCTCCCACGAAAGACTATTAACCAAGTAGAGTGTTTATCAGTCAAGGAGTCATGGCTGGTCGGTGCATATCCAGCCAGCCTTGTTAGCATTCGAGTGGGAGGCGGGGAAAGGGGGCCGAAGGGGGGGAGAGAACGGGAACAAACAACACAAATGATTCCCAGCAGGAGAAACGGCGTTTATAAATTCCGGCCGGTTACAGTTAATTGCAACCATGGTTTCACTTCGCCCGCCTGCAGCTTGTCGACGAAAAAGAAGAAGATGAGCTCCCTCACCTGGTTTTTCTTGGGGTTCAGGGGGATCCGTAGCAGCTTCTCCGCCGTCTGGTGCAAAAAGTGCGGGTCGAGCACTCGGATTTGACCCACGTCACCGAGCCAGATTTGGGGAGGAGGCTTCCAGAAGCCTTTCCTGACCTAGGGGTGTAAACAAACGGAAAGATAGGAAGGAGCACGGAGATGCAAGCAAGCTGGTAACTCCCTTATGGCTGCAGGCGCCTCCACGCGCATAATAAGCAAGTAATGACCCTGCAACTCTAGCAGGGAGCTTACTAACAGGACCTGGGTCCATGATGGAATATGCACGTACACACTTGCATTACTGAGACCCTAGGTCAGGGGTCGGGAACCTTTTTGGCTGAGAGAGCCCATTCATCCATCCATTTTCTACCCCCTTATTCACTTTTGGGGTCGCGGGGGGCGCTGGCGCCAATCTCAGCTACAATCGGGCGGAAGGCGGCGTACACCCTGGACAAGTCGCCACCTCATCGCAGGGCCAACACAGATAGACAGACAACATTCACACTCACATTCACACACTAGGGCCAATTTAGTGTTGCCAATCAACCTATCCCCAGGTGCATGTCTTTGGAAGTGGGAGGAAGCCGGAGTACCCGGAGGGAACCCACGCATTCACGGGGAGAACATGCAAACTCCACACTGAAAGATCCCGAGCCTGGGATTGAACCCAGGACTGCAGGAACTTTGTATTGTGAGGCAGACGCACTAACCCCTCTGCCACCGTGAAGCCCGCTGAGAGATCCATGAAAGGCAAATATTTTAAAATGTGTTTCCGTGAGAGCCATATACCGTATTTTTCGGAGTATAAGTCGCTCCGGAGTATACAGTGGGGCAAAACATTATTTAGTCAGCCGCCGATTGTGCAAGTTCTCCCACTTAAAATGATGACAGAGGTCTGTCATTTTCATCATAGGTACACTTCAACTGTGAGAGACAGAATGTGAAAACAAAATCCAGGAATTCACATTGTAGGAATTTTAAAGAATTTATTTGTAAATTATGGTGGAAAATAAGTATTTGGTCAACCATTCAAAGCTCTCACTGATGGAAGGAGGTTTTGGCTCAAAATCTCACAATACATGGCGCTATTCATTCTTTCCTTAACACGGATCAATCGTCCTGTCCCTTTAGCAGAAAAACAGCCCCAAAGCATGATGTTTCCACCCCCATGCTTCACAGTAGGTGTGGTGTTCTTGGGATGCAACTCAGTATTCTTCTTCCTCCAAACACGACCAAAAAGTTATATTTTGGTTTCATCTGACCACATGACATTGCGGCTGTTTTTCTGTGTGCAATGATTCACAAGAAGCTTACATGAACAAATACTTGGAAATTTAACACAATTCAACCCTGGAAAAAGGGCTGTGAATCTTTAGGCATACCATACAATGTCTCATATAATTGTTCAACAAAAAGTTATATTTTGGTTTTATCTGACCACATGACATTCTCCCAATCCTCTGCTTTATCATCCATGTATCCATTTTGGTATAAACTCAACTCGTCGTGTTTGGAGGAAGAAGAATACTGAGTTGCATCCAAAGAACACCACACCTACTGTGAAGCATGGGGGTGGAAACATCATACTTTGGGGCTGTTTTTCTGCTAAGGGGACAGGACGACTGATCAGTGTTAAGGAAAGAATGAATGGTGAGATTTTGAGCCAAAACCTCCTTCCATCAGTGAGGGCGTTGAATGGTTGACCAAATATTTATTTTTTTCCCCCACATTCTGTCTCTCACAGTTGAAGTGTACCTATGATGAAAATTACAGACCTCTGTCATCATTTTAAGTGGGAGAACTTGCACAATCGGTGGCTGACTAAATACTTTTTTGCCCCACTGTATAAGTCGCACTGGAGTATAAGTCGCATTTTTGGGGGAAATTTGTTTGATAAAACCCAACACCAAAAATAGACATTTGAAAGGCAATTTAACATAAAGAATAGTTAACAACAAGCTGAATAAGTGTACGTTATATGAGGCATAAATAACCAACTGAGAAGGTGCCTGGTATGTTAACGTAACATATTATGGTAAGAGTCATTCAAATAACTATAACATATAGAACATGCTATACCTTTACCAAACAATCTGTCACTCCTAATCGCTAAATCCCATGAAATCTTATACGTCTAGTCTCTTACGTGAATGAGCTAAATAATATTATTTGATATTTTACGGTAATGTGTTAATCATTTCACACATAAGTCGCTCCTGAGTATAAGTCGCAAACTATGACAAAAACTGCGAGTTATAGTCCGAAAAATACAGTCATCCATCCATCCATCCATCCATTTTCTACCGCTTATTCCCTTTCGGGGTCGCGGGGGCGCTGGCGCCTATCTCAGCTACAATCGGGCGGAAGGCAGGGTACACCCTGGACAAGTCGCCACCTCATCGCAGGGCCAACACAGATAGACAGACAACATTCACACTCACATTCACACACTAGGGCCAATTTAGTGTTGCCAATCAACCTATCCCCAGGTGCATGTCTTTGGAAGTGGGAGGAAGCCGGAGTAGCCGGAGGGAACCCACGCATTCAAGGGGAGAACATGCAAACTCCACACAGAAAGATCCCGAGCCTGGGATTGAACCCAGGACTGCAAGAACTTTGTATTGTGAGGCAGACGCACTAACCCCTCTGCCACCGTGAAGCCCGCTGAGAGATCCATGAAAGGCAAATATTTTAAAATGTGATTCCGTGAGAGCCATATACCGTAATTTTCGGAGTATAAGTCGCTGCGGAGTATACAGTGGGGCAAAAAAGTATTTAGTCAGCCGCCGATTGTGCAAGTTTTCCCACTTAAAATGATGACAGAGGTCTGTAATTTTCATCATAGGTACACTTCAACTGTGAGAGACAGAATGTGGGGGAAAAAAATCCAGGAATTCACATTGTAGGAATTTTAAATAATTTATTTGTAAATTATAGTGGAAAATAAATATTTGGTCAACCATTCAAAGCTCTCACTGATGGAAGGAGGTTTTGGCTCAAAATCTCACGATACATGGCACCATTCATTCTTTCCTTAACACGGATCAATCGTCCTGTCCCCTTAGCAGAAAAACAGCCCCAAAGCATGATGTTTCCACCCCCATGCTTCACAGTAGGTGTGGTGTTCTTGGGATGCAACTCAGTATTCTTCTTCCTCCAAACACGACCAAAAAGTTATATTTTGGTTTCATCTGACCACATGACATTCTCCCAATCCTCTACTGTATCATCCATGTATCCAGTTTGGTATAAACTCAACTCGTCGTGTTTGGAGGAAGAAGAATACTGAGTTGCATCCCAAGAACACCACACCTACTGTGAAGCATGGGGGTGGAAACATCATGCTTTGGGGCTGTTTTTCTGTGTGCAATGATTCACAAGAAGCTTACATGAACAAATACTTGGAAATTTAACAGAATTCAATCCTGGGAAAAGGGCTATGAATCTTTAGGCATCACACGACTGTATTAGATTTGATTCCATACAATTTCTCATATAATTGTTCAACAAAAAGTTATATTTTGGTTTCATCTGACCACATGACATTCTCCCAATCCTCTGCTGTATCATCCATGTATCCATTTTGGTACAAACTCAACTCCTTGTGTTTGGAGGAAGAAGAATACTGAGTTGCATCCAAAGAACACCACACCTACTGTGAAGCATGGGGGTGGAAACATCATGCTTTGGGGCTGTTTTTCTGCTAAGGGGACAGGACGACTGATCAGTGTTAAGGAAAGAATGAATGGTGCCATGTATCGTGAGATTTTGAGCCAAAACCTCCTTCCATCAGTGAGAGCTTTGAATGGTTGACCAAATATTTATTTTCCACTATAATTTACAAATAAATTATTTAAAATTCCTACAATGTGAATTCCTGGATTTTTTTCCCCCACATTCTGTCTCTCACAGTTGAAGTGTACCTATGATGAAAATTACAGACCTCTGTCATCATTTTAAGTGGGAGAACTTGCACAATCGCTGGCTGACTAAATACTTTTTTGCCCCACTGTATAAGTCGCACTGGAGTATAAGTCGCATTTTTGGGGGAAATTTGTTTGATAAAACCCAACACCAAGAATAGACATTTGAAAGGCAATTTAAAATAAAGAATAGTGAACAGCAGGCTGAATAAGTGTACGTTATATGACGCATAAATAACCAACTGAGAAGGTGCCTGGTGTGTTAACGTAACATATGATGGTAAGAGTCATTCAAATAACTATAACATATACAACATGATATACGTTTACCAAACAATCCGTCACTCCTAATCGCTAAATCCCATGAAATCTTATACGTCTAGTCTCTTACGTGAATGAGCTAAATAATATTTGATATTTTACAGTAATGTGTTAATCATTTCACACATAAGTCGCTCCTGAGTATAAGTCGCAAACTATGACAAAAACTGCGAGTTATAGTCCGAAAAATACAGTAATATTTTTTTTTAACACTGAATACAACTAAATGCGTGCATTTTTAAGTAAGACCGACATTTTTAGAGTATAACAAGTCTCTCATTCTTTTTAATAACATTTTCATTTTGAAGCTAACCAATGATAAATAAAATACTTCTTACTATTAATCTTCCTTCATGAACAGGTGCGGTAAAAAAAAACCGGATGGATGGATTAAAATGCATGAGAATGTTTTATATATTGAACGTTATTTTTAACACTGTGATTACCAGCGGAATTATTCATTACTTATCGTGTTAAGTAATGTCAGCTAAGATGTATCTGAGAGCCAGATGCAGTCATCAAAAGAGCCGCATGTGGCTCTAGAGCCAGAGGTTCCCTCCCCCTGCCCTAGGTGCTTGTCCCTGATATGCTTGGCCAAAAAAGGTTAAGGGGGGAAGCAGTAAACGATTATTCCTGTACCCTCTTCTCATTGTAGAGGATCTCCTTGAGCCACCGTAGATCCTGTTGCTTGAACGGCACCAAGACCATGAGGGTGCCGGCCTCGTTGTTCAAGCCTGGGTTGTAGGAGGCGGACTCTGGGTAGAAGAACCTCATGGTGGTCTTGTTCCCCACATCTTCCTCGTAGCCCCTTATGGGAGAGTCGTTCAACCTGGGGTAGGGATTTTGGAGGTAAAAATCACATGGTTACATTCTACTAAGGTCCAAATACTAAGTGAACTACACTGCAAAAACTGAAATCGAAGTAAGATTGAATATCTCAAATAAGGGTGATATTTGCTTATTTTCTGTCTGATAAGATAATTCTTCTCACGAAGCAGATTTTATGTTAGATGTTTTACTTTTTTTAAGTGTTTCGGTCGTTAGTGATCTCAGTAAGATATTACAGCTTGTTGCTGAGATTTAACGACCTATATTGCGTAAAACATGCTTGAAACTAGAATATCAACTGTTGCAAAGCCGTGCCATCAACACAAGTATAAAACTCCTTTTTTTAAGTAATCATTTCTTGTTTCAAGCAGGAAAAAAAAAATCATGACTTTGACACAATTGTGTCTCATAATAAAACAGATGACAGCCAAATGGACTTTGCTGTTTTATTTTCAATGAAACAATGGAAAATACGTACTCATATAGTAGTACAGTTGTCATTAGTGAGAATATACTTATTTTAAGGTATTTTTGGGTTCATTGAGTTTAGCTAATTTTACTTGTTTTGGAAAGTCTTGACAAGCCAAATTTTCTTGTTCTATTGGCAGATAATTTTGCTTAGTTCAAATAAAATACCCCTCATTTTTGTATTTCTTTTTCTTGTTTTTGAACACTGACTTTTTGCAGTGTATAATATTGCATATACCAGTGGTTCTCAACCTTTTTTCAGTGATGTACCCCCTTTGAAAATGTTTTCAATTCAAGTACCCCCTAATCAGAGCAAAGCTTTTTTGGTTGAAAAAAGAGATAAAGAAGTAAAATACAGCACTATGTCATCAGTTTCTCATTTATTAAATTGTATAACAGTGCAAAATATTGCTCATTTGCATTGTTCTTTCTTGAACTATTTGGAAAAAAAGATATAAAAATAAACAAGTGATCCAGTTATAAAGATTTCTACACATAGAAGTAATCATCAACTTAAAGCGCCCTCTTTGGGGATTGTAATAGAGATCCATCTGGATTCATGAACTTAATTCTAAACATTTCTTCACAAAAAAAGAAATCTTTAACATCAATATTTATGGAACATGTCCTCAAAAAATCTAGCTGTCAACACTGAATATTGCATTGTTGCATTTCTTTTCACAGTTTATGAACTTACATTTATATTTTGTTGAAGTATTATTTAATAAATATATTCATAAAGGATTGTTTAATTGTTGCTATTTTTAGAATATTTATAAAAACTCTCACGTACCCCTTGGCATACCTTCAAGTACCCCCAGGGGTACGCGTACCCCCATTTGACAACCACTGGCATATACTATAGTTGTGAGCGTTGCGCGTGATCTACTAAGATTCTGTGTGCAATTGATAACTGCTGCAGACTGCCTTATTTACCGTGAGGACAATCATTTATTGCAAATTTAGGTCGCCATGCTCCTACCTGTGGCGTTTTGATATGTTTTGAAACACGGACCGTTATCTTACTGATAGGATGCAGTGTGTCTCCCATAACAATGTGACCTCGGACTACGTTAAGGTAACGTGTGGAGTTCCCCAGGGTTCGGTCCTTGGCCCTGCACTCTTCAGTCTCTACATGCTGCCGCTAAGTGACATCATACGCAAATACGGTATTAGCTTTCACTATTATGCTGATGACACCCAACTCTACATGCCCCTAAAGCTGACCAACACGCCGGATTGTAGTCAGCTGGAGGCGTGTCTTAATGAAATTAAACAATGGATGTCCGTTAACTTTTTGCAACTCAACGCCACAAAAACGGAAATGCTGATTATCGGTCCTGCTAGACACCGAACTCTATTTAATAATACAACTCTAACATTTGACAACCAAACAATTAAACAAGGCGACACAGTAAAAAATCTGGGTATTATCTTCGACCCAACTCTCTCCTTTGAGGCACACATTAAAAGCGTTACTAAAACGGCTTTCTTTCATCTCCGTAATATCGCTAAAAGTCGCTCCATTCTGTCCACTAAAGACGCTGAGATCATTATCCATGCGTTTGTTACGTCTCGCCTCGACTACTGTAACGTATTATTTTCGTGTCTCCCCATGTCTAGCATTAAAAGATTACAGTTGGTACAAAATGCGGCTGCTAGACTTTTGACAAGAACAAGAAAGTTTGATCATATTACGCCTGTACTGGCTCACCTGCACTGGCTTCCTGTGCACTTAAGATGTGACTTTAAGGTTTTACTACTTACGTATGAAATACTACACGGTCTAGCTCCATCCTATCTTGCCGATTGTATTGTACCATATGTCCCGGCAAGAAATCTGCGTTCAAAGGACTGCGGCTTATTAGTGATTCCCAAACCCCAAAAAAAGTCTGCGGGCTATAGAGCGTTTTCCGTTCGGGCTCCACTACTCTGGAATGCCCTCCCGGTAACAGTTCGAGATGCCACCTCAGTAGAAGCATTTAAATCTCACCTTAAAACTCATTTGTATACTCTAGCCTTTAAATAGACTCCCTTTTTAGACCAGTTGATCTGCCGTTTCTTTTCTTTTTCTTCTATGTCCCACTCGAACTTGTGGAGGGGGTCCGGTCCGATCCGGTGGCCATGTACTGCTTGCCTGTGTATCGGCTGGGGACATCTCTGCGCTGCTGATCCGCCTCCGCTTGGGATGGTTTCCTGCTGGCTCCGCTGTGAACGGGACTCTCGCTGCTGTGTTGGATCCGCTTTGGACTGGACTCTTGCGACTGTGTTGGATCCATTATGGATTGAACTTTCACAGTATCATGTTAGACCCGCTCGACATCCATTGCTTTCCTCCTCTCCAAGGTTCTCATAGTCATCATTGTCACCGACGTCCCACTGGGTCATTATTGTCACCAATGTCCCACTGGGTGTGAGTGTTCCTTGCCCTTATGTGGGCCTACCGAGGATGTCGTGGTGGTTTGTGCAGCCCTTTGAGACACTAGTGATTTAGGGCTATACAAGTAAACATTGATTGATTGATTGATTTAACACTTTTTTTCTGGGGATTTTAGAGGCAGTCCTGCACTGTACAGCAGAATCGTTTTGCTCATGGAAGATGCTGGCACTTACTGCGAGCGGCCCCTGAAATGTTAAATGCGCAAGAAATTGCAATACAGTTTTTTCATAAAGAAGATATGTTGATAAAATCCCTTCTACATGGAAAAACAAACGCCGGCAGACACCAAAATGCATCCATGGAATTTTGTTTTAATCAGCCCCTTCAGACATCCATCAGCTAAAAAAAATTTAAAATTATATTACTGAATAGACTGTCTAATATTTGTATTTCTGACACTTCGAATATGTTGAGAACTTGCACGTCCTTTCTAGACGTACTAAATAAAGACACAAAACAGCGGCTGCAGAACAGTTTCAGTCTTGATAGATCACACTATGTGTGTTATATGTATTTGCATTTTCTCCTCCCAATATTGTGGGCTTTCAGATGATTAGCATATATTCTTCATATTCATAAAGACAATTATGCAAAATGATTAGTTAGCACACTTAAAGGGATCATATTTATATATATTTTTTTCTACATTTAAAATACTACCATGTGGTCTACATAACATATAATGGTGGTTCTTTGGTCAAAATGTTGCACGGATTATGTTTTACAGACAATCTTCAAGCCGCTTTCTGACCCTCTTTTCAGGATGCGCCGTTTTATGGGCAGTGTTATTTACGTGGCTGTACTTTGACAGCGTCCTCTCCCCGTCACAAATGTTGTAGTTTTTAGCGATTCCAAATGTAGTCTACTGACAATAAAAGTTAGAATTATGCGCTACTTTGTCTTAGAAACGGCAACAGCGCAGGATTAATGTGCATGTACGAGCCAGTCTGCCACACAATGCAGAAAAAGAAGTAGCTTATTTACTACGGCGTCGAACTACAATGGCAGATTGGCGCATATTCCCTATACTTGCCAACCCTCCCGATTTTCCCGGGAGACTCCTGAATTTCAGTGCCGCTCCCGAAAATCTCCCGGGGCAACCATTTTCCCGAATTTCTCCCGATTTCCGCCCTTTCAGGCATTGCCAATGCATGCCTGCCCAATCACATAATATCTACGGCTTTTCACACACACAAGTGAATGCAAGCATACTTGGTCACCAGCCATACAGGTCACACTGAGGGTAGCCGTATAAGGAACTTCACCACTGTTACAAATATGCGCCACACTATGAACCCACACCAAACAAGAATGACAAACACATTTCGGGAGAGCATCCGCACCGTAACACAACCTAAACACAACAGAACAAATACCCAGAACCCTTTGCAGCCACTAACTCTTCCGGGATGCTACAATATACACCCCCCCACCCCCGCTACCAATACCTCGCCCCCCCCAGCGTGTCCTCCCAATCTCCCGAATTTGGAGGTCTCAAGGTTGGCAAGTATGATATTCCCTGACATCGCAAGTTATAAAAACATTACAGGTTGTGCAAATTCTAAACAACTCGTTTGGAGGAAGTATAAAGGAAGGCAAGATTGCTTTATTAATAAAAGAAAAAGAAAAAGAAAAAGAAAAGGAGCAACAGAAGAAAGCTCATTTGCTTTTCTGAACATAATGTTTTGTTTTCAAGTTTTTTACTCACTTTTTACAAATGTCTTACGACCAATTTTGCAAATTGGATAATCACACGCCCAAACAAATAGATTTGGCAAAAACATACTTTATATGGTATTGCATTTACCAATATTAAAATGTGCAGGTATCAAATTGTATACAATAGTACAACAATGCATACAGTACATCTAAAGTTTGATGTAACATGGTCTGATATAACGCAACGCTCTATGTAACGCAATGTTCTATATCAGTGGTTCCCAAATGGGGGTACGCGTACCCCTGGGGGTACTTGAAGGTATGCCAAGGGGTACGTAAGATTTTTTTTTAAATATTCTATAAATAGCAACAATTCAAAAATCCTTTATAAATATATTTATTGTATAATACTTCAACAAAATTTGAATGTAGGTTCATAAACTGATAAAAAAAATACAACAATGCAATATTCAGTGTTGACAGCTAGATTTTTTGTGGACATGCTCCATAAATATTGATGTTAAAGATTTCTTTTTTTGTGAAGAAATGTTTAGAATTAAGTTCATGAATCCAGATGGATCTCTATTACAATCCCCAAAGAGGGCACTTTAAGTTGATGATTACTTCTATGTGTAGAAATCTTTATTTATAATTGAATCACTTTATTTTTCAACAAGTTTTTAGTTATTTTTATATCTTTTTTTCCAAATAGTTCAAGAAAGACCACTACAAATGAGCAATATGTTGCACTGTTATACAATTTAATAAATCAGAAACTGAAGACAGTGCTGTATTTTACTTCTTTATCTCTTTTTTTCCAAACAAAAACGCTTTGCTCTGATTCGGGAAGAACTTGAATTAAAAATATGTTCACAGGGGGTACATCACTGAAAAAAGGTTGAGAACCACTGTTATATCGGACTTTGAGTATACAGTAATTTGCGGCATAGGGTCCAATAAACACGTTTTACATGTTCCCCCTTCTCTTTAGTAAGAAAAAAATGTAATTTTTCATTAGCATTATAAAATGATTTAATACCACTAAACCAGGGGTCGGAAACCTTTACTACTCAAAGAGCCATGTTGACCCGTTTCACAAAATAAAGAAAACTATGGGAGCCACAAGACTCTCGAAATTTAAAATGAAATAACACAGCGTACAAAGTTTTGTTTTGCTTTGTGCTATGTATTTACCAGGGGTCTCAGACACACGGCCCGCACCTTAATACGACAATTTATTATTAGCGTGAGTTTTATTTGAATGCTTGACAACCTCACATTTGCCAACCATCTCAATTTTTCCGGGAGATTACAGAGTTTCAGAGCTACCTTTCTCTCTGGTTTTCACCCAAACAAAAATAATAAGGGTGTGCAATGGTGACAATGCATTTAACGCCCTCCACAACCGTAACAAACAGCTTACTAGGCCGTTCGCATATTGTATGTGGCTTCTGCAGACACACATAAGCGACTGCAAGGCATACTTACTCAAAAGCCATACAGGTCACACTGAGGGTTTTGATATAACCCCCACATCTGAGGTCCTCTCCAAGGTTTCTCATAGTCAGCATTGTCACTGGCGTCCCACTGGATGTGAATTCTCCCTGCCCACTGGGTGTGAGTTTTCCTTGCCCTTTTGTGGGTTCTTCCGAGGATGTTGTAGTCGTAATGATTTGTGCAGTCCTTTGAGACATTTGTGATTTGGGGTTATATAAATAAACATTGATTGATTGATTGATTAACAACTTTAACACTCTTACAAATATGTGCCACACTGTGAACCCACACCAAACAAGAATGACAAACACATTTCGGGAGAACATCCGGACTGTAACACAACATAAACGCAACATAACAAATACCCAAAATCCGAAGGAAATCCCTACTCTTCCAGGGACCAAGATACATCCACACTAGCACCAAACGCCGCCCACCTCCACCGACGCCGGGGGTGGTAGTGGGGGGTGTATAATGGAGCCCGGAATAGTTATGACAAATAGGATTCTGGGTATTTGTTATGTTGCTTTTATAATGTGTTACAGTGCGGATGTTCTCCCGGAATGTGTTTGCCATTCTTGTTTGGTGTGGGTTCACAGTGTGGCGCATATTTGTAAGAGTGCTAAAGTTGTTTATATCACAACCCTCAGTGTAACCTGTATGGCTGTTGAACAACAGTGGCATGTGCGTTGAGTTAGCAGTCGCACGCTAGATGTGGCCGGCCGGCACTCAGATAGTATTAAAGTGGACGCTACGACATTGTCGAGAGGACGCTGAAGGCATTGCCTCCAAGAAACAGCCTTAATACTGTTGTCTGGGTGAAATAATGAGAATGTAATTCTGGGAAGATTCCTGCAAGAGGCAGTGAAATATGGAAAACGTCCCGGTATAATGGGGGGGGTGGTAAGTATGCAGCTGAGCCACATTAGAGTGATCCAAGAGCCGCATGAGGCTCCGGAGCCGTGGGTTGCCGACCCCTGCACTAAACTAACCCCTTGACCATGTTTGGTTGCACGCAAGCCTTAAAAGTTGTAAGTTGTGTTTGTGGCACAACAAATCAGATGATGCCAAACTCCAGGGCATGCAATAAATCCTGACCATCAATAGCCTACTTGGCCCTGCAAATGCTTCTCTTGTCAGAGGAGAGAGTAGAAGAGAGGGAGGGGGCCGAGTTTCGATGATGGGGGGACAAAAATGCATTGTCGCCACGCCAACAGGCTGGCTGTTTGAAAGCGGCTTAGAACGACTCAATGTGTCCATTCCAAAGGCCGTTAAGGCAGATTCGAACTTGCACATTCATGCCCAACAACACAAAATGTTTTTTCTGACTTTTTCTATTCAGAAAAAAAAAAAGATTCTAGTGAAATATTGTTAACTGCAGAGACAAGTTAAAAGTGTCAAATTCCAAATCAAATTGTTGACGATTGTATTGAGATCACTGGTAAACAATAATCCGTTTTTTTCTACACGATTTAAAAGGGAACAAATAACTAGATGGCATTACCAAGTGGATTGCAGGAATTATTAGGAGAAAGCATGCTTACCGAATGACCACATCATATTTGTTAATGATGCCTCCTGAGGAAGTGTTTTTAATGGCGAAGCCGTTGCCGATGACAACACAGGTTCTGCATTCGAGGCTGAAAAAAAAAGGACAGAACACGAACATACTGTAAATGGGACTGACTTATGAGACCTAAAAAAAAAAACAGTCACATTTGTTGTCCCACCTATGGGTCGTGGTCTGTAAGACATGCTAGCCTACTGTACATAAATATCACAGTTTTATAATATTTTTCTATATCTTTATTTCTTCATTTAATAGGGAAAAAAAATACAGGCAACAAGAAACAGACCCTTTTTTTTAATCCACATTTAAAAAACAAAAAAACATTACATTTCCCAATCCAATCCAATCCAATCCACTTTATTTATATAACACATTTAAACAACAATAACGTTTCCAAAGTGCTGCACAGCCATGTTAAAAACAATTGTAAAAAAATAAATAAATAAATAAATCAAATTAAATTAAAAAAAAAGTATATATATATATATATATATATATATATATATATTATGCTCCACCAATGACTGAATAAAAACAAAAAATAAATAAATATAAAACCAATAAAAACAATATAAAAACAAATATGATTAAAAACTATTTTAAAGGGTAAAATCAATTAAAACAGTAAAATAGAAATCAAAGTGTATAAAAAACACAGAGGACAACAGAGAACAGAGGACCACACAACTCACGTAGTGTTAAAAGCCAAAGAATAAAAGTGGGTCTTAAGACAAGACTTAAAACACTCCACTGTGGAAGCAGTTTGAACGTGGAGCGGCTTTGTTGTATAGACTTTTGAAAAGTGGTCAACAACTAATTCTTTACAATTAGTTGTCCTGACAATGCCTCTGCAAAGATGTTTTGTTTGATTGCGGCCATGTTTTGTTTTACAAATTTTGTGTACAGACACTGTCTTGGCACTGAGCTCATACTTGCCAACCTTGAGACCTCCGAATCCTGGAGATGGGGGCCCACGTCAGGTTTTGATGGTAGCCGGGGTGTATATTGTAACGTCCCAAAAGAGTTAGTGCTGCTGGGGGTTCTGGCTATTTGTTCTGTTGTGTTTATGTTGTGTTACGGTGCGGATGTTCTCCCGAAATGTGTTTGTCATTCTTGTTTGGTGTGGGTTCACAGTGTGGCGCATATTTGTAACAGTGTTAAAGTTGTTTATACGGCCACCCTCAGTGTGACCTGTATGGCTGTCACTTATGTGTGTAGTAGCAGCCGCAGATCTTATATGACTGGGCCAGCACGCCGTTTGTATGGAGGAAAAGCGGACGTGACGACAGGTTGTAGAGGACCTTTAAGGCACACTGCAAAAACTGAAATCTAAGTAAGATTAAATATCCCGAATAAGGGTGATATTTGCTTATTTTCTGTCTGATAAGATTATTCTTCTCACTAAGCAGATTTTATCTTCCAGTCTTTTACTTGTTTTAAGTGTTTTGGTCCTAAATGAGGTCGGTAAGATATTACAGCTTGTTGCTGAGATGTGATGATGACCTATATTGAGGAAAACATGCTTGAAAGTAGAATATCAAGTGTTGCAAAGCTGTGTCATTAACACAAGTATAAAACTACTTTTTCAAAGTCATCATTTCTTATTTCAAGCATGAA
Organism: Nerophis ophidion; assembly: GCF_033978795.1. NCBI lineage: Eukaryota > Metazoa > Chordata > Actinopteri > Syngnathiformes > Syngnathidae > Nerophis > Nerophis ophidion. Next base: position 10,132,220 of record NC_084628.1, on the reverse strand, counting down.
AAAAAAAGATTCCGAGCGCATATCATTATGTCAAGATAATGGCACTAGCATTTACTTAAGAATATTTTTCAACATATTAAGCAAAAAGGTCTTTTTTTTTTCTATCAAGAAAAGTGCACTTGTTATTAGTGAGAATATACTTATTTTAAGGTATTTTGGGGTTCATTGTGGTTAGCTAATTTTACTTGTTTTGGAAAGTCTTCACGAGCCAAATTTTCTTGTTTTATTGGCAGATAATTTTGCTCAGTTCAAGTAAAATACCCCTCATTTTTGTATTTCTTTTCTTGTTTTTGAACACTGACTTCTTGCAGTGTGGGGTCTGACAGTACTGACAGCCTACAAAACCAGGCCAGACACCACAAAGTTCTACAGGAGCTTAATTTAAGAATATTTTTCAACATATTGGGCAAAAAAGTCACAGATTTTTTATCTACCAAGAAAAGTGCACTTCTTATTAGTGAGAATATACTTATTTTAAGGTATTTGGGGTTCATTGAGGTTAGCTAATTTTACTTGTTTTGGAAAGTCTTGACAAGCCAAATGTTCTTTTTCTATTGGCAGATAATTTTGCTTAGTTCAAGTAAAATACGTCTCATTTTTGTAATTTTTTTTCCTTGTTTTTGAACACTGACTTTTTGCAGTGCAGTGCCTTTAAGGCATTCCCCCGAATATTGTTGTCCGGGTGGAAATCGGGAGAATGGTTGCACCGGGAGATTTTTGTGAGGGGCACTGAAACTCGGGAGTCTACCGGGAAAATCGGGAGGGTTGGCAAGTAGGCCTGAGCTGTGAGGGAAATTTCAAACACAACTTATTTATTTAACGGTTTTCATTTTCTCGCTGTTTATTGAATAAAAAAATATGAATAAAATGTTTTTTTGTTTTTTTTAAATAAATATTTGTCAGAAAAATCTGAGAAGCGCTTTGAGTCACTTCACTTTCACTTACTTGTCTATGATGGCTGGGACCTGATAATTAGTTACTGCAAGAACCTTCAGTAGTTGCATCTCTGGAAGGAAAAAAAAAGGTTTAAATGCAACCAAAAGAAGTTGATTCGTCTTGATTATTATACAGGAATAAATACATCATGAGGGGGAGCGAATAACAACGTACCACTGCCTTTTATGCCGTAAGGTAGCGCCAAATTGGACACGTGTTCCCGCCAGAAGAAATCCTCCAGTTTGAGAAAGAGCTGTGTTTGTCTGCTAATGCTGCATGAGAAATAACAACAGATATCACATCACACACGGCACTAATTATTGTACACGTCAACAAGAATGAGGACAGAAAGCACACAATAGACAATACAAACTACACTGCCAGCGAACGCTCAACGCATGTGGAAAACGTCTCGATGTGCTTGGGTGACGCTTTAACCCCACCAAGGCGTTTCTGGTATCTATTAGCCAGGTAACACGGGCCTGTTACAAGCCAACCGAGGCCATTTACATGATGTCATTTAAGTGCATTGAAATCCTCCTTTTGGCATGAGGAGGGGGAAAACGAAACAACGTTCACTGAGGCCCACAGAGCGAGACTTAGGTGGCATGTTGTATTTTTGGTGTGAAACGGTTGTTTTCTGACTGGCGGTGGACTCCAGCTGTTTACGACCTAACTGTCTTTTGACATTTACGAGCCTCATGTGGTGACCAGCACTGCATGGTAGGTGGAGATAGATCTCTAGGGGAGGGCTTTAATTAGGCAAAATGCCACTGGTGATTGCCTGGGGGGTCATCCCAGTGACTGTTAAAGACAACAACTACTAGTGGATTTCATGCAAAAAAAAAGAGAAATAAAACCTCTAACTAAAACTTGGAATCCGGGAGCTTTAAACATTCATAGGACATATGTGAATCATAAAAAAAAAAAACAACAACCAAGAGTGGCCTTGATACATTCTGACAAACCACAGATGGAAAATGACGGATGTAAAGTATTAAAAAAACAAAAAACTAAATTTTTCTGCTTTGGTGTTTAGGGCAAGGGGAAGACCCAGGACACGTTGGGAAGACTATGTCTCCCGACTGGCCTTGGAATGCCTCGGGAAGAGCTGGACGAAGTGGCTGGGGAGAGGAAAGTCTGAGCTACCCTGCTTAGGCTGCTGCCCCCGCGACCTGACCCTGTATAAGCGGAAAAAGATGGATGGATGGATGGTTTTTGGGTTTTTTTGCGTGGCGAGCAACACTCACATTTGTGGTGAAGCCAAAAATGTATTAGCAACAAAGTACGTGGTCAATATGTCCTCATACGCGGCAAAAACCCTAAGTAAGATGAAATATCTTGATACTACTAATATATTTTTTTTAAATAGTGCATTTAGGAACGTTTTAAAAATATTTAAAGATATAAGTTTGCATAGCGGGGCAGCACGGTGTCACAGGGGTTAGTGCAGGGGTGTCCAAAGTGCGGCCCGCTGGTCATTTTTTAACGGCCCCACGGCACGTTTTTAAAAATACAATTGAAAAAAATTAAAAACATAATCAATCAATCAATCAATGTTTACTTATATAGCCCTAAATCACTAGTGTCTCAAAGGGCTGCACAAACCACTACGACATCCTCGGTAGGCTCACATAAGGGCAAGGAAAACTCACACCCAGTGGGACATCGGTGACAATGATGACTATGAGAACCTTGGAGAGGAGGAAAGCAATGGATGTCGAGCGGGTCTAACATGATACTGTGAAAGTTCAACATGATACTGTGAAAGTTCAATCCATAATGGGTCCAACACAGTCGCGAGAGTCCAGTCCAAAGCGGATCCAACACAGCAGCGAGAGTCCCGTTCACAGCGGAGCCAGCAGGAAACCATCCCAAGCGGAGGCGGATCAGCAGCGCAGAGATGTCCCCAGCCGATACACAGGCAAGCAGTACATGGCCACCGGATCGGACCGGACCCCCTCCACAAGGGAGAGTGGGACATAGAAGAAAAAGAAAAGAAACGGCAGATCAACTGGTCTAAAAAGGGAGTCTATTTAAAGGCTAGAGTATACAAATGAGTTTTATGGTGAGACTTAAATGCTTCTACTGAGGTAGCATCTCGAACTGTTACCGGGAGGGCATTCCAGAGTACTGGAGCCCGAACGGAAAACGCTCTATAGCCCGCAGACTTTTTTTGGGCTTTGGGAATCACTAATAAGCCGGAGTCCTTTGAACGCAGATTTCTTGCCGGGACATATGGTACAATACAATCGGCAAGATAGGCTGGAGCTAGACCGTGTAGTATTTTATACGTAAGTAGTAAAACCTTAAAGTCACATCTTAAGTGCACAGGAAGCCAGTGCAGGTGAGCCAGTACAGGCGTAATGTGATCAAACTTTCTTGTTCTTGTCAAAAGTCTAGCAGCCGCATTTTGTACCAACTGTAATCTTTTAATGCTAGACATGGGGAGACCCGAAAATAATACGTTACAGTAGTCGAGGCGAGACGTAACAAACGCATGGATAATGATCTCAGCGTCTTTAGTGGACAAAATGGAGCGAATTTTAGCGATGTTACGGAGATGAAAGAAGGCCGTTTTAGTAACGCTTTTAATGTGTGCCTCAAAGTAGAGTGGTATAAAAGAGCAAACAGGTGAAATGTAACAAGAAATTGTTGCAAAGCTTACTTTCATAACACAAAGCTGCCATGCGGGCTGTTTCTTTCTTTAAAAAATAATAATGAATCAAAATCAATGTCATTTTGAATTATTGACCTATTCAAAGTTTTGATTACGTCACATTAAATATTCCACTTTGAGATATTTTTTGGGGAAAATGTTGTATATTTAATGTTTTGCCATTTAAAAAACTGAGCTGTTTTTTTTTTTTAAAGAAGGGCGTAAAACAAACAAACAAAACATAAACAACAATAAAACTTAAAATTGACGGACATATCTGAAGTTGATCTCGATATTATTGTGCTAAAAGTAAACAGTACAAAAAAATGTATAATTAATTTTTTAACACCTTAATGAGTAGGACACTTTTGGATCCCCAATTATTTTAGTGTGATTTGTTTTTAAGTGTCATTGCTCAAAAAATAGTAATGAATCAAAATCCAAAATTAAGGCTCCAATTATTATATAATCTCATATATTCCACCTAAAAAAGTTATTGTGTGAAAATATTGCATATTTTGTGTTTTTTCCATTTTTTTTCCAATGTTGATCTAGAGGTTTAAAATTTGCATAATAACAATTTTAATACTGAATAATGACACGTTTTTTATAAAAAAAAATTTGACCAAAACCCTTTGGGATCCCCGGGATCATAACTGAGTGGAGGCCTAAATGTATATTTTTTTATACATATATTGTATTGGTTTTTAAAATGTCCCCCGCTTGCTCTGATTTTTCAGTGTGCGGCCCAAAGTGGAAAAAGTTTGAACACCCCTGGTTTAGTGCATCTGCCTCACAATACAAAGGTCATGAGTAGTCCTGGGTTCAATCCCGGGCTCGGGATCTTTCTGTGTGGAGTTTGCATGTTCTCCCCGTGACTGCGTGGGTTCCCTCCGGGTACTCCGGCTTCCTCCCACTTCCAAAGACATGCACCTGGGGATAGGTTGATTGGCAACACTAAATTGGCCCTAGTGTGTGAATGTGAGTGTGAATGTTGTCTGTCTATCTGTGTTGGCCCTGCGATGAGGTGGCGACTTGTCCAGGGTGTACCCCGCCTTCCACCCGATTGTAGCTGAGATAGGTTCCAGCGAACCCCTGCCACCCCAAAAGGGACAAGCGGTACAAAATGAATGGCTAGATGAAAGTTTGCATAGCAGCCACACTGGTACTTTGGACATATTCCATGACATAACTCAAATATTTTAAACCAAAATGTTACCTGAATATTTAAGATCACTTTTACCTCTGTTAGTACTGTAACGATTGGTTGGTTGGTAAGTTAGATAGCCCGCTAGCAGCATAATTAAAAAAAGTTATGGCCGGATTTTTCCATGAAACTTTCAGGTAACGTCAGAAATTGGATAAGGAAGAAGATTTTGGGGCTTATCGGGATCATTTTGACAACATTACCTGTGGTTCATGAGTTGGAACTTCCTTGTGTGTAAGCTAGTGAGCCCGCCTCCACCCGCAGAGACAAAGAGAGTGGTTGACTGACCACTGAATTCCCGCGGAGTTTCTTGTTGAATACGTCGCGGAATGATGCGTGTTTGTGACGTCTCGGGTTGTAGCGGACATATTAGCCCAGCACCACTTACGGCTAAAAATCGTCTCTTTTCATTGCATAATTACACAGTAATTTGGACATCTGTGTTGCTGAATCTATTGCACCTTGTTCAATAATAATGGAGACTATAAAGAAGAATGCTGTTGGTGTAAAGCGGTGGATTGCAGCTGTCTTTGGCACAGAAACACAGCCGCTGTTTCTTTGTTTGTTGTGAAGCTTTAACACAGAGCGGTCAAGCGAACATGTATTTCTCTACGTCAACCAGCAAGTTTTTGGATGGGAAAATTGTGATATTAAGTCGGCTCTTACCAGAGACTTGAGTGGATTATGCGACCTCCTCCTGCAGCTGTCAAAAAGGCAGCTGTGATCTTGGCTCCTCCATTGGCTTCTTTCAGAGACACTGGCGTTCACCGCAGCCCTCCGACTTTCAAGTATGACTTTATAATCTCACTAAAACACTATTAACACAATAAGCAGATAAGGGATTTTCCATAATTATCCGAGTAAATGTGTCTAATTACGGCTTCACGGTGGCAGAGGGGTTAGTGCGTCTGCCTCACAATACGAAGTTCCTGCAGTCCTGGGTTCAAATCCAGGCTCGGGATCTTTCTGTGTGGAGTTTGCATGTTCTCCCCGTGAATGCGTGGGTTCCCTCCGGGTACTCCGGCTTCCTCCCACTTCCAAAAACATGCACCTGGGGATAGGTTGATTGGCAACACTAAATTGGCCCTAGTGTGTGAATGTGAGTGTAAATGTTGTCTGTCTGTGTTGGCCCTGCGATGAGGTGGAGACTTGTCCAGGGTGTACCCTGCCTTCCGCCCGATTGTAGCTGAGATAGGCACCAGCGCCCCCCGCGACCCTGAAAGGGAATAAGCGGTAGAAAATGGATGGATGGATGTGTCTAATTACATCTGAATCGCTCACACTGCCGTCGCCTGGAGCCGTCGCCTTTTCTTTTTTTTTCAGTGCTTCACTCTAACTTTCCTCATCCACAAATCTTTCATCTTCGCTCAAACTAATGGGGAAATCGTCGCTTTCTCGGTCCGAATTGTACTTGCTGCTGGTGGCTATGATTATAAACAATATTCAGATGTGAGGAGCTCCACAACCTGTGAGGTCACGCTCATATTGTCTGCTACTTCCGGTACAGGCAAGGCTTTTTTTATCAGCACCAAAAGTTGCGAACTTTATCGTGGATGTTCTCTACTAAATCCTTTCAGCAAAAATATGGCAATATCGCGAAATGATCAAGTATGACACATAGAATAAATAAATGATAAATGGGTTGTACTTGTATAGCGCTTTTCTACCTTCAAGGTACTCAAAGCGCTTTGACACTACTTCCACATTTACCCATCCACACACACATTCACACACTGATGGAGGGAGCTGCCATGCAAGGCGCCAACCAGCACACATCAGGAGCAAGGGTGAAGTGTCTTGCTCAGGACACAACGGACGTGACGAGGTTGGTACTAGGTGGGAATTGAACCAGGGACGCTCGGGTTGCGCACGGCCACTCTCCCCACTGCGCCACGCAGTCCCTGCAGCTCTTGGGTTGATGACGACAACTTATGTTTTGTTTGATCATCCATATTACTGCCTTGTGTCAGACAGTGTTTGGAAATAAATAAAGTAAATAAACATTTACAAAATATTTCTGTGTAAATAACTCATTTTTTAAAAAGCATATATCTGCGGCTTATATTCCAGTGCGGCTAATATACGGAAAATTATTTTTTTTCTTCTAAACTTTAGTGGGCGCGGCTAACATCAGGGTGCGCTCTACAGTTCGGAAAATGTCTTTATTTTTTGTTTTACTTACTGTCAATGAGGATACAGTGTTATGCAGAGGTGTACTTGTAACATTTTAACAAACAATCCATACTATATATAGTTGCGGTCTGAGAGCAGAAGGTGGGGGAGCGCAAAAAAATGTATTCTTTCTAAGGGGGTGCGTAACAGCAAATAATTGAGAAGGACAATAAATTGGCCCCAGTGTGTGAATGTGAGTGTGAATGTTGTCTGTCTATCTGTGTTCAGGGTATCTGCAGGTTTCAGCAAGTCAAATTTAAGACTTTTTAAGGCCTTTTTAATGCCACCTCAATGACAATCAGTCAAGTTTACTTTTTGTATGTTTATTAATAAACAAACTGATAAGCACCACTCTGCCAAACAGCTTATCAAAAATCTTGAGGGATCCAAAAACTTTGACATCCAAAACAAACAAACCAACACCAATGGCAGTAAAAACATAATAACCGAGGTGAGGGTAAAAATAAATTACATTTGGTCAATAAATGGGTTGTACTTGTATAGCGCTTTTCTACCTTCAAGGTACTCAAAGCGCTTTGACACTACTTCCACATTTACCCATTCACACAAACATTCACACACTGATGGAGGGAGCTGCCATGCAAGGCGCCAACCAGCACCCATCAGGAGCAAGGGTGAAGTGTCTTGCTCAGGACACAATGGACGTGACGAGGTTGGTACTAGGTGGGATTTGAACCAGGGGCCCTCGGGTTGCGCACGGCCACAACCTCCCACTGCCCCATGCCGTCAATAATAGTGCAATTATAGTGCAAAACAGTATTATAACAACAACAAAACACTGAACACACACTCAAATGAGCCTCAGCTGGCTGTTCTCATTCACGAGTTCTGCCTCTATTTTTTTCAGCTCACTCATTTTTTCTTTGTATCTCTTGAAGAGATACAAAGAAAAAATGAGTGAGCTGAAATCACTCACTTTTACTCAGAGACGGCACGTGCCGTAACTTTTACTCAAAGACGTGCCCCGAAAAAAAAACTGGCCTGACAATTTAAGACCATTGAGTACTGAATTTAAGACCATTTTAGGAATTTCTAATAAATTTAACACTTTTTAAGGCCTTAATTTTAGATACATGAATTTAAGACTTTTTAAGGATCCGCAGATACCCTGGGATGAGGTGGCGACTTGTCTAGGGTGTACGCCGCCTTTCGCCCGAATGCAGCTGAGATAGGCCCCAGCACCCCCCGTGACCCCAAAAGGGACAAGCGGTAAAACATTTTTTGGTGTATACAAGTCAAGAACGCCCTATGATGTTTGATCTCTCATGTGACAGCTTATAACTTGCAGTTTTTTTTGTTTTTTAGCCATGCAGTACCTAATGTAGTGGCTTGTGATTGTACAGCTGAGTAAACTAAGAAACAAAGGAATGGATTTAGCAGAAAATAACTGGGCTGTGAGAACCTAAGAATGCACTTTTATCATGCGCAAATGGAAGCATGTGCTATGTTCTACAATGAACTACTTCAAAAAAACCAAGCACCTTTTTGTTCAAATCCAAAATGCCCGGCAGCCCCTATAAACCATACACAGCTTCCTCCCCAGTTAAAAACAAAGAGGTGACGCACCTTAAGTTCAGGCTCTCCCACTTCTTCTGCGTCAACCAGCCACCACACGGAGACTTGCTGCTGAAGACATACTTGCTGGTGCCTGTGTAGCTGGAACAGACACAATCACCAAAAGAGTGACAATTGCTGCTACTAAATTGTGTTAAAAAAAAAAAAAGAGCCTTGAATAAAACTGCAAAAACATTAACGTTGTTTTGGAATTCATTACCTTTAGGAATTGTTCAGCGTTTTACAGACCTCGAGAGCTTTTTGGTGTAAAGTGACAAATAACAGTGTGCGTGTGTACAAGTGTGTGTGTTTACCTCTGAATTATGGCATAGGAACAGTAGTAGGCGACAAAGGAGACGAAGAAGAAGATAACTGGTAAAAGCCTAAGGCACCATGCTGGAATCAAAAGGAAGAGAGAGAGAAAAAAAGGTTTAATTGTTGATGCTGAAAAAAGAAAAACAACGGTCTAAAGTACCAACTATTTTAATATTATCTGGAGACACAAGTATGGTCAACCCGTTCTGGTCCCAGCTGATAAGGCAAACAGGGCAAATAACATGCATGGGGGGGGGGGCATATGTATTTTCAAGTATTTCTTATATATATATACACACACACACACATACAGTGGGGAAAAAAAAGTATTTAGTCAGCCACCGATTGTGCAAGTTCTCCCACTTAAAATGATGACAGAGGTCTGTAATTTTCATCATAGGTACACTTCAACTGTGAGAGACAGAACGTGAACAAAAAAATCCAGGAATTCACATTGTAGGAATTTTAAAGAATTTATTTGTAAATTATGGTGGAAAATAAGTATTCAAAGTTCTCACTGATGGAAGGAGGTTTTGGCTCAAAATCTCACGATACATGGCCCCATTCACTCTTTCCTTAACACGGATCAATCGTCCTGTCCCCTTAGCAGAAAAACAGCCCCAAAGCATGATGTTTCCACCCCCATGCTTCACAGTAGGTATGGTGTTCTTGGGATGCAACTCAGTATTATTCTTCCTCCAAACACGATGAGTTGAGTTTATACCAAAAAGTTTTATTTTGGTTTCATCTGACCACGTGACATTCTCCCAATCCTCTGCTGTATCATCCATGTATCCATTTTGGTAATTAATGAATACAAAGTTCTTACTTGGGTAATGAACATGAACACCAAACTCACCCAAACAATAAAATAATCTAATCATTGTGGTATCGATTATATACTGATACCAAAATGATTAGATTATTGTGGTACTGATACAGTACAGTACTTAGTACCGTAACTGTTGGAAAAGTCAGCAAAAGTCCCAAAAAAGTTCTAAATACCTACCCAGGTTCGAGACCCACAGGTCCCACCGCCGGTCGGGATGCCCAAGGTATCCAAAACGCACCCAGCAAAGTCCCACGGGAAGGCGGGGAAAAAAAGTGAGAAAAGTCTTTAAAATGTTTAAAAATCTATGTGGGACTCGAACCTGGGTAGGTATTCAGAAAATTTTGGGGACTTTTACCGACTTTTCCAACTTTCATCCCCCCTCCCCGTGGGCCTCGGCTGGGCGTGTTATGGACATTTTGGGCATCCTGGTATTTGTGCGGGACTCGAACCTGGGTCGGTATTTTGAAAATTTTTGGGACTTTGCAGACTTCTCTCACTTTTCTCCCCCACTTCCCATGAGGCTTTGCCGGGTGCGTTTTGGACATTTTTTGCATCCTGGGACCTCTGCGGCCGGCGGCGGGACTCGTGAAACTGGAACCCGAGGAGGTATTTTGGACAGAATTGGGACTTTTGACGTCTTCCTGTGCACCATTGCTGGGTTTTGTTGGACATTTGGACAAAAATAGTTACAAGCATGTTTTACTCAATATAGGTCACCAAATCTCAGCTACAAGCTGTCATATCTTACTGAGATCATGTAGGACCAAAACCCTTAAAACAAGTAAAACACTAAAATCTGCTTAGTGAGAAGAATGATCTTTATCAGACAGAAAATAAGCAAATATCAGCCTTATTTGAGATATTTCATCTTACTTATGTTTCACTTTTCGCAGTGCATGATATCTCTCATTGCTTTGCATAGATGGATAGGGCTTTTAATGTGTTGACCTCAATTTTTTTCATGACCAAACAGCTGACTGTGACCATCAGAGGAAATAAAACAGGACAGCAATCATCCCAACTGGTCAGGTTAGCTTTAGTCCTTACCCTTGTGGCTCTATACGCGAAGAAAAAAAATCAAACTACTGAGGCATGAACACGCCAGCGCTGACGAGCTGCAAGGAAGCGGCATTCTTCATGAAGGCGCCCTGCCTCGCAACCACGAGCGAACGGAAATGACGAGAAAGATCAGTAAGAGTGGCATCTAGGACAAAAGATCTTTAGAAGATCATTAGTGAGGTCAGAGGTCACTAGATGTTTTAATTATTCCCAAAGCAAGCATGGCTTTAAAGACCTTGCATTAAACACATATGAACAGTTTATGCTGATAGCAACCCAACCTGACCCCCCCACACCCCCCGGATTGTAAATAATATAAATAATTCAAAGTATATACTCTGATGATTAACTTGTGTGATGACTGTATTATGCTGATAGTATATATTTGTACCATGAATTGATTAACGTGGACCCCGACTTAAACAAGTTGAAAAACGTATTCAGGTGTTACCATTTAGTGGTCACTTGTACGGAATATGTACTGAACTGTACAATCTAATAATAAAAGTTTCAATCAATAAATCAAAGTTGAAGAATACTGTCTGAATACTGTCACACATAATCATCCATTAAGTTGCAGTACAGAAAAAGAGTGTGATGATCTTACATGTATCCTCCATCTGGGACAGCTTCAGGTATTTTTGGGCATGAGGCTATCGTGTTCGGAGAAGAAGAAACCAAAGAAAAGGAGATCCCTGGCGGTTAATTGAATCAAATGGCACTGCAGTGTGTCTATGTCTGACTCAGTTGAAGCCGGTGGAGGAAATGGGTGTGGGCATGTGCAGGAAGTAAAGTAGTCTAACAGAAAAGTCTAACAGAAGATGCAGAGAAATAGATACCAATCACCCCCTAACATCCCCACCCTCATCACCTCCTCCGCAGGGGGGGAACACTTCACTTGCACAACTCTGCTGAAGTGGGCTTTATTTGGTTTGGTGTCATTGTTTTTACATTATATTTGCATAAGAGGATCACAGTTAATATTCTATTTTTCTATTATGTTTATATTCTATTCCTATTACCATATGCTATGTATGACATAATTTATTTATATCCTATATCAGTGGTTCTCAACCTTTTTTTCAGTGAAGTACAGCCTGTGAACCTTTTTTTTAATTCAAGTACCCCCTAATCAGAGCAAAGCATTTTTGGTTGAAAAAAAAGAGATAAAAAAGTAAAATACAGCATTATGTCATCAGTTTTTGATTTATTAAATTGATTAACAGTGCAAAATATTGCTCATTTGTAGTGTTCTTTCTTGAGCTATTTGGAAAAAAAGATATCAAAATAACTAAAAACTGTGATTCAATTATAAATAAAGATTTCTACACATAGAAGTAATCATCAACTTAAAGTGCCCTCTTTGGGGATTGTAATAGAGATCCATCTGGATTCATGAACTTAATTCTTAACATCCATCCATCCATCTTCTTCCGCTTATCCGAGGTCGGGTCGCGGGGGCAACAGCCTAAGCAGGGAAACCCAGACTTCCCTTTGCCCAGCCACTTCGTCTAGCTCTTCCCGGGGTTCCCGAGGCGTTCCCAGGCCAGCCGGGAGACATAGTCTTCCCAACGTGTCCTGGGTCTTCCCCGTGGCCTCCTACCGGTTGGACGTGCCCTAAACACCTCCCTAGGGAGGCGTTCGGGTGGCATCCTGACCAGATGCCCGAACCACCTCATCTGGCTCCTCTCGATGTGAAGGAGCAGCGGCTTTACTTTGAGTTCCTCCCGGATGACAGAACTTCTCACCCTATCTCTAAGGGAGAGCCCCGCCACACGGCGGAGGAAACTCATTTCGGCCGCTTGTACCCGTGATCTTATCCTTTCGGTCATGACCCAAAGCTCATGACCATAGGTGAGGATGGGAACGTAGATCGACCGGTAAATTGAGAGCTTTGCCTTCCGGCTCAGCTCCTTCTTCACCACAACGGATCGGTACAACGTCCGCATTACTGAAGACGCCGCACCGATCCGCCTGTCGATCTCACGATCCACCTTTCCCTCACTCGTGAACAAGACTCCTAGGTACTTGAACTCCTCCACTTAACATTTCTTCACAAAAAAACAAATCTTTAACATCAATATTTATGGAACATGTCCACAAAAAATCTAGCTGCCAACACTGAATATTGCATTGTTGTATTTCTCTTCACAGTTTGTGCGATTAAATTCATATTTTATTTAAGTATAATTCAATAAATATATTTATAAATTATTTTGTAATCGTTGCTATTTTTAGAATATTTTTTAAAAATCTCACGTACCCCTTGGCATACCTTCAAGTACACCCAGGGGGTACGCGTACCCCCATTTGAGAACCACTGGGCTAAATCTGGGACTTTGGGAACTATTCAAAGATAGTATGTTTAAAGATAGTTTTCCATACTTTCATGAGCTCCTTTAGACTTGGACAAACTTTATTGATCCACAAGGGAAATTGTTCAAATTCTTTACACAGGAGGTGAACAAAAATAATGGTGAGAGTCAAAGGTCAGTTCAACACTGAAACTGTATACTTCTAAAAAGCATGAGGTTGAAAGCACATGATGGATTTATAGCACCAAACATTCTGGTGGAAGACCTTCTTGACTTTTGGCTGGAGTTAGTATTTGTCAAACAGTGTGCCTGACAGCAAGTTTAAGAGTTTATTTTAAGTCCATCTTCTAACTGAAAACGTGCGACCGGCTCAGCCAGAGTAAATCCAATCTGCAACCTTGCTGGCGCCGTACGTCCATTAGTGCCTATCCCGTCTGCTTCGTAAAGAGTCGTTTTATCAATCCAGAAAGCCCACAGCCTTTTCTACTTCTGAACACTTTAGTTTGGTTGGAAGAATGTGTCCCCTCCACACTGCAAAAACTAAAATCTAAGTAAGATTAAATATCTCAAATAAGGGTGATATTGGCTTATTTTCTGTCTGATAAGATCATTCTTCTCACTAATCAGATTTTATGTTCGAATGTTTTACCTGTTTTAAGGGTTTTGGTCCTAAATGATCTCAGTAAGACATTACTGCTTGTTTCCGACATTTTATGGCCAATATGGAGTAAAATATGCTTGAAACTATTTTGTCCAAGTGTCCAAAACACACCCAGCAATGGTGCACAGGAAGGCAGAGAAGAAGAGGGGAAAAGGCGGCCAAAATGGTCAAAAGTCCCAATTGTGTCCAAAATACCTCCCCGGGTTCCAGTCCCACGAGTCCGGCCGCACAAGTCACGGGATGCAAAAAATGTCCAAAATGCACCCAGCAAAGTTCCACGGGAAGTGGGGGGGAAAAGTGTTCAGCAAAAGTCACCAAAAATGTTCAAAATACCTACCCAGGTTCGAGTCCCACCCGGGTTCGAGTGCCATTTTACCGACTTTTCTCACTTTTCTCCCTGAATTCCCGTGGGACTTTGCTGGGTGCGTTTTGGACATCTTGGGCATCCCGGCCGGGCAGCGGAACTTGTGGGACTTGAACCTGGGTAGGTCTTTTAAACAATTTTGGGACTTTTGCAGACTTTTCCAATTTTCATCCCCCCTCCCCATGGGACTCGGCTGGGTGTGTTATGGACATTTCGGGCATCCCGGGACTTGCGCGGCCATACATAAGATTTTATGTTGGAGTGTTTTACTTGTTCTAAGTGTTTAGGTCCTAAATGATCTCAGTAAGATACACCTTGTTGCTGAGATTGTATGACCTATATCGAGTAAAACATGCTTGAAACTAGAATATCAACTGTTGCAAAGCTGTGACATCAACACTTACAAGAATAAAACTAAGTTTTTAAAGTAAGAGTTTCTTATTTCAAGCATGTAAAAAAAAATTATGACTTTGACACAATTGTGTCTCATAATTAAAACAGATGACAGCCAAATGGACTTTGCGGTTTTATTTAAAATGAAACAATAGAAAATACGTACTCGTATAGTAGTACAGTTGTTATTAGTGATAATATACTTTATTTTAAAAGGGTATTTTTGGGTCCATTGAGGTTAGCTAATTTTACTTGTTTTGGAAAGTCTTGACAAGCCTAATTTTCTTGTTCTATTGCAGTGGTTCTCAAACTTTTTTTGTCATCCCCCACTTTGGACAAGGGGGAGTTTTCAAGCCCCACCTGCCTCCATCGCCTCAACAGAACGCTAATGCCAAGCTTAACATTTTCAAATTTATTGAACATCATGTAACATCAAGTTGTATACATTCAAACTCAATAAAATAAAATAGAATCAAGTTCATTAATAAATAAAAAAACTGTGCAGCTGTGGTATAACTTGCATTAAGTTCAATAAAAAATCAAATAACTTGCATCAAGTTCAATAATGAATAAAACAAAAGTGTTATAACTTGCATCAAGTTCAATAATAAATCAAATAACTTGCATCAAGTTCCATAAAAAATCAATTAAAAGTGTCACTTTTTCGTGTTTTGATAAAATGTCCCGCGCTCACAACATCGGTTAAAACCTCATTGAGTTCGGGGCTGAACTGCCTTGACGCGAGTGCTTCCCGGTGAATGACGCAGTGTGTTCAATGCGCATTTGGCGTAACCCTCTTTATTAGAGCCTGCTGCCCGTTTCTTGACCCTGCCATGGTCTGTGCGCCATCAGAGCAAAAGCCCACGCAGTTTTCCCATTTATGGTCTTTGAGGAAACTGTATTATAGGCAGTGGCACTATTTTTTATGTATTTCCAAAACAGTAAATCCTCGCACAGTGACTTGCCATTCACAAAGCGGACGTACGCGATGAACAGGCAGTCCTTATTGCTGTCAGTAGCTTCGTCCACTTGTAAAGCAAAACGACTTTATTTTAATTTGTCTAAGACAGGGGTCGGCAACCTTTACCACTCAAAGAGCCATTTCGACCCATTTGACAAATTAAAGAAAACCATGGAGCCACAAAACTATTTTGAAATTTAAAATGAAATAACACTGTCTAATCCCCCTCCGATCCCCACAATTTTCCCTTCTATCTTCCTTTTTTTTTTCTCTTTCTATCCCTTGCTGCTCCAGCCCGGCTGCACCAAATGATAATATAAATCAATCAATCAATCAATGTTTACTTATATAGCCCTAAATCACTAGTGTCTCAAAGGGCTGCACAAACCACTACGACATCCTCGGTAGGCCCACATAAGGGCAAGGAAAACTCACACCCAGTGGGACGTCGGTGACAATGATGACTATGAGAACCTTGGAGAGTAGGAAAGCAATGGATGTCGAGCGGGTCTAACATGATACTGTGAAAGTTCAATCCATAATGGATCCAACACAGTCGCAAGAGTCCAGTCCAAAGCGGATCCAACACAGCAGCGAGAGTCCCGTTCACAGCGGAGCCAGCAGGAAACCATCCCAAGCGGAGGCGGATCAGCAGCGCAGAGATGTCCCCAGCTGATACACAGGCAAGCAGTACATGGCCACCGGATCGGACTGGACCCCCTCCACAAGGGAGAGTGGGACATAGGAGAAAAAGAAAAGAAACGGCGGATCAACTGGTCGAAAAAGGGAGTCTATTTAAAGGCTAGAGTATACAAATGAGTTTTAAGGTGAGACTTAAATGCTTCTACTGAGGTGGCATCTCGAACTTTTACCGGGAGGGCATTCCAGAGTACTGGAGCCCGAAATGAAAACGCTCTATAGCCCACAGACTTTTTTTGGGCTTTGGGAATCACTAATAAGCCGGAGTCCTTTGAACGCAGATTTCTTGCCGGGACATATGGTACAATACAATCGGCAAGATAGGATGGAACTAGACCGTGTAGTATTTTATACGTAAGTAGTAAAACCTTAAAGTCACATCTTAAGTGCACACCAGGTGAGCCAGTACAGGCGTAATGTGATCAAACTTTCTTGTTCTTGTCAAAAGTCTAGCAGCCGCATTTTGTACCAACTGTAATCTTTTATGCTAGACATGGGGAGACCCGAAAATAATACGTTACAGTAATCGAGACAAGACGTAACAAACGCATGGATAATGATCTCAGCGTCTTTAGTGGACAGAATGGAGCGAATTTTAGCGATATTACGGAGATGAAAGAAGGCCGTTTTAGTAACGCCGCTTTTAATGTGTGACTCAAAGGAGAGAGTTGGGTCGAAGATAATACCCAGATTTTTTACAGAGTCACCTTGTTTTATTATTTGGTTGTCAAATGTTAAAGTTGTATCATTAAATAGAGGTCGGTGTCTAGCAGGACCGATAATCAGCACTTTCCGTTTTTTTGGCGTTGAGTTGCAAAAAGTTAGCGGACATCCATTGTGTAATTTCATTAAGACACGCCTCCAGCTGACTACAATCCGGCGTGTTGGTCAGCTTAGGGGCATGTAGAGTTGGGTGTCATCAGCATAACAGTGAAAGCTAATACCGTATTTGCGTATGATGTCACCTAGCGGCAGCATGTAGATGCTGAAGAGTGCAGGGCCAAGGACCGAACCTGGGGAACTCCCACACGTTACCTTAACGTAGTCCGAGGTCACATTGTTATGGGAGAACGCACTGCATCCTATCAGTAAGATAAGAGTTAAATCAAGACAGGGCTAAGTCTGACATACCAATTCGTGTTTTGATACGTTCTAATAAAATATTATGATCGACGGTATCGAAAGCAGCGCTAAGATCGCGGAGCAGCAACATAGATGACGCATCAGAATCCATCGTTAGCAATAGATCATTAGTCATTTTGCGAGGGCTGTCTCCGTGGAGTGATTTGCCCTGAAACCGGATTGAAAGGTTTCACATAGATTGTTAGACGCTAAGTGTTCATTTAACTGCTCCGCAACAATTTTTCGAGGATTTTTGAAATAAAGGGAAGGTGAGACCATGAGTAGTTTACCATGAGGTCAGGATCGAGGTTAGGTCTTTTAAGAAGTGGATGAATAACCGCTTTTTTGAATGCTAGGGGAACAGTGCCCGAGGAAAGTGATAAGTTATAATATTTAGCACTGATGGACCTAATAATACAAAGAGCTCCTTGATCAGTTTCCCAGGAAGTGGGGTCAAGTAAACATGTTGTTTGTTTATTCCATTTACACGTAACAATTCCTCTAATGTTGATTTCCTCAAACAAGAGAAACTATTTTGGAGGGCAGTATCCGCCGTATATGCAATTGTGTCAGTGTTAATAGAACCCAGTTGTAGCTGGGACGCATTGTCTTTAATCTCCTTTCTAATGACTTCAATTTTCTTACTAAAGAATTGCATAAAGTCATCAGCTGAGTGGGTGGAGCTACTGGAAGGAGTCCCTTGTTGGGTTAGCGATGCTACTGTACTAAAAAATTTAGGATCGTTTTTATTATGTGGATGAGATTTGAGTAATATTTAGCTTTAGCTAAGGTAAGCATGCGTTTATAAGTTATTAAAGCATCACTCCATGCTTGATGGTGCACCTCAAGTTTAGTTGTGTGCCATTTGCGTTCCAGCTTTCTACACAATAATTTCTGAGCTCTAGTTTCTTCTGTAAACCACGGGGTACGCTTTTTTGGAGCCTTTTTTTTAACTTTAGCGGTGCTATGTTATCAATGGTTTCGCGCAGGGCGTCGTTAAAGTTGTTAGTGAGGTTATCAATAGAGCCCACATACTTTGGGAATGGTGCCATTACCGAGGGCAGTAGGTCAGCAAGAGTTGTCATTGTGGCCGTATTAATGTTGCGGCTGCTATAGCAGTTGTTATTATTATTATTAGTTTGCCGAACATGCGTCTGAACCTCGAATTTTATAAGGTAATGATCGGACAATACTTTAGTATACGGGAGTATCGTAACTTTGGAAACGGTGATACCCCTGACGAGCACTAGGTCTATCGTATTACCGTTGCGATGCGTGGGTCATTTATTATTTGTGTGAGACCACAGCTATCAATTATAGTCTGGAGCGCTACGCACGATGGGTCCGATGGGGTATTCATATGGATATTAAAGTCCCCCATTATGATTATATTATCGGCGTGTGTCACTAGATCAGCAACGAACTCTGAGAATTCATTGATAAAGTCCGAATAGGGCCCTGGGGGGCGGTAGGTAACAGCCAGGTGTAGAGGCAGCGGAGTGACAGACCTCATAGTAAGCACCTCAAACGATTTCTATTTATTATTTATGTTAGGACTAAGGTTAAAGTTTTCGTTGTATATTATTGCGACCCCCCCCCCTTTTAAGAGGACGGGCAATATGCGCATGTGTAAAGTTAGGAGGATATGCCTCGTTTAGCGCAAAAAAGTTGTTTGGTTTAAGCCAGGTTTCGCTGAGACCGATGACGTTAAGATTGTTGTCTCTGATGATATCATTAACTAACAACGTTTTGGGAGACAACGATCTTATGTTTAAAAACCTATACTATAGGTAGTGGGCTGTTTTAGGGAATTTTTGATCAAATTATCCGTAGTAGCAATATTAATAATGTTGTGTTTATTATGCCCAGTGCATTTAGTATAATTACGACCATATCTAGGAATTGATACGACGGGAATTTTCAATTGTTTGTTTGTTGCTTTGATAAACTGCACGCATCATAGTTAGCCACCTCAGTAAAACACATGTCCAACTCTGAAACACTCAAAGCAGAAAAAACATGTTCTAATTTAACTGACTCCTTACCCAGACCAGTAGTCTCGCATCTTCCATTTAAATCCCGGCTTCAGGATGGAGGGAAGTGGTGTTCTGTGGGGATTAGCCTTCTGTTTTGTTTTTAGCCCCGCTCGGCATCCGCGTTTCCGATCACTAAACCGATTTACTAAATAAATTTAGTAAAGTCAAATTTAAATAAGGCAACAAGAGAAGTATCCTACATTTCTCTTCTGCAAAGTAAATGTGAACAGCCGATATAGGCATCTACATCAACTATATGATTTGCCTGGGAAGCTGGACAGGACAAAACAATTACAAAATAAAATAAAAAATAAAAAAATGAAATAACACTGCATAAAAAGTTTCTTTTTGCTTTGTGCTATGTATGAACAAACTATGATGGGTTACGTTTATGAAAATGAACGACTGCAGAAAAATGAAATAAAATGTCTGCATGCAACAAAACGTTTTAACTCCGAAAAAGACGTCAGGTTGAAGGTTAAGTAAAATACTTAATGTCTATTTAAGTCCTCCTTGTAGAATGAAAAAAAAAACGCCAAACTTAAATTATTCACTGGGCAGAGAACCAAAAATGCCATAAAATGTCTATTTCACTGAACAATTAAAAAATGTGAATATATGCAGAATTATAGGAAATTAAAATATTTATCATACGTGGTCAATGTGATTTCTGCTCCTGAACCGCAGAGCACGGCGTCCCCACATCCGGGCTGTATCATGTCACCTTTATCTTCACACAGGATTGTAAACTCTCACCTGTGAGGGGTGTGCCATGTTTGTTTTTAATAAAGTTAATATTGGAGAAGACCTGCTCACATGCATATGTGGATCCAAAGATCGACAGGACTCCAAGTGCATACTTTTTCATGTTCACATAAAAGTCGGGATAGCGTTCCAAGTTTCGAAACAAGTTTGTCTGGTTTGGGGAGGTTTTCAATATCACAGCCTTCTGGCGTGAAACATCTTCAAGGTGCGCTGTCAGGCGCTTTAACTTGGACACCCACATGTCTCCGTCCTGCAGCAGATGGCGGCTGCAGGACGGAGCGGCTGTGGGCGTGTCCCGAGGTTTGACAAGCTGAGCCGCATCAGAGTGATCAAAGAGTCGCATGCAGCTCCGGAGCCGCAGAGCACAGCGTCCCCACATCCGGGCTGTATCATGTCACCTTTGTCTTCACACAGGATTGTAAACTCTTATCTGTGCCATGTTTGTTTTTAATAAAGTTAATATTGGAGAAGACCTGCTCACATGCATATGTGGATCCAAAGGTCGACAGGACTCCAAGTGCATACTTTTTCATGTTCACATAAAAGTCGGGGATAGCGTTCCAAGTTTCGAACACAAGTTTGTCTGGTTTGGGGAGGTTTTCAATATCACAGCCTTCTGGCGTGAAACATCTTCAAGGTGCGCTGTCAGGCGCTTTAACTTGGACACCCATATGTCTCCGTCCTGCAGCAGATGGCGGCTGCAGGACGGAGCGGCTGTGGGCGGTCCCGAGGTTTGACAAGCTGAGCTGGCCGTGACAAGCTGAGCCGCATCAGAGTGATCAAAGAGTCGCGTGCAGCTCCGGAGCCGCCGGTTGCCGACCCCTGGACTACGAGTTGTTCCTCAAGATCACTTGCAATGTCGCATATACGTCTCGCAACTGTGTCGCTTGACAGTGGGACAGCTATTAATTTTACTGCGCTTGTCTCGTCAGCGGGGAGAATCAGCTGCTCAGCAATTGTGTGTGCTTTTTTGCATTGAGCAATTCTGTATGCAACTCTATATGAGCCAATTTATCCATTTTGTGTATTTGTGGTCCACACATTAGCCTGCTACCCATCCGCGCGAAAGTTTGTTCCGCTGGGCCCCGCCCCCATTAGTTACTGTTGCGTCTGTCAAAACTTTCGCTCCTACCTAGAAATTTAAAGCCTACAGAAAAAATAAGTAATTTACATTAATTTATGTAGTAGATTTCACAGACAGAATCACAAAGTGATTTACAGTTTGTATAGAAAACGGGGTTGTAAAAAAAAAAATCTAAGAAAAAAAAAAAAAAAATGTAAAGTGGAATTTCCTCCCCGTTTCTCGCGCCCCACCTGTCATGTCTCTATTCCCCACCAGTGGGGCGCGCCCCACACTTTGAGAAACGCTGTTCTATTGGCAGATAATTTCGCTTAGTTCAAGTAAAATACCCCTAATTTTTGTAATTTTTGAACATGTTTTTTAACACTGACTTTTTGCAGTGCATCACTGTTTCGAGTTTCAGTTTTTGACCAGAATAAAATAAAGGCGTTGATGTAGGGTTGGGCGATATGGCCTTTTTTTAATACTTCGATATTTTTTAGGCCATATCGCGATACCACGGTACATATCTCGAGATTTTGCCTTAGCCTTGAATGAACACTTCATGCATATAATCACAGCAGTATGATGATTCTATGTGTCTACATTGAAACATTCTTCTTCATACTGCATTAATATATGCTACTTTTAAACTTTCATGCAGAGGGAGAAACCAAAATTAATTCAATTGACCCAAAACTGTATTTATTTAACAGTTATTAAGCAATGGCACAAACATTCATGTTATTTCCAAAACAAAAAGTGCAAGATTGTCAGAAACATTTTAAAACAAGCTGTTAGTGCACTTTTGTGCATGATGTCACACAAGATATTTCAATAACTGTCAAAGAAAAATGAGCTGCATAATAGGAAATCAAATAGTATTCGACCTTTGCTATGTGTAGGTTACCACGGACATTATTTAATTCTGTTGTTGACTATTTTTTTTCATACGGTGTTGATGTGGAAATGTTTGCTATGTTTGTTTGTTGTACACACTGCAAAAACTGAAATCTAAGTAAGATGAAATATCTCAAATAAGGGTGATATATGCTTATTTTCTGTCGGATAAGATAATTCTTCTCACTAAGCAGATTTCATGTGAAGTGAAGTGAATTATATTTATATAGCGCTTTTCTCTAGTGACTCAAAGCGCTTTCCATAGTGAAACCCAATATCTAAGTTACATTTAACCCAGTGTGGGTGGCACTGGGAGCAGGTGGGTAAAGTGTCTTGCCCAAGGACACAACGGCATTGACTAGGATGGCGGAAGCGGGAATCGAACCTGCAACCCTTAAGTTGCTCGCACGGCCACTCTACCAACCGAGCTATACCGCCCCGTTAGATTTTATTACTTGTTTTAAGGGTTTTGGTCCTAAATGATCTCGGTAAGATATTACAGCTTGTTGCTGAGATTTTATGACCTATATTATGTAAAACATGCTTGAAACTAGAATATCAGCTGTTGCAAAGCTGTGTCATCAACACTCACAAGTATAAATGTCATCCATTTTCTACCGCTTATTCCCTTTGGGGTCGCAGGGGGCGCTGGTGCCTATCTCAGCTACAACTGGGCGGAAGGCGGCGTACACCCTGGACAAGTCGCCACCTCATCGCAGGTCTTGTGATCATGTTTTTATTTAGTTATTTTCTGTTACTTCAAGACTCCATTAGTTCCTGTTTTTTCACCCCCTTGTTTTGTCACCATGGTGAGCCATTAGTTTCACCTGTCTCACGTGTTGGATTCACGCACCTGTTTCAATCATGTCGTCATTATTATTTAAGCCTGGTTTTTCATTTTTCCGTTCTAGCGTCATCACCCTGTTTATGATCACTCTTTTTCATGCCTGTTTCATGTCATAGTTCATGCTGCCCTGATCACGTCACCGCAAGTAATTTTTTGTTTTTTAATGCAACAGTTAGTGTCTTTCGTTCCTATGCCCATAGTTCTGCCTTTGTGCTAGTTTTTGTTTTCTTAAACAAGTTTGTTCTCCGCCTTGTCATTTTGTTTGCACTTTTTTATAGTAATAGATTAAATATGTCTTTACCTTCACGCCATGTCCCGTCACCTCCCTTTGCAGTACGGGAAAACAAACCACACCATAGCCCCCGTTAGGACAATAAAACTACTTTTTTTAAAGTATTAATTTCTTAGTTCAAGCTTAAAAAACAAAATCATGACGCTGAGCGCATATCATTATGTCAAGATAATGGCACTAGCATTTATGTATTTTTGAGAATATTTTTCAACATATTGAGCAAAAAAAGTCTTCTTTTTTTTTTTACCAAGAAAAATGAACTTATTAGTGAGAATATACTTATTTTAAGGTATTTTTGGGTTCATTGAGGTTAGCTAATTTTACTTGTTTGGGAAAGTCTTGACAAGCCAAATTTTCTTGTTCTATTGGCAGATAATTTTGCTTAGTTCAAGTAAAATACCCCTCATTTTTGATTTTTTTTTTCTGGTTTTTGAACACTGACTTTTTGCAGTGCACATATAACATTATTGCAAAAGTGAAGTGAGGTGAAGTGAATTATATTTATATAGCGCTTTTTCTCAAGTGACTCAAAGCGCTTTACATAGTGAAACCCAATATCTAAGTTACATTTAAACCAGTGTGGGTGGCACTGGAAGCAAGTGGGTAAAGTGTCTTGCCCAAGGACACAACGGCAGTGACTAGGTTGGCAGAAGCGGGAATCGAACCTGCGACCCTCAAGTTGCTGGCACGGCCACTCTACCAAACGAGCTAAACCGCCCCAACAGTCAAACAAAAAAGAGATAAAAAAGAAGATATCTATCTATATATATGTATATATCCACACATATGCATATATCCATACATATGCATATTACATACATATACCATAACATTATTGCACATTGTTGTACATTATTGCACATTACTCCCATTAGCTGCATTGTTGGCCACCTCATACGATTTTACAAATTAAAACGCATTAAAAAAAGAACAATGTGTGTTCTTGTCATACCTAGTGAATGTGAATGATGGACAAAAAAAAAAATGCAGTTCCCTTTTACAGTTAATGCCGCTTACCTTAAAACACTTCAATTGGGGCACTTTTAAGTAATGTAATAGGAGAGCTATTGGTAGTTTGCACGCACCAGTTTGTAGTTTGACTGATTTCGAATGCAAACAAGCACAAATACATCAGGAGTGAGTGTTTTTACCTTTTCTCTCGGTCATTTCCAGTGTCTCCGTCTCTCTTGGGGAGTTCACAACTGATGTGTCAGGGCTACGGAGCAAGAAAAAAAAAAAAAAAGCAAGAAAAGAGTCAGACACATGCAAACCGACCCGGCTTGAAGCACTCAAATGGCAGCTCTGAATAAAAAGCAGGCACAGCCATCGGATATTGCCCTTCCCACCAAACGGTAGTCACACACTGTAATGATTAAGGATGATTCAGGAAGCTAGCCAGGAAGTGACTCTGGTAAATGGATTCCATAGGGATTTACTCATTTTATTTGAAAGATCAACTTTGTTCTTAAAAGGCTCATGTGGCGGTCTGAGATCTTCGCCGTCAAAGTCTGTTAGGCACAACACGTGTTGGAGGTGAAGTGCCACATTGTTCACTTTCACTTTCTGTAGAAATGGGGAACCGGGCTACAATCTGGAACTATGACTGCTGCACTTCAGGGAATTGAGAGTACTAATTAAAGGCCGAATGAAACCCACTACTACCGAACACGCAGTCTGATAGTTTATACATCAATGATGAAATATTAACATTGCCAACACATGCCAATACGGCCTTTTTAGTTTACTGAATTGCAATTTTAAATTTCTCGCGGAAGTATCATGCTAAAACATCGCGATATGATGACGTGTGCGCGTGACGTCACGCATTGTAGAGGACATTTTGTTCCAGCACTGTGCACAGCTATAAGTGGTCTCTTTTCATCGCATAATTCCACAGTATTATGGACATCTGTGTTGCTGAATCTTTTGCAATTTGTTCAATTAATAATAGAGACGTCAAAGAAGAAAGATGTAGGCGGGAAGCGGTGTATTGCGGCGCCTTTAGCAACACAAACAGCCGGTGTTTCCTTGTTTCCATTCCCGAAAGATGACGGTGAAGCTTTACTATGGAACAGAGCGGTCAAGCGAACATGGTTCCCTACCACATGTCAACGGCAGGTTTCGGTGAGAAAATGGCGGTAATAAGTCGGCTCTCACCGTAGACATTTCTCCTGCGCCTGTCAAAGAGGCAGCTGCAGACTCTCTTGCCTCCTCCCACCAGCCGCCCCCGACCGTCGGATGCTTCCACAGTGGAGGAGGGGGTGGAAAAAAAGCCGGCCCCACGGCTGCCTTCGCCTCGTCGAGAAACGTGGCTTCCCTCGGAGACACTGGCGGTCACCACACCCGTGGCCACACCCCTCCGACTTTCAGGTTGTACATGTGCGACCATATAATCTCAATAAAACACTAGTAACACAATAAGCAGATAAAGTATTTTCCAGAATTATCCTAGTAAATTTGTCTAATAACATCTGAATTGCTCTGTCGTCTAGTCCTTCACTCTCACTTTCCTCATCCACAACTCTTTCATCCTCGCTCAAATTAATGGGGAAATCGTCGCTTTCTCGGTCCGAATCGCTTTCGCTGCTGGCTATAATTATAAACAATGTGAGGATGTAAGAAGCCCTACAACCCGTGACGTCACGCGCACATCGTCTGTTACTTCCGGTTAGGGGAAGGCTTTTTATTAGCGACCAAAAGATGCAAACTTTATCGTGGATGTTCTCTACTAAATCCTTTCAGCAAAAATATGGCAATATCGCGAAATGATCAAGTATGAGACACAGAATGGACCTGCTATCCCCGTTAAATAAGAAAATCTCATTTCAGTAGCCTTTAAATAATGTATTCAAACTGTTCTGTGACTGTGCACATAGCAAACCTTAACATATTTTCAAATGCTGTCAAACAATGACATTTTTTTATCCCTTAGTCAATTTTATTTTATACTGAAGGGGCTTTATTGCAACTTTTACGCAGATGCCTAGAGTAGATTGTCTAGTTCCACCTATATGGGTGAATAATATTTTTTGCAAACCAGTAATTATAGTCTGTAAATGATGTGTGTTGTGTTGTCTAGAGTTCGGCAGAGTAACCGCTTACTACTCTTCCATATCAGTAGGTGGCAGACGGTAGCTAATTGCTTTGTAAATGGGAGACAGTTTGCAGGTAAAAGGTATCTGATGCTTAAACCAAAAATAAACAAAAAGTTGAGTGACCCCGAGAAAAGGCATTAAGGCTTAGGGAAGGCAATGCAGAACAAAACTAAAACTGAACTGGCCACAAAGTAAACAAAAACAGAATGCTGGACGACAGCAAAGACTTACTGTGGAGCAAAGAAGGCGTCCACAATGTACATCCGAACATGACATGACAATCAACAATGTCCCCACAAAAAAGGATAAAAAACAAATTAAATATTTTTGATTGCTAAAACAAAGTAGATGCGGGAAATATCGCTCAAAGGAAGACATGAAACTGCTGCAGGAAATACCAAAAAAAGAGAAAAAGCCTCCAAAATAGGAGTGCAAGACAAGAACTAAAACACCACGCACGGGAAAAACAGCAAAAACCTCCAAATAAGTCAGGGCGTGATGTGACAGGTGGTGACAGTACACCTACTAAGAGACAAGAGCTATAGTGATGCATGCTTGGTTATGGTTTAAAGTCATATCCGACAATTGCGACAACGATTTTTTACTGTCAACTAAGTTTCCTTTTTTTAATAATTTCTGCCAGTGGTGTGCTTACAATTTTTTTCAACGCAAAAAATGTGCCTCGTTAAAAAAAAGGTTGAAAAACTCCGGCCTAGAAAGCACTAACGTTCAGAGTGTTGTAAGCATTGTCTTCTTGCTTTTAGTACATAATGATGTCAACTACACCCGTATGTAACATACGTGCACACATTAGCTTTGTGTGTGGTCAGCTAATGATAACGATAAGCGTAAGATATCATTGATTGTATAGCCTATTGACAACCAACAACACGGCTGCAAATTGTTAGTTGCTTCTCTTGGACTGCGTTTGTGTACATTTGGATGAGAGAGCAGTGTGGCACAAGCCTGAACCGCAGACAATTTTTTCACACTGATGAGCAATTTTTATTCGATATCCTTAGTAAATGTGGAAAAAAAATTGACCTTTATATATGCTGTGTTAAACCACTCATGATATCATACGCTAGCTGTTAGTATTCTTGTTATACAAAGTTTAAGTACCCATGATTGTCACACACACACACACCCGGTGTGGCAAAAGTATTCTCTGCATTTGACCCATCACCCTTGATCACTTCGTGGAAGGTGAGGGGAGTGAAGTGAATTATATTTATATAGCGCTTTTCTCTAGTGACTCAAAGCGCTTTACATTGTGAAACCCAATATCTAAGTTACATTTAAACCAGTGTGGGTGGCACTGGGAGCAGGTGGGTAAAGTGTCTTGCCCAAGGACACAACGGCAGTGATTAGGATGGCGGAAGCAGGAATCGAACCTGGAACCCCCCGTGGGAGCAGTGAGCAGCAGTGGTGGCCGTGCCCGGGAATCATTTTTTGGTGATTTAACCCCCAATTCCAACCCTTGATGCTGAGTGCCAAGCAGAGAGGAGAGGCAATGGGTCCCATTTTTATAGTCTTTGGTGTGACTCGTTTTAACCAACCGAGCTATGCCGCCCGTGGGAGCAGTGAGCAGTAGCGGTGCCGCGCCCGGGAATAATTTTTGGGTGATTTAACCCCCAATTCCAACCCTTGATGCTGAGTGCCAAGCAGAGAGGCAATGGGTCCCATTTTTATAGTCTTTGGTGTGACTTGGTTTGAACCAACCGAGCTATGCCGCCCGTGGGAGCAGTGAGCAGTAGCGGTGCCGCGCCCGGGAATCATTTTTTGGTGATTTAACCCCCAATTCCAACCCTTGATGCTGAGTGCCAAGCAGAGAGGCAATGGGTCCCATTTTTATAGTCTTTGGTGTGACTCGGTTTGAACCAACCGAGCTATGCCGCCCGTGGGAGCACTGAGCAGTAGCGGTGCCGCGCCCGGGAATCATTTTTTGGTGATTTAACCCCCAATTCCAACCCTTGATGCTGAGTGCCAAGCAGAGAGACAATGGGTCCCATTTTTATAGTCTTTGGTGTGACTCGGTTTGAACCAACCGAGCTATGCCGCCCGTGGGAGCAGTGAGCAGCAGCGGTGCCGCGCCCGGGAATCATTTTTTGGTGATTTAACCCCCAATTCCAACCCTTGATGCTGAGTGCCAAGCAGAGAGGCAATGGGTCCCATTTTTATAGTCTTTGGTGTGACTCGGTTTGAACCAACCGAGCTATGCCGCCCGTGGGAGCAGTGAGCAGTAGCGGTGCCGCGCCCGGGAATCATTTTTTGGTGATTTAACCCCCAATTCCAACCCTTGATGCTGAGTGCCAAGCAGAGAGGCAATGGGTTCCATTTTTATAGTCTTTGGTGTGACTCGGTTTGAACCAACCGAGCTATGCCGCCCGTGGGAGCAGTGAGCAGTAGCGGTGCCGCGCCCGGGAATCATTTTTTGGTGATTTAACCCCAATTCCAACCCTTGATGCTGAGTGCCAAGCAGAGAGACAATGGGTCCCATTTTTATAGTCTTTGGTGTGACTCGGTTTGAACCAACCGAGCTATGCCGCCCGTGGGAGCAGTGAGCAGTAGCGGTGCCGCGCCCGGGAATCATTTTTTGGTGATTTAACCCCCAATTCCAACCCTTGATGCTGAGTGCCAAGCAGAGAGGCAATGGGTCCCATTTTTATAGTCTTTGGTGTGACTCGGTTTGAACCAACCGAGCTATGCCGCCCGTGGGAGCAGTGAGCAGTAGCGGTGCCGCGCCCGGGAATCATTTTTTGGTGATTTAACCCCCAATTCCAACCCTTGATGCTGAGTGCCAAGCAGAGAGGCAATGGGTCCCATTTTTATAGTCTTTGGTGTGACTCGGTTTGAACCAACCGAGCTATGCCGCCCGTGGGAGCAGTGAGCAGTAGCGGTGCCGCGCCCGGGAATAATTTTTTGGTGATTTAACCCCCAATTCCAACCCTTGATGCTGAGTGCCAAGCAGAGAGGCAATGGGTCCCATTTTTATAGTCTTTGGTGTGACTCGGTTTGAACGATGCATAAAAGCCACGGTTCGGATCAATTTTTTTTGATCCGATTCAGTTCGGTGTCCACTGTTGCTCTTTTGAACACCTCAGGAGCTATATTATATTTCATCGATACCAACACCAATTTCCTTTACAATACTGGTATTTATGCTTTTTGGTATAAATAAAAATGTTAAAATATTAATTTGTTCCTACTACAAGAGGAGCCAAGATCAGCAACACAGCAGGAATGTCTTATCGTAACACCTGCCTTTTGACCCTTATGCAAGTCAACTAGGTTGGCGGTGCAAGGCAGTTGCTATATTGCCATTGTGTCACACAAATACTCAAACCGGGAATAAGATTTATCTATGACATGTACGTGCGGAAAATGGACCTTTTACATGATATAGTGTATCATGGTATGGTATAGCTCGGTTGGTAGAGCGGCCGTGCCAGCAACTTGAGGGTTGCAGGTTCGATTCCCGCTTCCGCCATCCTAGTCACTGCCGTTGTGTCCTTGGGCAAGACCCTTTACCCACCTGCTCCCAGTGCCACCCACACTGGTTTAAATGTATCTTAGATATTGGGTTTCACGATGTAAAGCGCTTTGAATCACTAGAGAAAAGCGCTATATAAATATATTTCACTTCACTTCACTTGTAAAATATATCTCAATACAATTACTGTAATTAGCATGTTGGGTGGAAGGTGTGCATGGGTGCCATGCAAAGGCGGCAAACGCCAGACCGCAACGAGAGATGTGTCAGCCGGTGCTATTCTTGCGTCAGAGCCACTTTATGGATTATAACTTAACCTTGTCCCTTTTTGAGTGGATTAATCTTGGCCTGCGGAGTACTGGAACGAGAGGATTGATGTGGCCCGGGAGTCAAGCCATAGTTTCCATTTCAAACTGACGCCAACTCTTTAGCATGGTCTTGCCTTGCATGACTTTTGGGGAGGCAAAATATAATATGCTACAAAATGCTTCTTTATTTTGTGTGGTATGAGGTTGAGTGTCGGTTATTTTCCTCATTGTTAAATGAGATGGGGGGGGTGAGCTCGAGCAATGGAGACATGTATTGTTCGGGATTCACTCAGTTATATTGTACTTGCCAACCTTGAGACCTCAGAATTTGGGAGATGGGGGGGGGTTAAGGTTGGAGGAACATACTTATAGCTAGAATTCACTGAAATTCAAGGCAAGGCAACTTTATTTGTTAAGCACTTTTCATACACAAGGCAGACTCAAAGTGCTTCACGGACAACACAGTGA